>NC_080748.1:82463070-83063070 GCF_020826845.1 Diceros bicornis minor | reverse complement strand
GCCCGCCCTCGCCCTGCGCCTCACCCTCCTGCCGCGGTCGGGGTGCGGAGCCCGCCTGCCTTCACTCCCGCCCGGGCGGCCCCTCCAGGTCTCCTGCCTCCCTCCTTCCCACGCTCTCACGCGTTGTCTGAGACCGCGCCTCTCTCTCCCCTTCCAGCTCCTCCGATCCTCCCCTTTGGTTCTCCCGCCTCTCGCTTTGCTGCGAGTCTAAGAATGGGGCTCCCTCTTCAAACTTTTCCGTCCTGACTTCTGCAAGAAGCGAGGGAACAGGAGGGGAAGGGGGTCCTCTGCGCAGCGACCGGGAGCTGTGACCTGGAGCGGGCATCCCTCTTGGGCAGTCCGACCAGAACAAAGGCCATCGCGGGGACTGTGGCAGTTGTCACCAGATGAGATGAGTGACTCTTTTTAAAGATACAGAGGCCATAACAGTCCTTCCCCCTCTGGTATTTGAGAGCCTCTGAGATTCTGAAACCTCCAAAATCTGAACTTCAGCGTGGGACCAGGGGAACGTGCGAGGACAACCCTTTCTCTAGGGAGCTGCTCTCTGTAGCAGTTTCATGACAAAATAAAAGGCTTCCACCCCCACTCCCCAAATTCTGTTCTTGGTTGGGTCTGTAAACATGTTCCACTGTCCATATTTTGCCTTGAAGACTATTTGCTATATTAATTCTGGGGTTAATGTGATACATGCATACATATATGCATATATATATACACACACACACACAATAGTATATAATAGCAGAGGGCCTTGTCTATAACACATACTCAATAACTGCTTATTCAAATGAGTTTATAACCATATTAATTATTGGATGTACCTGAATTAATCATATGATACATGGGTACATGAAAAATAAAGAATCTAGAATTCTCTGCGTGGAAAATAAATTTCATACTTAAATGACATCATACCACTGCATGTTCAAGAATGAATTAAATAATGATTCTGAGATACTGTTTTAAATTTCATTTATATTTCATATTTATCTGTGATTTGAGATATATTTGGTTAATTTTAAGATAGAGTCAATTAAATGAATTAATTTACCTTATGATTACTATGAGACTGTATGGAGACATTTTGCATACATAATGTGACAAGCAGAGTCCCAAGTCAGATTTAATTCTTATAAAAATAATTTCCAAAATCATTGAATTTATCAAAGCAATTCAACAATAGTACTAAGAATAATGAAGACAAGAATGAATGACTATGAATTAAAAGTAAAATAAATATTTTAGCACATAATTGTTTTCTTGACATTTTATACGTTGGCACCAAGAAATAGAAATGGGCTGTGAGGAATATTACCCATTTCTATGTTTCTTGTGCTGCCTGTTATGTGAAACTATTCCATTTCTCTCTATGTTGTAAGAGTTCTATAGTCAAAGAACCTTGCACAAATTTACCTTACCAAAAGTTAGCTCTGGTAACCAGCAGTGAAAACTCGACAGACCTCAGACAAAAGGTGCCCTTTGAGACACTAATGTGGATTCAGCAGGAGAGCTCATGCTTTGTATCACTCAAGTGCTTATATTTCTCAAATTTAGATTATATATTTGATATATGCTTATATCTACCATATATCTAAGTTTCTACATTAGCAGCTTATAAGAAACAAAAAGAAATACGTGTAAAGAAAACACCTATAAATGATAAACATCATGTTTGTATTCCACCTATTCCCGTCACATTCTGCGTCATGTAGTCATCGCAGTGGCTTCAAATACACCACTGACTCTGATAAGGTTTTAAAAAATGATTTGACTAGCCTAACATATAGGCAATATATTATTAATAATGTCAATATTGGTTCAGTTCCCAAAGATAATTTCTCCCTTTAAAGTGAGACATAAATGCTGGTTTGCCGTTGGCCAGCACTCTGTTTACACGGAGACCTCCAACTTTGAAATAGTCATTCTTTTGCTAGCACTGAAGCCTGCATTATCCAGCTCTGGCAACCCCATGAGGAATGGGGTAGTAAGAGAAGATTGCCTTAAATAGAAACCCCAGAGAACGCGGCCACTTTCACATCTTGAATTAAAATTTTTGTCACTTTTGAGAGCATAAATTATTAGCTTTATCTTATGGAAAGGTGTGTGAAGTGAATTATTTTTATCTTATTACACTCTTAATCTACTGTGCCTTTTATACACCTTTATCAAATAAATTGGAAATTTAAACATGGAAATAAAGTAATTTGCTAATTCTTAACAGTTATTTGGGAAACAGAGACATTCATTGCCCGTAGAACAATACCTCTAGATTAAAGTCATGTCCCTAAAAGTATTGGCATGTGCCAGAAAACAGAGAATTTCATATGCGTTATTGGGAAATACAGCATCATTTTTTTAAAAAATGCACAGCTATAACTCCTGCTTCACAACTGGTATAAAAGTCTAGTTCCCCTATCTATTTGCTATGGACTGAATGTTTGAGTCCCTCCAAAATTCACATGTTGAACTCTTCACACTCAATGTGATGATGTTAGGAGGAAGTGCATTTGGGAGATGATTGGGTCAGGAAGGTGGAGCCCTCATGAATGGGATACGTGCCTTTTCAAGGAGAGACATGACTGATTTGCTCTTTGCTCTCTGTCATGTGAGGATACAATGAGAAGATAGCCTTCCGAAACCCAGAAGATGTCCTTCCCCAGAACATGACCATGCCGGCACCCTGATCTCAGACTTCCATCCTCCAGAGCTGGGAGAAGTAAATGTGTGTTGTTGATAAGCCACTCAGCCTATGGTAATTTGTCCTAGCAACCAAACTGACTAAGACACTGTTCTATCAATTATTGAGAGAGGAGTGTTGAAATCTCCAACCATAATTGTGAATTTTTATATTTCTCCTTGCAGTTCCGTCAGTTTTTACTTCATGTGTTAAGAATTTAGTGCATAATATTTAAAATCACGTACTCTTGATGAATTCATCCCTTTATCATTTTTGAAGGGATCTCCTTTATTCTTAGTAATATTCCTTGAGATGAAATCTACTTTTTCTGATATCGATATGGCCATTCTAGCATTCTTTTGATTAGTGTTAGCATGGTATCTCATTCTATCTTTTCACTTCTAAAATATTTGTGTCTTTAAATTTAAAGTGTGATTCGTTGGAGCGGGTCATCGAGAGGACATGGTGCCTGGTTAACCTGCCAGCTGGCAATTTCCGGGCCATACGAGCCTCTTCACCTCTTCTCCTGTCCTTGAAATGTATGACCACCCACCATTCCCACAGTAGAAGCCACCTTCAAGGACGCAGCCTTGAGAGAGTAATATGTTGTTGAGACCATCTGGCCTGAATATGTGAGTTAGCCCATTAAGACCTCTCTATAAACTTTGAAGATTTTGGTGGGTGGTGTGGAAATCTACTCATCTTGCAGCTGCACTAGACAAGCCTCTAAGTTCGCTGGTTTATTACACCTGCCACCTACCAATCTAGGGTGGCCCACCTCTTTCTTTCCTCTCTCCTTGCCCCTCATGTATGGTGGACCAGTTTCAGATTTCACCCCAGAGAACTCCTGAGGTTGCAAACCAACATTAACGTACATTAGTTACCATGGAGACACTAATGTCATTTGTATATGCAGAGCTTATTGACAAAATGATGAGGTTTAGAAAACTTCAGACATTGTGTAGTGGTTTTTGAGACCACATATGTGGTGTGAAATCTATTTATAAATCTAGGAGTTGTTCATGAAAGTGTTTACAATTTTATGAGTGTAAGAATGATCTGGAAACATTTTTTAGTTTTAAAATATTCTTACTTTCTAGAGCATAACTGTTTTTCTTTCGATTTATATATATGTAATCTTGAATTTCTGATTACCCATTATTTTTGTCCCCTCACTCCTTTTAGTTTCTAGCAGTCAGTAGGGCATTGATCAGTGGTCCTGAAAACCTCTGAGGTAAAGAAGATAACACATTTCTGCTAAATTCCCTTATTAAAAGAATGCTTAGTGCTGCCACAAAGAATAGAGTACAGTTTACGCTAAAACTATTTCAGTTATATCAAATGGTGGAACACTGAGCTCCTTTTCACTTTATCAGACAACTGCCAGATTGCTTTCCTGGTGTGAGAATCAAGCTTTTAAAGCTGTGACACCACTGGTGTGTGTATCACATGAGCTCTGCAGGCAGATATGTCTCATAAAGCCACAGCGGCTCCCTTTCCTCCCAGGGTCCTCATTCTGTCCTACATACTCATCTCCTGGGTCTTATTACCTTAGACGTATCCCATCCAGGCTTTACAGCCACACAGATTCTGATTCCAGTTTAATTACTCCCTCAGTTACCCTATCTTTTCATATAAATAGACTTTTTACACACTGAACTAAAATGAAATGCATTTCCCAAACCAAGACTCTGAGCCCTGTTTTCATTTCTAGTGAAACTCCTTCCCAGATCCACACTGTCATATTGAAACCGATTCTGTCTCCAACTTTGTGAAGCCTGCTTAAGCTGTAACTCTGTGGTTCATCGCTGCTCTGACACCGGTATATTACTTGTTATTATATTGCTAATCTACACTAGGCAGCCTGGCTCTTTTCCATTTCTCATTAGTGCTGTCTACATGTTTTTAGAGATATGTTTAAATGACCAGGATAAGTGAGCACGCAACCTTACTACAATTCCAACAATTCTTGACAATTGATAGATGTTTGTTGACTTTTTTGTTGCAATAAACACTTTCAAACAGCTGAATCTGACAGATCTAGTGATTTAAGTAATTATAATGTTGCTTCATGCTAATTAGATAAGAAAGGTGAGACATTCGTTTAAACTGTTATAATTAACATTATTTTCTAGTAGCCAAAGTGGCTTTTTGTTTCTCCTTGTAGGTTTTTTAAAAATCTTACATCATTTATAACTGAGTTCAATAGGATACATTGTTTACGATCATTACCATCTTATATCATAATTTTGGTCTTTTAGAATTTAAAAGGCAAAAGTTTTAGATATTTATTTTTAAATATCTTGAGCTTTAATATCCCTACCCTACCTCTACCATGATCTTAGAGTCTTAGGTGATCCCAGAAGCTCACGCCGTGAGAGTCTATCTCATCTTCTTCCGGCTTCCCCAAACACACAGCAGACAGGCACTTCAACTACTCTTCCTGCACTCCCTAGTCCTGCGAGGCAGGCTGGGAAATGGTGGCATTCTTGCTGCCTAGCACCCATGTGCACCAACAGGAAGCACAGGCACCAGGTAGAGGAGAGGCCATCCTGAGAACTGGTCCTGAAGTTAAACATTTGAGGAGGCTTGGAGGAGCGGGCTGGGAGGGTCATGTTAGGAAAGCAACAGCAGAAGGAAAAGTAAAGGGAAGCAACAAGACACTCAGCAGTCTGCTCACCTTCTGGATTCTGCTTCCTCTTTTTTACGGAGCCATGAAAATAAGCAGGCAGGTTCAGTGTCAGGCTGATTGTAAGTAGGATACAGTCTTGAGTAAAAATATCATCCTTCTCCTATTAAAAAAATTCTTACTGTTATTAGCTGAAATTTCTTAGCAACAAATTCTTTCCTTCCAAAAGTTAAAAGAAAATATTTAAAAACAAAAATGTTTGAAAGCCTTGGAGCTGATCTATGACATGGAATTCATTTTTAATCAGTGTAAATGATGCTACAATGTCTTTTTCGTTTGTTGGAAAGTCATGAGAAACCCTTAAGGGACGGTAGAAAAGAAAAGATACGAAAGGGTGGAAGGGAGCTGAACAGAGGCTGGAGTTTCCCAAAGCTGGGTTTTCTGATTCTATCATTTTCCTGTTTCTTCTTAGTCAAGAGACCACGGTAGACAGAAGTTCCTCATGAAAGCGTTTCACATCTACACGACTCTTGGAAAACCACCTCCTGCCTGAGGGCTGATGCACCAGAGGCCAGCTTGATTCTCAACCAAGGTCAGGCCTCTCTTAACTGTGCTTAAATCTTCAATGTGAATGCCAGTTTGCAACTGAGACCCAATTTGTTTCAATGTTGAAATCTCTGTAATCAATCATTTTGCTTTATTTCAAATCAATTGTGCAAATGCCATCACCTCCGGGCATTTTAGAAATTTCTTTGTACTAGAAAACATTTGCCAGAGAAAATGAGGCACCGTTTCAAACACATCTCTCAAGACCAAAGTGGTGTGTTTTCGCCATTAGATTTTCGTGTGGTTGCTCTTTATTCCTGTTTTATTAGAAAATCACTAAGAATAAAAGCAAAAATGTCTTTGGTCTCTGAAAACACAATGTTTAAGACTTGAATTTTTAACAATTACATCTTGTTTTTTTAACAATACGAAGAACAATTATAAGGTGTGGTTACTACTTAACTCAACATTCTCAATTTGGTTCCATCATAAAATGCATTTTAAAAATCTATATAATGTGTGTGTATATTATATATGTAATGGATATATGTAATGTATATTTATCTCAAACATAACCTGTTTATGAACAGTATTCTGAGATATCTATTTATTTTTATTTATTCTTCTCCTCTTTCCGAAAGAACATAAGATAGCTTACAAGGAGAAATATTATAAAGTAAAAAGAGGCAAATAGGTTTAAAATAAAGACAAAAGCCAAGTAGAAGCAAAACCATAAAATGAGAGAAGTAATTGGTACACAGCACTGTCTATTGTAAATTACATCTATAATAATGGCATCTATAATAAATAATTGATTAATAATATAGTGAGCATGAATGGCCACTAAAGCTGGACCCCACAGTTGTTTCAGTCTAAGCAGTAAAAGTGAATGGAAATATAATCTATTTCTACATTTACATTTTTCACAAGATAAATATATACTGTTTGCTGTGGAAAAGGCATACTTCCTTTTCTTGTTATTTTGGCCTAGGAAAAATAGCTTCCACAGGGCACTTTCTTTAGAGACACATGTAACAAAGTTTGTCTAAGAGGCAGTGTTTCAAGAATGATTATAGCTAATTTGACTATTATGATACACGGGTTTAGAAAATGTTAAGCATTTCAGGATAGAATGAACAAAATAACAATTAACATTTGTACATTACTAGATAGCTCACAAATCACTTTTATATACAATAGGCCTTTTAATCTTTCCTTTCTTGAAAAAGAGTGATTATCTTTATTCCCATTTTCTGTATGAGAGTAATAATAATAGAGATGATTGAGATGAATAATAGAGATAAGCTTCAAGTTCTTGAGCAGCTGACGTAATTGGATGAGGAAAGGATTTAGGACTCAAATTCAGATCCCATGATTCCAAATTGTATAATCTTTTCATTTACTTCTCCTGAAATTGAGACATAAAGTTATACTTTTATTCTAAACTTATTTATATTTTTGGTTTACATTATAAAGTTTTTCTTCTGAATTTTGATCAGAGGTAAGTATATCTCAAGGTATTGAGAAGAATTTCACTAGCACATAGGGTTTATCCAAGAAATTGTCTAGAGTATGAAAAGTAAGTTAAATGTTTCCTGTCTACCAAGGTGACTGAAGAGACTGTTTCTCAATCTTTAACGTGCAGAGTCACCTGGGAATCTTGTTGAAATACAGATTCTGGTTCAGTAGATGTGGGGCAGGGCCTGACTCCCACATCACCTCATTTTCCATCATGCCTCATGGATCTCTGGAGCTCCCCCCCATCGGCTTATGTAGACCTTTCCATTTACAGATTTTAGTATAAAGTATCTCCTTTAAGAATTTCACAACAACCTTGTTTATGTGTAAGCTTTGAATTGCTGTTATCGAGCTTATTTACCAATAAACCTGAATCTTTCGAGGAGGTCAATGGGTGCGCAGAACCGTTCAGCTGGCTAGAGAGGCAATTATAAAGTCACACCACGGGTTGGTTTTCTGATTCCAAAGCTCTTTCCTCCGTGTCACCAACACCCCAGAGAAAGTCCTGTGACACTGTCTCATGCACTGTTATCGTGGGACGCTGTGCATCAGCGAATGCAAGAGTTGGCCACGTGGAGCGGTGGTGACCCGGGCCGTTTGGGAAGACTCGGGCAGCCTCTGCTGCAGATGTTCCAGCTCATCTCCTTACAAGACAAACCTGCAGAAGTACCGCTTCGCGGGTGTGCTTTCTGGACTGTGCTCTCCCCGAGGACCCCGACAGCGGGTTAGAAATGTGCTGGGTCCAGGGGACTCATTGTTTCAAACCCACCTCCCAGTGCACGGCCCGAGCAGCGGCAGTCACCTCACTGCCCGCATTTCTCCTCCTGGCACTCTTCATTTTGCCTTTGTTCAACTTCATCTCTTCCCTCACTGCCATTTAATGACAATCTCAGTCCTTCCTTATCTCTTATCTAACTTTGATTTCGCCTCCTTTTTCCTCTATTAAAGCCACATGAGAGGAGAATTTCCTGTATGATTAACAAAGCAGTCGAAAATACAATCTTAGGTGCTTATTTTTTCTTGTGGGGAAAATGCAATATGTCAGGGGCTTTTTTTATGTTTTTGTTCTTTAATCTCCTCTTTTAAGTTGTACCACCTATGTGATTTTTCTTAGATTGCCTGCGTCACGGTCAGAAGAATGTGTTGCGTTTGGCTGATTGACGCTCAGCGGAGAGCTGCACCTCGGGGTGCCATCCTCACATGGTATAGCCCATAAATGTGGAAGGATCGTAATGAGGCTCACAGGATCATTTCACGGTGTGCGCAAAAGGGGTGACTGCCGGTAAGAGAAACACTATAAATTGCAGTGAAAAAACTGCAGTGATATACAATAATAGCAAGGTGATATTCCCATCCAGAGCTGTGGGACTCTTCTCGGAAGCCCACGCTGGATCTGGTGAGCATCCCCTGACGTCCATAAGTAATGTAATTAAAGAATACAGCTTACAAACGAGGTCTGTCATCACTAAAGATTTAGAACAGGATAACTGCATACTACAAAATTGTCTTTTTTTCCGCTCAGTTCATCCAATCTGTTAGTATAACAGGCATTGAGAATACAAAAAAGAATAGCACAATTCTTTGCCCAAAATAACCTTAACAAAGTAATTTTATTAAAAGCAAGAGCAACTATATACATTTTATATATGTATGTATATGTGAAGGTATATTTGTATAGATACACACACATGCATATACATGCACATGTATGTGACGGAGCAACTATATACTTGTATATATACATACATAGTTACATACACACATATATGTTTTAAAATATAGATGTTATTATTATTCAAATATTGCATGGCCAATAGATCAAGAGATGACTCATTGGAAAGAGGAATTGTTATACTCACAGATCCCAAAAGGAGGGAGCACGCCATGCCACACAGGGCCCCATGGGGAAGCACCAGGGTAGGTCAGGCAGCAGAGACAGCAAGGGGAAAACATGGGCGAGAGCCTCTATTATGGTTTCTACAGGAAGGAATGGAGGAGGCAAGAGAGCCTCTATTATGGTTTCTACAGGAAGGAATGGAGGAGGCAAGATAAGCAGATTTAGGATTGGCTAGTGTGAATAATTCCAGCATGCTCTGGGGTATACAGTCTGTTCCTTAGTTGTCTGGTACCTGGCCCTGAGGTGATTAGGGCAGGGGAATAATAGGGGAGTGTAACAGCCCTCTAAAGGAGCTGGTTGGGGTGTGGGCTCTAGATTGGTTGGTTTGCTTCTGAAAGGCACACCTACTTACAGGCTGCAGGCGAGTGCTTTATTATTTCTAGGAATTGGCTAGTCCTGGGAAGGGTGGTCCCTCCAGGGTAATCAGGACTCCAAATCCCAAAGCATCAAAAATACAGAAATTAGGGCCAGCCCCATGTCTTAGTGGTTAAGTGGGCACGCTCCACTACTGGCGGCCCGGGTTTGGATCCTGGGCGTGCACCGACGCACTGCTTGTCTGGCCATGCTGAGGTGGCGTCCCACATACAGCAACTAGAAGGATGTGCAACTATGACATACAACTATCTACTGGGGCCTTGGGGAGAAAAAGGGAAAAAAAGGAGGAGAATTGGCAATAGATGTTAGCTCAGGGCCGGTCTTCCTCAGCAAAAAGAGGAGGATTGGCATGGATGTTAACTCAAGGCTGATCTTCCTCACAAAAAAAAAAAAAAATACAGAAATAAAAAGGCATGATCAATACAATATATCATAGATTAAAACATTCATGTAAAAGTTTCTTTCATTATATATAACTGCAATAAAAGATGCTAACAATTATGCTTATAAAGCACTTTCACCAATAGTTTCTCTCTTGATTGATGTAAAATCCTGCAATGAAGATAGAGAAGTGTTATCCTAATTTTACAGAAAAAAGCAAATATAATTGGTTTTTCTTTAAAATGTAATCTCTCTAGTCAAAAACACATTCCAAATGGGTTAAATATTTGACTGTTAAAATGAAATTATAATACAACTAGGATAAATTATAGATGCATTTTATATAATGTTGAGTTTGAAGATTTCTTAAGATAACCACTGTTTTAGTTATCTATTGATGCATAACAAATTGTTCCAAAATTTAGCAGTGTAAAACAACAAACATGTATTATCTGTTTCTGTGGCTCAGGAACTGGGAATGGCTTACCCCAGCTGTTCTGACTCATGCCCTCTCAGGAGGCTGCAATCAATGTGTCAACCAGGACTGCAGTCATCTCAAGGCTTGATTTGGAGAGGATCACTTCCAAATTCACTCATGTGGACCTCTCCACAGAGCTCCCTCCTGGTTTCTCCTCAAAGGGCTAGGTGGGGGTGGGGGCAAGAAGGAGCCCATGACAGAAACCACAGTTGTCTAGTCTTGTAATCTTGGAAATGACATCCCATCACTTCTGCCGTGCTCTGTTCATGAGAAGTGAGTCAATATGTTGAGTCCGCACTCAACAGGAGGGCCTTACACGGGCCAGGGATCACAGAACATCAGGCCACCTTAGAGGCAACAGACCACACCACACAGTCAGGAAGCATGAAGGAAAGAACGACTGTTCACGCTACCACATCAAACTGTTATATGTCTACAGGTTTAAAACTGTAGGATACACACGACAGACTGAAGAAATAGAATAGGTGACAGAGAGCTTGTTAGTGGCCTAGATACGTAAAGAGCTCTTCAAAATCTAGATATGTAAAGAGCTCTTAAAAATACAAAATATTAAATTAAAAAGAAGCGCTCCCAAGAGACTAAAGGAGAATCCAGAAAAGAAGAAATTCCTATTTCCACCAAACATAGAGGAAAAAATATCCAAGCATAGTAGCAATTAAATGTCAATTAAAAAATGAGATGATACTGTCAAATATCAGATAGGTAAAAATTAAAAAGACTTAGAAGATCCAGAAAAGACAACGGTCTTCACGTGTACTACTAATGGTAATATAAATTGGGATAACTTTTCTAGAACAAGTTGCCAATAAGTATAAAAAATGTTCATACACTTTATACAGAAATTCTCATTCTAGGCATCTAGCATAAAAAGATAGAAAACATTGCTACAGATTCAGCCATAAAGATATTTACCACAGAATTACTTGTATTAGCAAGTAAGTGGAAACATTGTAAGTATTTAGCATTAGAGGAATTACATAAATAGAAAAATGACCCCCTCACCTAAATAAGAAATGAAAATGGGAGGATTCTCTTCTAAGTCAGAGAATGTTCAAAGAAGGCACCACAGCTCACCTCCAGGACAGACACTGCTGAAAGCTGAGCTGTTTTCTGAAAGTAAAAGGGAGACACTCAGCTCTGCTGTGGAGGGAAAAGTGGGTGAACATGCAGAAACGGAGGAGAAGGGGAAGGAAGAGAAATGCTGAGAAATAAAGCATGAAACTGAGCCTTTAAAAAAATTCCTCAATCAAGACATGCATTCAGAACAGTTATGTCTCATGTTAGTAGTTAGGCTATTGGCAGTGCAGCAAGGTGAACCCCTCCATCTCCCCAAATCTTCAGTCAGTCACACACACCAATGCCTTACGTGATGTTTTTATTAAGGTAAACACCTGACATTCATATGTGGGTCAATGTGGTACAGACAAGGGGACCTTATGTGAGACAGTAAGAAGATTCTGAGAGAGAACTGATTGAATGGAAGCCTGAACATGGAGTCAGGACTGATAGTGAGAAAATAACACCCTAGTAATTTACAGAAATCCTGGGGAGGGCATTGAACTGTCTGCTATCTATGATGCGGGGATTTTGAGCCAATCTTATCTACAGCTTAGAAAATAGGCTGACCCCAATTGCCATTTCCATTGACCAAATCATAGAACTTTGTGCAGCCTTATAAATGAAGCTTTATAAGAGTGTGAAATGGCAGAGAAGGCTGTCTAAGCTTTATTGTTTAGTGAATAAGCAAGTGCAGAATAGTATAGCTCGTGCTGTAATGTAATCATATACACACTTTTATGCATGAAAAAGAAGATGTAGAATATATTAAAAAAATGTTAATAATGGCTATCTGTGTGTGGCGGGGTTAAAGTGATTTTTATCTTCTTCGTTCGTCTATATTTTATACAATAAAACGCAGTGCTTTCATTCTAAGGCAATCAGATATCCAAATCCTTGGTCGGCTGTCTGTGTGTTTATATGTTGTAGGTCAGGCTCCCAAGAAGCAAAGCCTGCAACAGGGGTCTTTCTTTAAGTGATTGACAGCTCTTTGCAGCAGGGGAGTAAGGCAGCAGTACAGGGCAGGTGGAAAAACGAAGCCAGAAGGTTTAGGCATCGCAGGCATGCAACGTCATTCCCACTCTCCCTTTAAAACTAATTCTTGCATGGCTGTTAAAATCCAAAGTTACAGGATTTAATTCACATGAGTACACATTCATGTTTGGTTCAAACTGTTTTTGAAGTTTTTTTCTCTGTGAATGGTAATTTAAAGACCCACTGGATAATTTGTAGGGTGGGAATCCTTCAAGACTTTGCTTTGTCCAATGATGCCTGTTTTCTAACACTTTGAATGAAGTGCCTTGGATAATCTGATATCAGGTTTAATAAAGTAGACTAATATTTTCCCCATGAGAATGATAATACCATGATACCGTCTACCTTTGTTTGGTGATAACTGAGGGTCTCATACCTGCTTCTCTTTACCCACTTGTCCAAGGCCGTTTTGTATCATCCTCTGCTCTTGCCCATCAAAGTGCAGTGAAACTATTTTATCCACTTGTTTGGGCCAAACAGTTGAGAGTGAACCTGGAGCCTTCCCTCTTGTGCACATGTAATCCACGTGCAAATTCTGTTGCTTTACCTTCAAACCGCAGGCAGCATCTACTCATGTCTCATCGCTTCCAGTGCTATCATCCAGTTCAAGCCATCGTCGTGTGTGACCTGGGCTGTGGGATTAGCCTCTGAACTGGAACCTCTGCTACTTTTACCCTCACTACAGTCTGTTTTCACACAACAATTAGAAGGATCCTTTTCAAATCCAAGTTGAGTCTCGTTTCTCCTTTGCTCAAACCCCTCCAAAGCTTCCCATCCATTTCAAAGTCCTCAGTGGTCACTGTCCTTATCCTCGCCTCCTGCAGCCCTCCCCTTCTTCAGGGAATCCTTGGGGTCCCTTGAGCTCTTCCATTTGCCCTTCCCTGGTATCCCTGTGTTTCCTCTGCTCATTTCCTTGGGTCTCTATCTAGATGCCACATCACCAGAGGCCTTCCCACTCACCATATTCAATCTTTCTCCTCTCCTCTGCTTTATTTTTAAAAGGTGAGTATCCTCACTTGGCATATTTTATATTAACTTCTTGGATTTCTGTCCCCCCAAGATAGAAAGTAAGCCCCACAAAAGCAGGAACACGGTCTCTTTTGTTCATTTCTGTAGTGCTAGTGCTCCTTATTTTTGGTCAATTTCTTTTTGAATGAATGAATGAGTTAATAACCCACAGACATTCCCTCTCATTTACTCCACTGTAAGGAAGCAACTCCTTTCTTTGAAAATTAAGGACTTCTCTCCTCTTTCCCTAAAACTTGAGAAACATTTACTACAGTGCTAGTACTGGCATGCTGGCCCTGGGGAGTATGGGAAAGTCCTCTTCCCTTTACTTAATCAGATTTTTGAAGTATAAGAGTAAAGCTCAAAACCTAAGCCTTAATGGAGGAAAAAATATTCCAACAATTGACATTTTTAACAGCCCTATTGACGTATGATTGATATACAGTGAACTACACAACTTAAACCTTTGTCGTGTATTCCCGTAGGATTGTTTATATACCTGATCATGTCATCTGCAAATTAACACAGTTTTTCTTCTTTTTCCAACGTGGATGCCTTATATTTTTCTTTTTGCCTTATTGCACTGGCTATAACCTTCAGTACAACACTGACTGGAAGTCATGTCAGGGAATGTCTATGGAGATCCTAATAACTCGTATGTTAGGCATGTGAAGCTGTCTCACGGTTCACTGATGCTCTCGGTGTTTTGGGGCCTTTTTCTCTCCCTCCGTTTTGTTTTGAATAGTTTCCATTGTTGTGTCTACAAGTTCAATGATCTTTTCTTCTGTAGTTTCTAATCTGTTATTAAAGCCACCCAGTATATTTTTCACGTTAGACATTGTATTTTTTATTTTGGGGAGTTCAATTTGGGTATATTTGTATCATCCACATCTCTATTCAACATGTTCAGTCTTCCCTTTAGCTCTGGAATATGTAGAATACAGTTATAATAACTGTTTAATGACGCTGCTTTCTAATTTTGACATCCTTGTCAGTTTCAGTTTCAATTGATTGATTTTTCTTCTTATTATGGGTAGAATTTTCCTGTTTCTTTGCAAGCCTGATAATTTTGGATTGAATGCCAGATGTGAATTTTACCTTCTGCCTGTTGGACATTGCTGCATTCCTATAAATATTCTTGATGTTTGTTCTGATATGCGGTTTCGTTACTTAGAATCAGTTTGATCTTTTTAGGTCTTGCTTTTAAGGTTTGGTAGGGGACGGGGCAGCATTTATTAGGGTTTACTATTCTCCACTACTGAGACAGGATGCTTCTGAGGATTCCACCCAATGCCCCAGGAATAGTGAGGTTTTCTAGTCTGGCTTGCAGAAGCAGACTGTGTCTGAGCCCTGTGTGAGCTTCAGGTACTGTTCCCTCTAATTCTCTCCATTAGCCCTTTCCCCCACCCGGCAATTCCTCACATCTGTGTGATTATCAGTACTCTACAAAACATTCAGTGGGGACTGTCCGCATGTCTCCAGAACTCTCCATGTGCTCTTCTCCAGGATTCTCCCATGTGAACCCTTGTTGTTAACCCAACCCTCAGCTTGGTTTTGTCAAGCCAAGGAGTCTGTGGCCTCTGCCTAGTTCCTCCTGGTTCACTGCAGCCTCAGAAGGCTCACCTTGTCCCCATCTCTCAGGATCATTCTCCTTATTGTCTGATGTTCAGTTTCTTAAAAATCATTGTTTCATACATTTTGTCCCGTTTTCTAGTTGTTTAATGTGAGAAGGTAAATTCAGTCTCCGTTAATCTTTTTTAACATTAACCAGAATTTGATCCCCTGTAATTGACATTGTCCAATCCTCAGCCTAGAAGAACTTTCCAAATATTTTCCAAAAGCCCCAACTTCTACATTAATACATTTTTTCCATTGCAGGACTTTGTAAGCTAAATAAGACCTTGGCACTGAATCTTTTTCTTTTTGTCTTTAGAGCATGAGAAAGTATTTGATTTTAGCCCAGGCTCAAGTTCAAAATTTCTGTTTCCTCATGCCTACCATTCTTCTCTCCTTTTGATATAAATGGAAAAAAGAATGCAAAGATAGTCACAGAAATCTATAATTCTTCAGCAAACATTGCTTTTAAGTAGTACTTACATGTAGTATAGTAAATCATCACTTGAAGACATTTAATGGATCGTGGACTTCAATCTTGTCACTTTGTAATCCTGTTGCCCTGATCATATTATTAAACTTTGTCTGGGTATCATTTTCCTCACTTGCGAATTTGCAAAATTATAAGCAGCACAACTCTCTGGGGGATGTAATGACGATCATTTGAAACAGTGGATACAAGAGGCCTTTGAAAAACAGAAAGTGAAATTTTATTGTATGTAGGGCCACTCATATACCTTTACATTAAGGAAATTTAAAAGCACTCTCTCTGAAGAAGAATCATAACGTGGCCCCCAAATTACTAAAAGGTCTCCTTTTGGGATGTACCATCACTCCAAAGCACAGAGCTTGGCAAACAGATCTTACCAACCCAACGCCCCCAACTGCTAGGCACCCTTGTGCAGGGCACAGCCGTGCACCTTAACAAGAGTCCAGGTGGCTAGGTGTACCAGATGCTTCTTGAGAATGTTCCTGTTATTCTACCTGTGTCTTTCCAAGACTAATACCTGCTTCTTCACTAAAGCTTCCTGCCTTCTCTGGACCTAACTCCATGCAAGTCTCTGTCTCCTCTATCTTTTACTTCTTTTTCTCCAGAGGTTATTCTCTGTCCACCTAGAAATATACTCAAACATGTTCATGAAATTGTCTCCCAGTCGCTGGCCACTACTACTAAGTTATCACTCTCTGCCATTTTTACTCTTTATAATTTAACTCTGTGTGTCTTCTACCTCATTTTCTGTTCACTCCTCAAGCCACTGAAATATGGTACTTGTCTCCACCACTTCATTAATACCACACTGGCCAAGTTTACCGATAGTCTCTATGTTGTCAAATCCAAGGGATGCTTTTCTGTTTATTTTATGTGATCTCTGCTGCCTCGTGACCCGTGAGCCCTTCCTCCTTCTTGAAAGTCTCTCTCCCTGGTCTTGGTAACAGTCCCCTCTCTTTGTTTTCTTTCTTCCTCTCTGCCTGCTCATCATATTTATGGATTTCTCCCTTCCTGTTCCTCCTTTAGTGCTTATGTTTGCAGGATCCACTCTTTGCCTTCTATTGAATTAAGTCTTTGTATTATCTTACTTTTTCTAAAGTCAGATCAGTGTATCCAATTACTGATAATCATTTTCACTTAGATACTGTCCCTCTAAAAAAGCAGATTGCCCCACACAGAAATCGAATCATCAACCTCTCCGCCTCCTGTCACATCCACCCCTTAATGGTCCTCTGTCCCCATGAAGGCACCATCACCATGCCAAAATTTCACAGCCATTGTCCTTATTCAATTAGTCAACAAATCCAAGTGATTCTGCATCTTAAATATATCTCAGATCTTTATATTCTGATTCACCCCCCAATTACTAGCTTAAATCAGAGTTTTTTCACTCTTTGTTTAGATGACTATCATAGTTTTTTATTAGCCTTTCTGTCACCAGTCCTGCCCACATTCATTCATTCCTTCATTCAGCAGATATTTATTATTGACTACTCAGTATGTGCCAAACTTCATTCTCAGCCATGGTCAATGCAAACATGGGCCTTCTCTCATGGAGGTTTCATTTTAGTGGGGAAGGTTGGGGAGAGGGTCCCAACACAAAGAGACTAACAACCAACAAGCAAAATATCAGTTACTGGTAAGTTCTTTTCAAAGAGCTTAAATTGTATGGGAAGGGAAATCCCCTCTAAAGAGATGATATTTAAGATCTAAGTAGCATGAAGGGATCAGCTATGAAGAAAAGTGGAGGAGGTAGGGCCAAGATCCTTTACCATTCTATCAGAATTATTTTTCTAAAATAAAACTTTGTCATGCCATATCCTTCAATGTACAACTCTTCATTGTTTGGCTTCTGGTAGAGTTCAGGTCAAGCTTCTTATCTGAGCACATGAAGTCCTATAAACATGGCTCCTGTAGGCCTCTCTGGCCTCAGTAGTCTCTGTCTTAGTCCGTTTGGGCTGCTGTAACAAAATACCGCAGACAGGGTGGCTTATAAGCAACAGAAATTTATTGCCCACAGTTCTGGAGGCTGGAAGTCTGAGATCAGGTTGCCATCATGGTTGAGTGAGGGCTCTCTTCCAGGTCACACTTTTCTCTGTGTCGTCACATGGCTCTCTGGGGTCTCTTTTATAAGGCCATTAATCTCACTTATGAGGGATCTGCCCTCCTGACATAATCATCTCCCAAAGCCCACACCTCCTAATACCATCACCTTGGTCATTAATTTTTCAACATATGAATTTTCAGGAGACACATTCAGATCACAGTGGTCACTAATGCCTGTTCTTTATTTCAGACCTAGGCAACTGCTTGCTGTTCCTGAAATTCACCTTTAATCATTGCCTCCATTTCTCACATGTTCTCTTTTCCTCTCTAGGAAGTCACTCCCCTTTTACCAAATGTATAAACGTGTACTGAATGAGTCGGTAAATTTGCAATCACTACGGCTGTGTAGTACTAATTGTTCCCTACCCTGCCCACAGCATACTTTGGGTTAAGTCTTCATTATCTGGAATAAGCTGGTGATAGATTCTGTACACATTCTTAGTGGGAAGTTAATCCAGCTTCTGATCCCTAGAGTTCCTGTGAATAGCACAATAAACATGCCTAATATGATGAGAAATCCAAGTGTAAAACTAAAGTTGAAACTCATGCAGGAGAATGATTGAATTTATATTAATGGACAAAACAAAATATAATGTAGCTATTCTTTCTTTTTGCTCTTATGCTTAAACTCCAATGAATTTTTAATATTGCTATCATAAACTTATATATACACACAATTACAACATGTAGATGTAGAGATATATTTACAATGATACTAACCTAGTGTTCAGGTTCAGACATAAGGTTATCTTGGTCTTTATTATACATGAACCTGGTCTTATCTTCCTGTTTAAATAAAATGATGAAAACCATACATCCACTAGAAATGTACTACTTAGGCTTTTGTTCTTGAATATAAAAGAGGTAGGACGATTGTTATGGGCTGCATTGTGGCCCCTCCCCCAAATTCATACATTGAAGCCCTAACCCCTAATGTGGCTAATTTGGAGATAAGGTTTTCAGGGAGGTAATTAGAAATAAGTGAGGTCATAAGGGTGAGAATCTAATCTGATAGGACTGGTGTCCTTATAAGAAGAGGAAGACACACCAGAACTCTCTCTCCACCATGTAAGGAAACAGCCGGAAGGCAGCTGTCTATAAGACAGGAAGAGTGCCCTCACTAGAAACCAAAATTTCCAGCACCTTGATCTTGGTCTTCCAGCCTCCAGGACTGTGTGAAAATAAATTTCTGTTGTTTAAGCCACCCAATATGTGGTATTTTGTGATGACAGCCTGAGCTGACTAATACAACAGTATAAACCAACTGAGCAAAGTAAGCTATAATCTAATGTTGACCCTTGCTATCTAATCATCCTGAGTACAGATGGCATTTTAGACTTTCCTCAGTAATTCCCTCAGTGGACATTTGAAGGCTGTGTGGGGTGAAAGGGTTAAGTAATGTTTAACCAGTATGTGTACTTAGTTCTTTTTATCTCCCTGAGACTTATTAGCACTCTGAGTATCAATTCACTAAGAATGAATAATACCTTGAATGACATCAGCTTCCGCCAACATGTAGAGGTTACCATGGTAATGGAGAAAGTTTTTCAGAGCACAAAACAAGTACCATGCTTGATATATTAGTCAGCCAGGGAAAACAGTCACATATAAGCTACAGCATTCATTCAATGAATGGTCATTTATGCAGCATGCATGTTAGCAATTCCGCTGTGTTTTTCGGAACATCAAAAATTTGGCAGTTGAATTGAGAATCTTGGCAGATTTACAAAAGTGGTAACACTCATTTTCAGAGCCTAGTTTTTTGTTTTTGTTTTTTTTTTTTTTCATTTTCTATTTCTTGGAACCCATATTTTCAACAGGTTCACAGGGTTTCTAATCCAAATGCCAAAGTGGAAGTTCTCTACTAGGGCTCAACTCCACTGTTCACTGTAAAATCAGCAGTTTTTCCTCCATCTAGTCATTTAGAAATTATGTTTTTTGTTGTTAATTATATTTGGCCTTTTCTTGTACAATGTTTTATTATACTGCCATGGTTTCTACATATTTCCTTAAGATTTTAAATTTGCACAATTAAAATTGTCTGGTTTTATTAATTATTCTTAAATTCCTCTTAATTGCTCTTTTCAAAAAAGGCTGCAAAACAAAAGAAAAGAATGAACTCTAGTTAAAAATGCAATGACCAATCTGATCTCATATGGTCAGATGTAGATTTTATTACAATATGTAGAAAAGGATCAATTCCTTCCCCATGAGCAGATTACTGGAAAAAGGAAGTAATCATTAGGAACCAGAACCAAAACAGGTTCTCTAAAAGCAAGGTAGGCCAAACTAACATTATTTCCTTTCTTAATTATGCTGTTATACTGATGGCGCAGACCAAAATCATATAGTGATCTTGACTTTAGCAAGCCATTCAACAGGCTCTCCTATGACTTTTGTGCATAAAATTCCCAAATCCTAGTTCTGGTAGGAATTTCTAGCTCTGTGACATTCGCAGCAGGTTGAAGCCAGGTTTTGCAGGGTCCAGGCTACACACTGAGTCTTCAGTAAGAGGACCAGAAAGTTGATCATGCCAGCAACACTGACAATAAAACTAGCAACACGTGACAGTGGCATCAGATGGTCAGGTCTGCAGAGCAGAATTGGGTTTGCAGGAAGTCACTTCATTGATATACCATCTCTCTGCTTTGGACTTGGTCATTACTCAAAACTTGGAGGAATGCAGAGTCTTCTGTTTCCCCACCACATTATAGCTAATAGTTAGTGAAGGAAATGGACCTGGAAAACCAGAAGTGATTGTTTCTAAGCAGTCTTGAAGTACCCACATTGAGATGGATATCGCTGGACTAGACACGGGACCATGCAGTGACTTCTTTTCCTTAGAAATTTATTTAGTTTGCAATGAACCAATTCAAGTATTTTTGTCAGGAATGAAGAAGGGCCACAGCCTTTAGACTTCAGTCACAAAAAAAGTAAGTTTCATGAAAGATTTCATATAATTATATATTTGGACTTATCCAATTTTTCTTTTTTTAATCAAAATGTAGTGACTCCTCTAAAGTAATGATTGACTTGCTGGAGTTGTCTGCCTTCTTCTCTGATTGATACGCCCATAGTCAACTCAGTTTTACTTTTACCAATCATTTAATTTTTAATGTGGAACAATTTAAAAGAGCTTTGATGACCCAATTACTCTGATTTTAATTTTGCAATAATAGAGCCCATTATTCTACATTTATGTGCAAAAATCATTTTGAGAGTTAGTAATTTGTTTTACTTGAAGATGAAAACAAACGAGGTAGAGTAATATTTTAAGGAGATCACCAATACTGTGTGTAAATGACCTGTCTTATATTTTTGGTTACAGCACACTTAACTATATTCAGCTCAGAGTAGATATGACCAGACCACAAAGTCTGGTTTCAGTTCAAGGGCTGACAACAAAAACAACTTGAACTTGGCTGTGGTTACTTTCACTTTGTATTATAATCAAACTGGTTGATACGTAATGCAAAGGATCCGTGTAGATCTGGAATACATGGTGCTGTGTGTGAGCTTTTCGTGGCTCCTCCCTTCCTCACAAATTCTTACCTGGTACCAGGTAGCACCTGGAGTCCACAGGGAGTGGGGAAGCCCCCAATTCTTTATGACCGGGAATCCCAGGATCACTGGGAAACTGCAGGCATTGCTGCCTTTTCAACCACTGTAGCTGAAGTTATGGATACAGATGGCAGATACCCAGCAGCACTTACTGGACATTTCTTGCCACATTTGCACAACTTCTGTATTCAGTTCTTCCTGTGTCTTAAGGCCTGCTCTCCTTGTCAGAGAAATGTTCTGGATATGGCCTGCCATAGCCATGACACTGAGAAATACTTCAAACCACTGGTAATTTAAAAACTGAGAAATGAGTTAAACTACTACTCATGAAGCTCTCAGGATATATTGATAAGGTAGACACTATACAGAATAAATTGTGGGGTGGACAAAAATCACTGCACGCGGTTTCCAACTTTCTTTCAGAAGAAAAGTAAGGTATTGCAAGAATCTGATAAATGTCATGATGTCTCTGACATACGTCAATATCCTGGGTTAACAGGAGTAAAAACAGTGTTTGTAAATGTGTGCCCTCAGCTGCAGCGTGCTGGTCATGGGCATACTCTATGGTTCCATACGTCTGCTACTTAAAATCAGAGAGTCCTGGTGCAAGTAGCTAAAACTCTCTGTGTCTCAGTTTGCTCTTCTGTAAAATGGGCATAATGATAGCAACTGCCTTGTAAGTTTGTTAAGAGAGCAAATGAATTAGTACAAGTAAAGCCCTCAAGCATGCCTGGCGCAAGTTAAGTATGTGAACTAGTACCATGATTACTGCAGGATTCCTAGACTCTACAAAATAATCTTTAACCTCTATACATTCAGGTTGAATTCCACTGCTATCTATTTATCTACTACTGAAGACATTTTGATTTTCACTGGAATAGTCTCACTTTTCTTAGCTCTTCCTTTTTGAAACACGTTGAGTGGAAAATACCACTTGGTTTTCTCTTTCTGAGTTTGGGCTGCCATAGACTCTCCTGGTAGAAGAGGTAATTAGTGAGCAGGTGCAGGCTTGGGAACTTCCTGAAGTGAGAAAATGGAAACCAGAAATGAGATGAGAACTCCTGAAGGTAAATGCAGAGGAAAGGCCATAAAGATAGCGCAACTCGTGTGCTCCTTGATCATCTAGTCAGCTTTTAAGGTCAATGGCAGCTTCCTAAAGACTCAAATAATACCAATAATGACAATAATCATAACAGCAACTGCAGAAGCAGCAGCACTACCACACACTGGTACTGTTCTAATTGTACCAACAAATGTCCCCCACGGTTCATCCTCCCCCTAGCAGCCGCTATTGCTAATTCTCATTTTTTTTGGTGAGGAAGATCAGCGCTGAGCTAACATTCAATGCCAATCCTCCTCTCTCTCTCTCTCTCTTTTTTTTTTTTTGCTGAGGAAGATTGGCCCTGGGCTAACATCTGTGCCTATCTTCCTCTACTTTATATGGGACGCCACCACAGCATGGCTTGACAAGTGGTGCATCGGTCCGTGCCCAGGATCCGAAACTGCAAACCCCGGGCAGCTGAAGCAGAGCAAACAAACTTAACTGCTATGCCCCTGGGCAGGCCCCACTAATTCTCATTTTAATAATAGAATCTGACACAGAAAGAAGTAACTTGTCCAAAGTCACACAGCTTCAGACTGGGGTAGTTAGATATCAAGGCCACATTCTTAAATAAGGCCCCAAACTAACTCCGAGTAATTACTTGAAATTGACAGGCACAGCAGGAATTTTATTAGAAATCCTAGAGTCATTGATGAAAAGAATCTCAAGATGCAGTGCTTCTGTAGACACATTGCTTAGCCTTCTAAATAAGATATAATTTGAAAGTGCATTTAGCCTTATTTAGAAGCAATAATTTCACTGTCATGCTTTAGTACTTGTTTCACACAAAGAAACAAAAATAACTATTAGAGAAGTTTAGAATAGACTTTATGTTTCAAAGTAAGAATAATGCAATTGCACACTTCCGCTTTCTTCATCATCACTCTTAAGATATTTATAAAAAAGACTACTGCTTTCAGTCGTCTAAGAGAAGCTATTAGTTTCTGGATCATAAACAATCCTCCACTAGGGATTTATTTATAATTCCACTCACAGATAAATACAAAGTCTTTTGTCTTAGCTTGACTATTTTTGTTGTAGCAAAAATAGAATGAAGTTTATACTGTCCCAGTTATATAATGCAAAACGTTTTCTTTTCCTTGTTATTGAAATTACTTTACCATTGAAAGGATGAAAATAATCCAGTTATACCTGTGATCATCTGAATAGATTTTAAATATCACCAACTGCATAACAGAATCATGCGTTTCTTCTTTTATTAAACAGCTATGAAATGAGTACATAAGTACTCATAAGTGGTAGACTTCTTGGAATAAACATCTTTAGTGGGAGAGAGATAAATAAATAGAGAAGAACATTAAAATTTTTGTTAGGGCTGGGAAAGAAAGAGGGAGACAGTTGTGACAGAGATTATCTACACAGACTACTTTGGATGGGTTGATTAGGGAAGGCCATCTCCATTTGTGAATTAAATTGTGAAAAAATATTACATTTCTCAGTGAGAAGGATAAATTTCATTCACGTGGTCTAGTTTTAACTTACCAAAATAGTTTTCAAATATCAATAATTTCCAGATAGTCCCCCAAAACAGGAACCAAACACACTTTAAACTCCTCCCCCTCTTTTTTTGGCTTCTTCTACTCAGAATGGTTCATTAGAAGAGATCTAAAAGAAATCCTGTCCACCCACTCAGGTCCCAAAGAAGCACTGACTTCTTTGGTGTGTGTTGTGCATAGTATTCATGAGAATGGCTTCAATTCATCGTGAAGTACTTCTTTGGCTTCTTTCATTTCAATAAAAACTTTGTAAAAATTTTAAGACGGAACTTTGAAACATCAAGAATGCTAACTTGAAATTGGTTTCACAGTTTTTTATCTGGTGAAGATCTTCTCCCTCTTAACTTAGGCCCAGAGTTCTAACCTTACCTGTCAATCATTTGGGTCCCTGAATAATACCTATGAATATTTTAGAGACGTGCCCAGCTAATAATAAGAAGGAAGGGTAGCTATTCCCTATTCCCTATTCCCTATTCCCTATTCCCTATTCCCTATTCCAAAACGTGTACATTTGCTTTCTTTCTTATAAAACATGAGCCCAGATATTTTCTATTTATTTTCTATACTTTAGTTACAATCTATTTACTTGACATGTCATTTTAGTTAACAATTAATGTGCGTGCTGAGGAATAATTTTGAAAGTTAAATATTTGATCACTGCTGGAGATCTGGAAGATTTAAAGATCTTATGTTCTGGAAAAAAAGCAGCACCAGGCTGCTTTCCAGACATTTTTATACAGTGAGTTGTATGCCCATGTTGATTCCTAAACTGAGCCTATTTATTTCCCACATATTATGAAAAATGTTTATTTCTTTCTCTATTCTTATAAAAGCAATGAATAAATAATGTAAAGATTTGAGAAAAAGATTAAAAATATAATTTTGTGTATCTCCAATACCCATAAATAATTATTATAAACATTTGGGCGTATATTTTACAAATGATTCTCTTACAAATTTGGAGACATAATACTCTTACTAGGTGTCATTTCTTTTTTCACTTTAAAATATATCACCACAATTTTCCTATATCTTTAAATATTCTCCAAGAAGATAACTTTTAATGGCTTAGCAAACATTTTTGACTAAAAAAATCTGGCTGCAGAATATTCTATCTCATGAATGTACCAAAGCTTATATTTAACCATTGTTCCATTGTTTGACGTTTTTGCTGCTTCCAAATTTTGTAAATAGAACGGGGATTGCCATCTTTGTTATATAAAGTCTTTGTATATCTCTAATCAACTCCTTCAGATAAATTAGAAATATGACTGTAGAATTTACAATGCATTTTATATGTATGGCCAAATTTCAAAATAAAAGGTTGTCCCAGCTCACATTCCCCCGGCAGGAGGTGAGAATGTTTACCCTCATCCCTTTTACAGAGTCTGGTTTTACTTTGCTGATGTTTGAAGGACATGTAATATTTGTAGGAGAGGAAGATACATGTATTTGGCTATGTAACAGAAATTTAAGATTTGGCAAAGCAGTGCTCAGATAAAATTCATTGACCCGACTACTTATGTCATTAAATAAGAATGAATTAAATTAAACTAAGGCATTTCTTGGGAATTTAGTAAAAATATATCAAAATAAAACAAAAGAGAAGGTAAGAAAAGAACTAAAGATATAAAAACAAAAAGCAATAAATTGGAAATTTAAAGTTAAAAAGAGGTTAAACAGAGACGGAAAGCTAAAACTGGATTCTTTGGCAATGATTGTGATGGATTGTCTCTCGTCCACTCCAGCCGACCACCACCACATCCCAAAGTCTTATCTCCATTGCCGAGGAGAATGTTGGAACCACATTTCCCAGCATCCTCTTCCCCATAGAATTTCAGATCTTCTAGCCGACCAGTAAGAGGGTCTCACTCTAGATTTGACAGGCCAGGGAATTACACGAGAAAGTTGCTGGCAACACAAGGGCTGAGTGAGGATTGAAGAAGCTTCAACAGCATAAAAAAGATAGCACAGCAGTATATGAATATCTTACAGAGTGAATAGAATCCAACATACATGAAAAGAATAATGGCCGCTCCAAAAAGGGATTTACTCCAGGAATGCACTGGTGGTTAAAAATTAGGTGAAATATTGATATAAATCAAAATAAAAATACTATCTTGTCATTTCAGTTGATACAGAAATGACATTTGAAAAATTCCAACACCATGCCTGATTAAAGAAAAACATTTTTATAAAATAGGAAGAGTTAAATATCTCCTTACTGGAAGAGAAGAACACGTGTAAAACAAAACCAAAAAAACAAAACAAAACAAAACCCTGCATCCTACTTAAAGGGGAGATGCTAAAAGCAGTTTGGTTTAGCCCAGATCAGGGCAGGAAGGCCCCCACTGGCTGTCACTTACTAGTCTGTTCAGGAGTGCTAGTGAATGCAGACAGAAGTGAAAAGAAAAAAACGTAAAACTAGAAAGGAGATGACAAAGTTCTTATCTACAGGTGTATAACTCTGTACCTAAATCCAACAGAATCACATAAAAAATGCTACTAAACACAAATACAATAAGTACAATAAAAACTCTTAAATACAAGTCAGAAAGTGGTTGGTTCCATTAATGCAAGCTCCCCAAAACACTGTTTATTCTTTTTATTTTTAATTGAAAGAAAAGTATCAGATTTATAATAATATCCCCCAAAAGGGAGGTTAAAATATCTTAATAAACTTAACAAGAAATATGCAACATATGTTGGGGAGAATTTTAAAAGTATACCTACTCACAGAGAGTAAAAGACAAAAATGAAGAAATATTGGCCACTGGTATGACAGAAAATGGCAATTTTCTTTCAATGAAAAGCGCATGTAAAAATTGACAAAAAGATTATAAACAACTGAATACAAAAGTAAAAAGGGATATGACCAATTAATACATAGGAAATAATTAAAATGCTGATTAATGTATGGAAAGATGCCTACCTTTACTAACAGTAAGAAAAACAAAAATAAGAGTAACAATGAGATATGAGTTTTCACTATTAACAAAAGTTTAAAATGGAGTCAAACTCCAGATTGACAAAGTGAGGAAACAGGAACTCACAACCCCACTGTAGCTGGCACTGCTGCTGTGAGTACAAATATCAGTAGAAATTTTAGAGAAAATTAAAAAAAACAATCTACCAAATTTTAAAATTATGTACATTGTAATTATAACCTGTGACCCAATTCTTACCTTAAAAATGTCAAACATGAATTATAAACAGGGAACTGACCAAAGTTTGCAACCCAAACATTTCAAAAATGGCTTGCTTGGTTAATCAAACCAACCACCCACGTTTCCTACCGCCCAGGCAGGTCTTTTTCTGCCTCTGAAAAAGTTGCCAGAAAGAGCAGGGTTGGACTCCTAGTTGTTTTTCCTTAAATTCTGCACTACCCTGTGCAAAACCAAATAGAATAGGTGTAGAACCTTAGAAAAGCTGATAACCAATCCCTGCAAGAGTCTTACTTTTTTTTTTTTTTTTTTGGTGAGGAAGATTGTCACTGAGCTACCATCTGTGCCAATCTTCCTCTATTTCTGTACGTGGGACGCCACCACAGCATGGCTTGATAAGCGGTGCATAGGTCTACGCTCCGTATCCAAACCGAGAACCCTGGGCCACCAAAGCCGAGCACACAAACTTAACCACTACGCCACCGGGCCAGCCCCAGGAGTCTTACTTCTGCAGTCTCTGTCACTCCCCCACCCCAGAAGTGTGCACCTCTGCACACATCATGGCATCCATCTAGCACACCCCAGCGGAAAGGAAATGATGGCCTTTCACTCATCTGAATAGACCCTTTCACTCTCAGGATGCTATTCTCTTTGGAGTCTTCCAAGTCCTCAATCCATCAATTATCCCATTCTGGCCTGCTTTTCAACAGCTTTCTCTCTACAAACCATTTTTTTCACTAATATTTAAAATTACTAAGGTCTCTCTTTTCTTTTATCAAAAAAAAGGAAGAAGGAAAAGAAAAAGAAAGAAAAATGCGCCTCTAATCCTTCTGCTTCCCAAGCTACACAGCAGATAAACTGGAAAGATTTGTCTACTACCCTCACTCCTCAGCTCCTAGGAGCTCTCCCAGCTAGAGGACCGGCATCCTGCTGCTACAGGACTATCTCACTGCATCCCAATGACCTGTGAACTTGTCTCTCTCCCTCCATCCACTGCACACTTCTTGAGAACAACTGTGTACTGTGTACGTAGTTTCTTTGTACCCCTACTACCCTACCTGGCACCTATTAGGTTCAACATAAATGTTAATTGAATGAATAAGTGAATAAATGTATGGTGTTTGGATTCGTTTACTATGGCAAGTATCCAATATTACTGAAGACAATATGCAATCATAGAAGTGAGTGTTGACTCTGTAGATAATCATAATCATTTAAGTATAATTATATGTGAATTATATATGTGGTATGAATTATAATACTGTCATAGAGCTCATTTCTCTGACCTTTTAGTGAGGTCATTGGGATGTAAATGCTCATTGATTTTTCCAACTTCCCTGAATTTTCTCAAGTTGTCTGTTTGCCTGGAATTCTATCTCCCTTGTCGTTACTCAAAGTCCTCCTTTCTCTACAAGGAACCCCAAAGTTCCACCTCCTCTTAGATGCTCACTCTCATTTCTCTAGCCGTCAGTGATCAGAATTCTTTCTATTTCCATAGGCTTTTGTTTCTTTATATCATTTCATCACATTATGTTATTTTCATATATGGAACAGCAACCTCCACTGGCATGTAAGTTCGTTAAGAGCAGGCTATATACTGCTTTCTGTTTTATGTCTTTCCAGAGTCTATTGGAATTCTTTGCACAGGGTAGGCACTTAATGAATGTTATTTAAATTAAGTGTTGGGGATTTCAACCTCAGAATCACCAAGTTAGCAGAAGATTCTCAATTCCAACAGTGCTTTCTGTGCAATGTTTCAGGAACTGGGCTAAGCTTTTTACGGGTGTTAACTCTTTGAGCTCTCACTGCAATCTTTTGTATAAGTATAATTAATATCATCATCTTGTAGATTAGAGAGAGAAAGTAGCTTGCCAAAGTGTACATATCTGATAAATACTGTGATCTTAACCACTATGCTATATACTTATGATAGTTATATATTGGCGATGGATTTTTCCCTGAGGTACTAATCTGTTAAAAAAAAAAAAAAGACAGAGAGAAAGAACTTTGTTTTCCTTTAGGTAATTCAGTTCAGCTTATTTTATCTCAGTATTAAAAGGTGTTTTTAATCTTTGAACTATATTGAATTTAATTTTAAAATTCAACCACGGTTAATTTGATTGAATTTTCATAGATATGTATGAAATACATGTCTGTGTGTGTGTGTAACATATTAAATTTATATATAAAATATAAACATATGTTATATAAAATATTTTAAATTATATATATTATATATATAATGGATAATTAAGTCTCTAAAATAAACCAAATTTATTTCAAGGATCCAAAATATGTAATGCTGCTTAGATGTGTAATTACACCGACTGAGTGGTTACAACTCTCTTTGAAATGCTTATTTCCCTTCACTGATGGGGTTTTGAGTCTGGAGGTGATCAGGCAGTCACCTTGGCTCTCTCTTTACAGATGATCAGTCACTTAGCCTCTCCCTAAGTGACCAAGGACCCTTCTGCTATTCTGATGAATCCTTACCAAGGCTTTCTCATCCTCTGTCTCCGTGGAGCTACCTATGGGATCTCCAGACAGTGAAGGACCCCCTGCGTTCTAGAACACACATTCAGTTTGGTGTTGTCATGGCAGTGTTCTTTTCTTGGTTACAGAGAAGTGATTGTCATTTTGCATAATTGCCCCGGGGTGGAAGGGCTCTGTTTCTTATCACTGGCCCTGCGTGATCTGAAGACGCTATAGGGTGAGTCAGTGATGGACCCTTGGAAGCTGTGACATGGCCCTTTCTGCCTACTGCCACCACCCCACCTGTATAGTGAGACTTTTTACTCCTCTTGATCTGATGTGCAGCTGAGCCCAAAGTTGGGGAAGGCTATGTGGCAAAGGGGAAGTCAGCACAAAACAGTAGATCGTCAGAACCTCCCAGGGAGATATTGCAGCTTAAATGATACATCCTAGGCTGTCCTGAATAAAGCATGAACACTCGGCTCCCTAGATCTGTATCTGCTTTATTGGGACATTTTAAAATACCCTGTTCATTGATACCGTGATTGAATACCTTTCTCCACTCTGGGAGCTGATGAGAGAACCAAGACAGTGGCCAGTTTGCTGTACCCCACAGTGGTGTCACAGGTTGGTCTCTTCAATGGCCTGATTCTCCAGGACTTTATGTAGTGTCCTCCCACTCTCACTCTTGGCTTGGCCAAGTGACTTGCTTTGGTTAATGGTGTTTAGCAAAGTGATGCAAACAAAGGTTTAAAAAGCTCAATGCTTTGTGTCTTGCTCACTTCTTCTGCCACCATCATGAGCATGTGCCCAGGCTAACCCACTGGAGGACAACAGACATGTGAAATGGAACGGAGTCCATGCAGCTGAGGCCATCCTGGATCAGCCACAGCCATTTGACTCCAGACATGAGCAAGGCAAGCTGAGACCGGAAGAAACACCCAGCTGAGACCACCACCTGCCCACTCATAAGCTAAATGTATGATAATTATTTTAAGTCATCACATTTCAAAGTCATTTATTACTCAGCATTGTTATGGCAGAGATCATTGATATAACTGGGAATGCCTTTAGCACAAGGATTTCCTCTTATTATCTTATCTCAAGTTCAGCATAGAGTAATTTCTCCATAAGTTATTTTGCACAGAATTTGTGTATGTATGTCCTTGTGTGTTTCACTAGATGGGAAACTCCTTAAAGATACAGATTCTATTCAGTTCGCTGTTGCAGCCTCAGTGCCTGGTACACAGTAGCTGTTTAATATATTTTTGATAAATAAATGAATTTACGAATGAATGAGAGAAAAGATATTCTTTGCATGTGGGCGATAGGAAGAGAACTGTCTGCTACCACGCTGGAACAACAACAACGTCATTGTCCTTCAACTGTAGGTCAAGTAGAAGGGAGTTGCCTGCCCCACCCTTGGCCTTTTGAACAGAGGGGACCCTTCCTCATGGTGCTGCAGAGATCCCAGAGTGACTTGAAAGTGAGTGCCAGAGTTGTCCCTGCCTCAAGTCCCAGGGCTACTCTTTTATTTAACAGTAAGCCCCTGGCTACCAGATCTTCTTGCTCTCTATTTTATTCTATATATCTATTTCTGCTTTTTTCTATCTCTATATCTGTGTCTCTCCATATGTGTTTATGCAAAACAATACAGAATAGTAAAATAAATTCCATCATCCAGTTTGAACTATTATTAACATTTTTCCACTCTCGTTCCATCTGCCTCCTCACAGTGAAAGCAGATCCCAGACATCATCACCGCTTAATCTCTGATAACCTTGCCACATTCTTGATGTTCCAAATAAATTGCTTTTTATAAATCTGCATTGGATTGATAATTAGAATTAAGGAGCAGAGTGGAAGATGTTAGTAATGTTACATGTAGTTTTTCCATATAAAAAACATGCATACAGTGGATTTTTTTCACCTCTACTGTCCTCAAAGATAACTGAAGCACTTTAGAATCTGCTTATTTTAAATCTTAATTCATTTCAGTAAGAACAAAGCAGTTAGTAAGGTTTTATGCTTTACCTTAACTGACTTGATCAACTCTATTTAAAAAGACTTATAGGGGTGGGCCTGGCAGCGTAGTGGTTAAGTTCACATGCTCCATCTGGAGGCCCGGGGTTCGCGGGTTCGGATCCCACTACTCATTAAGCCATGCTGTGGTGCCATCCCAGATACAAAAAGAGAGGAAGATTGCCACAGATGTTAGCACAGCGACAATCTTCCTCACTGAAAAAAAAAAAAAAAAGACTTATAAGGTAAACCTGTCAACCTAAAGTCAAGATCATAAAATAAAGGTAAAACATTCTCAATAAACTTTTGTTTCTAAAGATCGAGGTGCTTAAGTGGTCAGAGGCCTGTACAAAGAGTCAGAAATTCTGCACTCAGGTCATAGGCTGACTCCTCAATAACGAAGTATTACCCTGTTACCTCTCTCTATGGAAATGTCTGTGTTAGTTTGCGAGGGCTGCTGTAACAAAGTACTGAACAAAAGGAATTTTATTTTCTCACAATTCTGGAGGATAAAAGTCTGAGATAAGGTGTCCCGAGGCTCTCTCCTTGGCTTATAGATGGCTGTATTCTCTTCCCTGGGTCCTCACATGGTCTTTCCTCTGTGTGTGTCTGTGTCCTGATCTCCTTTTCTTATAAGAAGACCTGTCATGCTAGATTAGGGCCCACTCATATGACCTCTTTTTACCTTAATTACCTCTTTCATGAACCTATCTCCAAATGCAGTCACATTCTGAGGTACTATGGGTTAGCCTTCAACATATGAACTTGGGGGGGACACAATTCAGCCCATTACAATGTCCAAACCCAAAACATTGAGTTGTTGTGAGATAAATTAGAAAATATTTGCAAAAGTTACTGGTAAGCCATAAAGTACTGTACAGTATGTGTTTATTATTTGGTCATAATGCACCTTGTAATCCACCAGAATTTATTTATGTGAGCCAAGTATATTAAGTGCTGAGCTAGCTACTTTTGGAATCATTGTACTTTAAAAATTTCTCATCTTACGGAGCTGGCCTGGTGGCGCAAGCCGTTAAGTGTGCACGTTCCGCTGCGGCGGCCCGGGGTTCGCCGGTTCGGGTCCTGGGCACGCACCGAAGCACTGCTTGGCAAGCCATGCTGTGGCGGCATCCCATACAAAGCGGAGGAAGGTGGGTATGGATGTTAGCCCAGGGCCAGTCTTCCTCAGCAAAAGAGAGGAGGATTGGCAGATGTTAGCACAGGGCTGATCTCCTCACACACACAAAAAAATTTATCATCTTAGAGAAATCGAAATTAACTCATATTAGGTGAAAGGCATATAAACTAGTCAGATTAGCAATAGGTGCAAACTTGAGTATTCCAGTCCAAAGAATGGAGCTCTCTGTAAGGCCAGCGGGGTGGCATCTGAACAGTGTTTTGATGGAGAGTTAGGATTTCATATGGTGGGATGAAGAAGTGAGCACATGGTGTCACTGAAGACTTATTGTTTTCTTGGTATAGAATGAAGTCTGCCTGGACCCTACACCCTGCAGAGAAGTGGTGGGAAATAAAATTAAGACAGGGGTGGATTAAAGGAGACTTTAAAAGCCTGGCAGATGAGTTTTGGGATAATGAAGAAAGTATGTGTAAGACTTAGATGTAATTATTTCTACATCAATGTGTTCATGCTTAATTTAACTATTTCCTAATATTAAAAATAGAACACACAAGAAAACTCTTCAGGGTGATAGTTATATCTGGATATAACTTCTTTTTTTGGTGAGGAAGATTGTCCCTGAGCTAACGTCTGTGCCAGTCTTCCACTATTTTGTATGTGGGACGCCACCACAGCATGGCTTGATGAGCGGTGTGTAGGTTGACACCTGGGATCTGAACCCGTGAACCCTGGGCCACCGAAGCAGAGTGTGTGAACTTAACCACTATGCCACTGGGCCAGCCCCCTGCTTTATTCTCCTTATTTTCTTTCCACAATAATATTGGGCCAGTGTATTAGTTATCCGTTGCTGTGTAACAAATTAACCCTGAATCTTAGCAGTTTAAAACAACATGTGTTATCTCACGTGGTTTCTGAGGGTCAGGTACCCAGCAGCAGCTTAACTGGGTGGTTGTGGCTCAGGCCCTCTCAAGAGGTTGCAGTCAAGCTGAGGTGGCCATCATCTCACGTCCCGGCGAGGGCTGGGGCGTCTGCTTCTAAGCTCACGCACATGACTGTGAGTGGGCCTTGGCCCCTCACTAGCTTCGGCCAGAGATCTCTGTTTCTTGCCACGTGAGACTCGCCATAGGCTGCCAGAGAGTACTTAGAACATGGGAGCCGGCTTCCACCAGATCCAGTGGTCTGCGAGGGAGTGAGAGAGAGAAAACAGAAAGAGATGGGGAGAAAGAGAGAGAGAGAGAGAGGAGGGCATTCTGCAAACCAATTGGGGACCATCTTGGAGGCTGGCTGCCATAGCCAGTCATAATGATATGCTGTAGCTTTAAAAAATATTAGCTTTTGTCAATATTACATTGAAATTTGTTCTTTATATTATCAAGGTGAAATGAGTTTTCACCTCTTTCTTTTCATCATAAAAATAACTCAAGGATAAAATCATTTGGGAGTTATGTTTGTTGTTCAAACACCTTCCTTTGTGGAATTAATTTTAAGTTGAGTATTTGCATTATCTTGAAGTTTATCAACCAAAATTAGCTACTTTTGTAATTCTGTAAGTAAAATTTCAGGTATAGAATAAATATGAGGTGTAGATACACAAGTGTGGGGATTAAAAGTACACCTGGGGAAGAACTCACTTTGAGCACTCCATTATAGAAGAGGCAGATGAAGAAAAGATTGGTAAAATACTCAATAATTTTTTACTCTAACAGAATAAGATATAAAGCATATTTAAAGACTAGAAAACAAATTAAGATATCTAAGGAAATTTAAACATAAACTCATAATGCAACTGATGTTTATTATTCCTAGTACTGATGACAGAAGCAATTAAGATGGGTAATGAGCGTTTTGGTTATACTGGTGGGAAGTGTCCTGAAGTGTTAGTTCAAGGGGACAGATGGAGAATTCATGATTTCCTGAAATGAAATGGAAAGCAAAGAATCTGGAGCGATTGTCACTTTTAACTTCTTGGATGTGAGATCTGAATTGGATGTCAGGCACAAACACTACTATCCAATATAAATAAACATTTTTCATGAGAAAAATTGTAAATTACATTTCTCAAAATATACAAAATGAAGAGAGAATAAATTTGAAGTTTCTTGATTTGTGAAAATTAAGAAATAAATGTGAATATAAAACCATCGGTTCTCTGTCACTGGTGTTTCTGAAAAAGATAAACTGTTGAGAGCTCTGGAACCAATGATTTGTAAGCTTCTGTAAATGATCTCCCAGCATAGGTGACTAATGAGTCCCATCAGCCTTAGAAAGGTGCAAATCTCCATACTTAGGGAAAGAAGCCTCAGATTCATTTGGATAGCAGCAATATATACCGAGAAAAATGTGAGCGTATATGTGTGTGTGCGTGTACACACGTGCAAGGAAAGGATCAACCAAGGCAACTTTGGCGTTGCATATGGATACGGGATATAATTTAACCAGGAAGCCAAATTTTATCTAAATTTATAAAGCTGGTCAAGTGTTTGTTGATTCAGAAACACAACCGCCTTTCTTCCCTGTTAATGGCAGAAACGGGGGTCACGTGAGGACGTGTTTACCATCACGGAATCACTGAAAGTAAGGGGGCTTCACTGCAGGTCAACTTCTACTTCTAACTGAGGAGGCTGAAGCTTACCAGCAGAGCTGCTCGTGGGTATGCGACCTAGACAGTTGCACAGGGCCACACACTTAGAAAGACCAGGTGCTTGGCTTAATGCTGTTCTGTCACTGCCATGAAATTCTTAATCAGTTTTGAACACAGGGCCCCTCATTTTATTTTGCTCTGGGACCTGCACACCCTGCAGCCATTCTGGGCACCTGGGTTAATGTGTTTCTGTGGTTGACACAGCACAGCATTAAGAGTGACTGGCTCCACTTCGTGCCTACATGCCTTGGGTGGGATCCTTAACTTCTCTGTGCCTCTGTCTACTCACCTCTAAAATGGGGCTGGTGATAGGACCACTTCATAGGACTCCCCTAAACTAATGTGGGCAGAGTGCTCATCACTATGCCTGGCATGGGGAATGGCATGCACCTCTGAGCTGCCCTTTTACTTTTTTGTTGCTGTTATTGTGGAATTGTTCAGGAAAAAAATTCAGTCCAGACTGCCAACAACCCTGTCCAACAACACTCAACTCACCAAGTTGCACATGCAAAAGTGACAAAACCAATCAATCAAAGACAAAGAGTTACCTTTTACACTTTCAATGAATAACTGATTTGACTGGTTGGTCATGTACCTTTTAGACAAATCACATACATTATATTTAAGGCTGTAAGAACTTAAAATTAGTCATATCAGTGGAATACAGATAGGCATTTGTTCTGTTCAAAACAAATACTGACCATTACTAATCCACTCATTACCCAATTATGGGCTATCCCGAACATAGGAAGGAATAAGCCTTGGGGTTTTTGGAGGAAGGTTGAGGTAGGCAGTAGGAAGTGACGGGGAACAGGCGAAGTGAAATTGATAAAAGGTATGTGGTGGTGTGGAGATGAAATTGCCCTCTGTATCCTTAGTAGTAGTGTTTTTGTTCAATGAATCCATGGACCCACTATCCCATTAAATATCCCCACGTGAGTAATCTAGGTATTCCCATTTCCTTTGGTTCTCAATTCCAAGGAGATAACATTCATGGAGACACCTGTGTTTTTGTGAAATAGTTAAAGAGTAAGCTCAAAGTCCTTATAGACTGCTCTGCACATTAACAAAGAGTTTATGGGAAAAATTTCATGTCCAATTTGAATACATAACAAGACATTGCTTTTTGCTTCTGTTTGAAGGGTAAAGCACATTTAGAGTTCACCTTCTTTAAATACATTAATTGTCAAGGTGCAGGTTAGTAAAAAATAATATAGTAATTAGATATACCATAAACCTGTGGGTCTAGGAATTGTGAGTTCAATTTTTATACGAGATTTAAAAAAAAAATTTTAACTAATTTGAATCATAATATCAGCCAATTTGCACACCCCTAATATGATTCTTCTCTGGCAGAGAGTAACAAAACAGACAGCCAACCTAATAGGAATGTTGCATGTAATGAAACTCGAAAGGGTCATGAGTCCCCTGGGTGACAGGTGTTATTAAAATTTGAAAGGACATTATTGTTACAGTTGGGCAGGGAATTTTGAATATTGGTGTTGCAGGCCATTAAGGCCATCTGTCTTGTACAATGTGCCTAGTGATATTAAAGAAAGTGGGAATAAGCTGCTATATATTTGAAATAAGGAAGAATACTTAAACCACTTACCTTGAAGCACATGCATTCTCAATATGATGCCGTTTCTGAATTTCAAACCCTGATTCTGCCTATACACAGAATCAACTCGTTTTCCTCCTTCCTGTTCACATCTTTCCAATATTTTCAGGTGGAAGCCTCACATCTAGAGATAGGAATGCAAATCACTCATGCTCTGAGTCTGAATCTATCATTTGCATGCAATTAAATAATTCACATAATATTCTGCCCTTGGAAAAACATCCCCTGAAAAATATCTTCACCATTTTTTCCACTACACATAAAATATTGAGGGTGGAGGATTCATGTAGACTCCGTTCATTTAAAATATTTTCTAAGCAAATTCTTTTCTTCCTCTGATGTTCACGTTCCCGTATCTCTCAAATTTTATCACATCTTCGTGTCATGGAGGTCCACTGAATATCGTAGAGTTCATCTCTGCCTACTTAGAATTCTCCAGCTTCATTGGCTTGACAGACAGAAGGATTATGTACACCTCAGGGGGTGATGATTCCTTGGGTATAGCTGAAATCACACTGGATTTGCCCACCCTTCAATTGCAAACTGCTATCTATTTTGCAATCTAACAAGTCTTTTGCAGCACTGCTGCTCACTGCTTTCTAAGCATTTCCCCTGCTGATGGACTGCGATCTGGACTGCTAGTCCCTAGATCTATTAACTCGAATTATCCAGGCTAAACATTACCTTATTATTTCCCATGTGCGTTTTTTGACTTCTTTTGTTCTATTTTAGATATTAGATTCCTTTCCTTGGTGGTGCTTACAACACTTTCAAAATTGAGATCAGTTCAGAAACAACAAAGCAATTGCTGTTTGTCCTCATTTGCTAGCCAACAATAAAGAAGCATAATAAATTCAGTGTGATTTTAATCCCCATAGGACTTGGTTAGTAAATTGTCTTGAAATCAGTACATCCTAATTCCATTGAATTTGTCAGTGTCTAGCTCTTCCATACAAAGTAGTTGTGAACTCATTTCAGTTCTGTAATCTAATCTATCTTCTTACTTACATAAAATGTACCACACATGGTGAGGTAGCTTGAAAAGAATAATTTTGTTTTTACCTTGAATGGTACTTTGCACCATGTTTTTGTGAAATAGTGAAAGAATGAGTTCAAAATCCTTACAGATTCCTCTGTAAATTAACAAAGAGTTTAGGAGAAAAATTCTGTGCCAAAAAGGCACCAACTTGATCAGTCTTTGTGTTCATTTTTAGTGTTTTGCCAAGAAAACAGGTGCTGAGAAGGTGTGTAATTAAGCAAAATACACAATGGTATCTCTGAAGAGCAGCAGCATAATTAGAGTACGAGGGATTTCTGTTCCCAGCTCCTCCACACTAAATTTGGCAGGCTCTGATGTGTCCAGAGGAGAGTGGGCCAGCTGCAGATGCACCTGAAAATGGGGCTTTACCAGGAAGAGCTGAAGGAAAGGGGAAAGCTTAATTTGGAAGTGAAAGCTGAGAGAAACATAGTTGCCTTGTATATGTTAAGGTGTCCTGCTGTAGAAAAGAGATTATGCTTAATCATGTGTTATTTCAGGGGACAGAAGACGAAATCCACAGGTTTGCAAAAAAAAGTGGGGAGGAGATCTAATAACTAAAGATATTGAATAAACTGGAATGGACTTCCTTGGAAGGTCGTGAGCTCCCCACCATGCAGAGGCTGTGTGGACACTACCAAGCTCCTTTTTGCACTGGGTTGGTAAGATGTGTGTGTGGGGTAGGGGGGCAGGCGGGTGGCGAGGGGACTTGTTATCTCTGTGATGATTCTCTATTGTTTTGTCTCTTATGTGAAGTTTAGAAAATTATAAGTAGACATGGAACGCATCAAAACAGGAGCACTGACAGTGCCGAGAAATAGGTACTCAGCAGAAAGAAAAAGAATTGGAATGCCTTATTTTGAGCGTTTCTCATGAATTGTTCTTTGTTGTGCATTTGGCATCTATACCTCAAGTGTGGAGACCTCAGAAGCCATTTCTCAGGAATTAGTGTGTATTAAAGGTGGTTCTGATCACCAAATTCCAATGTGTGTGTGAGGGGGTGTTTCCCCCACACCATTAAGCAATTCTCAGCCACATCTTCTCAGTGTCCTACAATTCAACTCAATTCTGACACTATCTACCTGGAGATAGCATCAGATTCCACAGGTTAAGGGTTCAGTCCCCCAAGACTGCCCTTCACTTTAGACGCCAATTGCAAGCCCAGGTTGTCACCTGTGCTTCCGACCAACAGGCTATAGATTGGAGGTTTTAATGACCTCTCTTTGGGTTTGATTAATTTCCTAGAGTGACTTGCAGAACTCAGAGAAACATTTTAATTACCAGATTACTCTTTTACTATGAAAGGATATAACTCAGGAACAGCCAGATGGAAGGGATACATAGGGCAAGTTATGGGGAAAGGGTCTGGAGCTTCCATGCCCTCTCAGATCTTGCCACTCTCGCCAAACCTCCAAGTGTACGCCAACCTGGAAGGTCCCGGAACCTAGCCCTTTTGGGTTTTTATTACATAGGTATGATTGATTAAATCAATGGCCATTGATGATTGATTCAACCTCCTGTCGGTCTCCTTCCCCAGAAATCAGGGGGTGGGACTGAAAGTTCCAACATTCTATTCTTGGTTGGTTCCCTTGGCAACCAGCCCCCATCCTCAGGTGCTCTCTAGAAGTCACCTAATTAACATAACAAAAGGCACTTTTATGGCTTTCACTATTTAGGAAATTCCAAGGGTTTTAGGAGCTCTGTGCCAGAAATGAGGATGAAGACCAAATATATATTTCTTATTACAAATCACAACATCACAGTGTATCATAGCCCAGGCATATGCTTATCTCTACCTAACTCAACTCCCCTTAAACCAGCATGTGGCTTTAGGTGACTTGCGAAATGAACCTAAAACTAGCTGCTTGCATCAGCAAGATGAATGCAGGACCCGGATTCACAGCACCTGTGCAAATTGTAAACCCTGGAGAAATGTATGCTTATGATGAATCAATAACTCTGAGGAAAGATTGGTGAGTCAGAAGTAACTACTTTGTAAAACAAAGATGCAAATATAGATTTTGACCTTATATGCTATTCATCTGATTATAACAAAGTGATTTGGTTACAAGAAAAAGGGCTTAAAGACAGTTTCTAACGATAACAGACACTATTAACTCCTCCTCCTCCGATATAGTTCCCTCTGAGGGACATGTGGGTTACATGGCTGGCAGCACCTGATGACATTTTCCCAGTTGTCAGAACACAAAGGGACCCCTGTGACTAATTGGCTGCCCAGCTGGCCTGGGCCTGTAGCTCAACTCATCGTGAAGACAAACAATGACAATCAGACATGCCTTTTGGCAAGGCTTTCATGGGGACGATCTCAGAGCGTTTCTTCTGTATGCAGACTGGTTCAGCTCCTGGTCAGAGCCCTTCACGCTTGTAGCCTGAAAGCAGCCGTAGACAATACGCAAGCAGAAGAGCATGGCTTTACGTCAATAGACCTTTAGCTAGGGACACCGAAATTCGAATTCCGTGTAAATTTCATGTATCATGAAATATTCTCCTCCTTTTGACATTTTCCCACCATTTAAAAATGTGCAAACCATTTGTAGCTTACAGGCCACACAAAAAAAATTGGGAATTTGGCTTGTAGGCTATAGTTTGCTGGCCCCTGATCCACCATGCTAAAAAAACTACTGCCTTCTTTTAAAATGGTTTTTGGATATGATATGGCCATTTTCAATATTCAGAGATAATTGTAGTGATTATGATATCCATTGTGTACGCTGCTGGAAAGGTGGTTTTTTAAAGCATATCCACAGAGCTTATTGAAGAGTGCCATGATTGGTTGTTGTAGTTGCTGTTCAATGGTCAGGTCCATGACTACAATATGAACTTTAGCCTCTCTCTTACAGCCTACACGTCTGTTACACAACCACCCTGGCTCCTGGAGACTGCTGGGTTGAGCATAAACATCCATGCTGTGCAGATAAGAAAAGCATAGTTTCATTTAGGAGAATGGAAATTTCAAATTTGCAAAGTCCAAATTAATTAGAGGAGTGGACAATAACCCGTATAACAACAAAGAAGCTTCAGTGGTAATTTTTGATCCCACAGAAAATCTGAGAATAGTTTCTCAATCTTGTTTAAGTAGAATCTGTTAACTGCTGAAGGCAGTGTGATAATGGCACAATTCATTGTAGACACTGTTCATTTGCCCGACATTGGCACAATCCATGAAGGACAATGGGGGCTTTCACTTATTCATAACTGTTTAGAATTAGGTAATGGAAAGTGACAAGGTTATCTAAACACAAATTCAATGTGAGCTTAATCTCATTCGGTTATAATGGGAATTTCAGACAGGAGCTGGTCTATGCTGAAAGACACCTTTTTCTAGGGCCCTGACTTCTACTCCCATCTCTGATTCAAATATCAAAGAGACAGAAATTAATAACTAACCACATCTACAATAATACATGGTTATGTTTACAAAATAAAATGCCCTAGGTAAAAAAAAATGCAGAAACTTCACAAAAATATAGAGCAGCTAGCATTTCCAAGCAATGTAGAGAAACTTGAACGTCAAATAGAACCAGTGGTTCATCTGCTCACAAATCAGTGTCATCCATCGAAGCTTCGGGATGGGGATGAGAACTGAATCCATTCACAGACAATTTATTCAGTGGCAATTTAGACCTGAGCCAGTATAATTCTATCTCAAAAGACTCCAGTCTTCTCCACCAATGGCAGAAGTTCAAGTTGAGCAATATCCCATTTCCAATCACAAAGCAGCCTGGCTGAGATAAATGCTTATTAGTTTTTTTCCAGAATGCTTATATTTTTGCTTTTCTAAATTCTTACCAGTATCTGTTGGCACAGTTATTTACTAACTCTCTTCCTTTTATTATATTTCTAAATTTCATGCATCTGTCCTACTTTAAATTAAAAGAAAATAGAATCATATGAGTTTCACTGATAAATCAAATGTGGACATTTCTTAGTCTTGAGCAGCTACACAATGCAGTGGTCAGGGGTGGAGGAGACGAGGAGAAGATAGGTGAACAAGGCAAAATGGGAATATGATTCCAGGAGCAGCTTTTGTCTTTTGATGAGAGGTGTTGAGAGCCACTCATACAGACAGAGTATCCAAGAGTTAAATCATAAGCCTCATTTTTTATTTTTTGAGGAAAATATAACTGTTCACCTTTGACGGAGTCCGGTTTTCAGTTTGCATAATGGCAAAAATGTAAAAATATATTTCAGTATTAAACCATTTACTCAGTTCACTTGAGCATCAAGCGGTATGATCAGTCTACACCTGGACCAAATTCCCCACCTTGTGTTGCAGTTATGTTGGTTGAAGTCTGTTTTATGTCCTTTTATACACAATTTTGTATTTTTTTATTTATAAAATTAATAAGATGATATTTTAAAACATAACATTTTAAGAATCAAGACCATAATTTCTGGCTTAGAGGGCATCCGTTTTACTCACTCATGGAGGAAACATCCCACAGCGTTTCCTCCGAAGCTTCAGCTTGAGCTGTGCCAAGGTTTGGGATGTTTCTAGTTTAGGCAGCAACAAGTTCCACTATCGAACATCTCTAGTATTTAATGGTTGTTTCATAGTAATTGAACTTTTTTCACCCTCTGTCTCTCAAGACTTCATCTAGGGGTAGAACACACATAGCAGCATGTCAAATGTTGCAGTGTTACAATTGGCACACATCTCCTCTCATTAGATGCCCTTTGGATTTCCCAAGAGAGAACGCTTGCATAAGTTCAGGCTCGCTGTCTGTGGTTCCTCTCCTGGCTTTTATGACACATCTGTCACTTGGGGTCTCTGATTTGTCCTCAGACGATGTTAGTAACTTGTTCAAGATCCCATAGTCAATAAAGCCAGAGCAATGTCCAGATCTTGCCTCTATGTTTCATTTTCCAGAACTATGTCTCTTAATCTTGGATCCTGAGTGTTTTTGACTTGTCATCCCTAACAAAAATCAGTGTTTTACTACTAAGAAATGTGTATGAGAGGAGGGGTAGGGGACAAAGTGAGCAGTTTACCAGTATTGATCACTGCAGCATGTAATCTTTGAAAGCAGGAGATAAAGTTACAGTATGTATAGAAATAATTGCTATGTGTAAAACCCAAGAGAATCAAATTAAACATGATTCAAAGAATGCTTGAGTTCAGTAAGGAGACTGGTTAAAAATTTATATACATATGATCACTAGTTTTTCTATATGACAACAATAAGCAAAAAATATTCAGCAAAAAAAAGCTAAGTTAAAATAGAACAAAAATATAAATCAATTAGAAACAATATTAACGTTAAAATCTTTGACCAATATTCTGTGACGTTGATGTTACACATTTTTCTAGAATGAGAATTCAGTAGAGGCATAAAAGAAGAGTATTAAAAATAAAAGATATCGATTTTTGCCCTACTAAAACCTATACATTTCCCACAATTCCAATAAAAATACCCGTGTTATTTTTTCTAAAAAATAAACAATATAATTCTGAAGTTATTCTAAAACAATACACAAGAAAGAAGACAGAAACAAATTAATAAGACACATGCCCTAAAAGATATCAAAATATATTATAAAACAATAAAACCTGAACTAGATAAGACACTGGATTACTGGAACAGAGAAGATATTCAGAAATAGTTCTGAGTATGTTTAAGAATTTAGCATATGATAAAAGTTTTATTTCAAATCAATAGAGAAAGGATAGATTGTAAATAAAGTTGTAAAAACTAGGTCATTTGGGGAGAAATTAGATGCTTATATCGTCTTTATACCAAAATAATTGTAAAATTATTTGAAAAATATATAAGTTGACATTTACATACCGTTTTGGTAGGGAAAAGATTATTTAAGCACCACCCCAGATTAATGGATTTTAGTACTTAAAGATTTAAACTTCTTTATCTATGTCTCTCATTGCAAAGAAAACCATTAAGAAAATAAAAATATATTTATATCATATACAAGGGACAATGAATTAATACTTTTAATAAATTTAAAGCTCTTTCAAATCAATGAAAAGATAGAAAATGAGCAGCAATCATCTATAGAAAATTATGTGAAGAAAACATACAAATAGCCAAAAAAATAAAATCTCTAATAATAAAAGAAGTTCAATAATGGGATACTATGTCATACTTAAAAAATTGTGAATATTTTATACTTTAAAAACACCTAATTCTAATGACAGTGTGAGTACACTGGAATTTTTATACATTGTTGGAAAATTAGTATTGTATTACTGGAGCTGAATATACATCAAAGACAACTGAAGGGTATTACTCTTTGCCTCAACATTTATTTCTAGAAATATATGCTAATGAAATAATAAAAACTCTTCACAAATTTCTGGGTATAAGGATGTTCACTGAAACGTTGTAAAGGTGAAAATTTAGAACCTAAAACAAATGTCCAATAATTCTAATTTTTATTTATTTATTTATTTTTCATTTGTATATCATCTTTTATTTTTATTTTATTTATTTATTTTTTTGTTTATCGTGGTAACACTTGTTTATAACATTGTATAAATTTCAGGTATACATCATTATACTTCTATTTCTGCATGGATCACATCATGTTCTCATGTTCACCACCCAAATACTAATTACATGTGTTATATTTATATGATAGAATAGTTTGCAACATTAAATAATACCTTAACATATTTCCAAGCAAATATTCTTTAACGATATATCTATGCAGAAAAACTAGGTTCAAAAGCAGTCTTAAGTGGGATCTCCCACAAGCAGACACACAGATAAAGATTCACATGAAAGCAATTTCTTAGGATGTTTCCAGGAAAAAGCAGCGATGGAGTAGGGTATTGAGCCCGGAAGGGAAGAAGGCCAACCAAGGATCTGATATCAAGCAGAGTCACAGAAGGTCACTTTAGGGCAGTCTTGTAGGAAGCTCTAGACACCATGTACGGTGCCCTGAGTTGTCCCACTCAGATGTAAGGGGGCTGGAGCTTGTCTACTTCCTGCCCCTCAGTCACTAGTTATGGTTTCCTCCAGGGGAACTCATAAATCCGGGTACCCATGACCTCCCGGCACTCAGGCAGAGCAGCATCCAGTAGGCTGAGGGCAGTCCTATGCCAGAGAAAGAATGTGACCATTGCTGGAAGGAAAGGCAAACTGGGAGCCGATGAGCAAAAAATGGCAAAGGAATCCAAGGGTATATGGGGCAAACACTGATAGAGTCTGCAAAGCATAACATACATGTGTCCTGTGTATATTCATATATATTTCATATATATTCACACATTTTTCATATGTGGTATATATGAAATGTTATATGTATATATATAAAAATATATATATATATAATGTGCTATATGTGAAAGCACCATTTGTTCAATAAATTTATTGGGTATCTATTCTGTGTGAAGCACAGTTCTAGGTGTTCTGAATAAGTATATTTAAGTGTGATGTACATAGAGAAAGATATATAGGCATATGAGTCTTCTCTTGGTGTTATGAGATGGTTCTTTATTTGCTTTGCTTTTCTATGTATTTTGTAGTAAAACTGATGTATTTTTGTGACTATAAATATTTTGTCTTTCTATATATCTATAGCTTTAAAAATATTCACTCTTTGAACTAGCAATTTATTTTAATTCTAGGGATTTATTCTACGGAAATTATCAGATTTTTCTTACAAGAATATTCATTGAAGCATTACTCATTAAGGAAAAATTGGAAATAACTTAAGTAACTAAGGCTTTGAGTGAGCCTCTTCAATTTGAACATTTCTTTAAGAAAAACCTAAGTAGTATTTTGTTGTTCCTGAAATTAGCCATTAAACCTATTAAGGCATATGGCTATTTCATGCTTCACTAGATTAAACCAATTGAGACCCTTTAGCTCCTACAGGTATAGAAATACCAGTGAGTTGTTTGAAGGGCAATGAAATTACAATTGAAAGCCCTAGATTTCTTATTTCTTCTGCTACTTAAAACTGCTTAATAGGTCTTCCCTTTCCTCCTCCCTCTCCTTCCTGTGCTGAACAACTCAAGCCTAATGCCATTGTGTGGGCTAAAGCAAGGGGGTCACTTGTCCCGACAGTGGAGAACGGGCAGCCATGGTGGCCCAGAGGAGGCTCCGAGCTGGAGAGCAGTGGTGGGACTCACTTGGGAGGGAGCTGTCTGTCATGGAGGGTCAGCCCCTGTGGTGGGAAGAAACTGTCTCCCTTGAGGGGTGGCCTGGTCTGGAGGTTGAAGCCCAAGCAGTTTGAGGAAGCCATTTGTGTAGGGAAAAGGGTAGCAGTGGAGACAGGAAATTGGCAATATATAGGGAGAGTGACTAAAAAAGTAAATATCTTAAGGATGATTAGAATGAGGTTTGTTTTTTGTTTTTTTTTTTATTGTCAGAGAGGGGAGTTACTAAAATGGAAAATGAGAAGACTAAAATAAACTTTTATGACGTTGGATTGCAGTCGGATGTATTAATGTGAACTCGTGCCTTTCAACGCGTGTAGCTAGACATAGGAATAAATATAAATGTAAATGTGTGTATTCCTCTAGTTGTCTCCCGAGAGACAGTGAGAGTAGTGGCACCCCGATGAGTGTGAGAAGGAGCAGACCTACTACTGCCCATTTTCCACCATAAAGAACCAAGGCTCTTTGAAGACATGGTTGGCTTCAGGGCTGGAGCAAAAAAATAACAAGATGAACCTGCAAAAGCTTGTTTTGCCAGAAGGAAAGGAAGTGCTCCAAGCGTGATGGAAACGTCAAAAGGACACAGAAGCCAGTTTGAAGGGACTGCACTGGTCAACTCAAGGACAAGTGGAGCACTGAAAGAAATAGTGAGAGAGATAAATTACCACCCACTGAATAAAATGGAGACCCTGAGTACATACAGCTAAAAACAAGTTAATAATTTGAAAGCATGATGAAGAACTATTTACATATTTTCAAAGTATATCCTCACAAAATATGTACTGATGATAAAGGAGAAAAGAATAATTTAGCAATGGAAAATCCTGGAAGACACCACCTTACTCCATGATCAAAGTGAACACCATCAGTGTGGACACATCAACACTGTGTGCCACTTGCAGGATGGAATGAGAACAGTGTCACTTCTGCAAAACTCCAGCCGAAGACCCATAACCGGAATCAAATCATGAGTAAGTATCAGACAAATTCACATGGAGGACTACCCTGCTAAATAACTGTTGTGTGATCTTCAAAAGCATCAACATCATGAAATTCAAGGGAAGACTGAGGAACTTTTCCAGACTGAAGAAGACTGAAAAGACGTGACAACTAGCTGCAATGCTTGCTTCTGATCCTTCAATATAAAAGACATTATTGATACAATTGGCAAAACTTGTACGATGCCTGAGGATTTTAAGGTAGTAATACACCAATATTAATTTCCTTATCTTGATGCTGTGTTTTGCTTTGTATTTTCCTTGTTGGAACACTACAGTATTCAGGGTTGATGGGGCAATGGGTTGGCCCCTTACTCTCAAGTGGTTCTGGAAAAAGAAAGATTTCCTTGTACAGTAATTTTAACTTTTCTGTAAAGTTGTGATTGCTTCAAAGGACAAAAGAAATACTTCTTTATACCTTGTGTAAGTTCTTTAACCTCCCTTAATTTTGGTTTCCTCTTTTGTATAGTGAAGAAACAAATATGCATATTTGATATTTGATAGGAAAATGCATATGAAAACACTTTGCAAACTGCAAAGCATTATTGAACATAAGTTATTGCTGTAAACAATAATGATAATAATAATACGCTGCATGAAGGAAACCATTCACCCATTGTTCCTTCTTTCCTTTATTCCACAAACAATTAGTGAACATCATTGGTGTGAAGCATTGTGCTGGGTGTGGAAATGCGATCTCAAACAAGACATACAGGAGCGTGAAGTACAGTGAGGGGGACAGAATAAGTAGATCATTTCTCCGGGAAGTATGTAAGGGCTATAATAAAGCAACCTGCAGGTTTTGATGAGAGGGCCGAGCTGGAGCACATAAATTAAAATGCCGTGTCAGAAAAGGTTTATAAAATCATGATGCTTAAATTGAGTTTTGTAGGATAAGACATAATTTGAAGAAGGGGAGAGAAACTATTTTAGGTGGAGCCAACAGGATGTGTGATCCTCAGCGTCATGAAACACAACGTATTTGGGGAGCCCCAGGGAGTGCAGTGGTGCTGGAGTGAGCGGTGTCCACCAGAGGGGAGGAGGAGGCGTGTTTACATGAGACAGGTGTATAGGAACTCGCCACGAAAGGCACCAGATTCTAAGCTAAAACTTACATGATTCCTTAAAAAGAATTGGTAAGAACTGATTTTTCAGTAGAATGAAGGTCTTGCAGTGGCGCCAAATAACTCATCTCAGTTTCATCAGCCTAGAGGTAGAAAATCGGGTCGTGTTGTTTAGCCTCACATCACTGCCTCCACCTTGGGATACTGGGTCTGTTCACTGTCACGGGGATTATGAGAGGAGATAAGATTGAGACAATGAAGAGTTCAGGCCTGGGGATTCTGATATTGAAATGGCCATGGGGTCTCCAAGTGAAGATATTAAGTATTTACCCCCTTTACTGAACCTGCTGGATTCTCAAGGGTGCAGACAGCCCACTCCCCAGTAGATTCGCTCAGCAGACCCAGTCTTCCTGGCTCCTGGGAGGAATTCAGGCAGGCCCATAGCTTTCCCAGGCTCTTTCGGTCACAAGTGCAGTCTCATTTCAGCTTTTAAACTGTCCTTGTTAGGATCCAATCAAAATCCCAAGCTCTCATCCAATTCAGATTTCTCCCTGTCCCAGCCCTGGCACGCTTAGGGCTTGGAAGCCTGCAAAGGAGGAAAGGCGTCTGGCTGGCTGGCTTCTTTCTTCACCGTCTCTCTTCCCTCATCTTCTGCTTTCCACATTTGACTTCACTGGGGTGAGGCCTAGGGTGGGGAGCAGATTGGGGGATTGACCCCATCCTATCTAGTCCCTGGTTATGACCTGGCACTGGTGCCCTGCAGGGGTGATGGATGTGTTGTGTCGAAAACTCACTTTGTCTTTTTTTTCAGTTGCCTTATTTCCTGGCTTTCCCGAATATCCGTAGATGGAGTCATTCAGTTGGAATTTGTTTGGCTCAAGTCTCTTTTATTGATGGTTTAAAACTTACCATTCCACCCTGAATTTCCTGAGGCCCATCCTTCGGCGGGGGGGGTGGTTCTTTCCTCCTGCAGGCACCCTCTTTTGAGTGGGATCCCTTTTAAGCTAACTCCAAGCCAGCCCCCATCTGCAGAGTTCACATTTGGTCCCCGAAACTCAAACATTTCCTCTCACCGTGACGGTATTAGCTGCTCCCCACACTTTGCTTTCCAAGATCCCGTTGGCAGCTCCACCCCTAGCTTCTTGCCTTTAGACTTTTGAGGTGTGCGCCAAGTATCAGTTGCTCTGTCTCACACTCCAAGGGCAAGTGCCAAGTCCCCCAAGGATGCTCTTAGAGCCCCCTCTCATTCAATGTTAGGTGAGAGGAAGCCTACCTACTCTCCCACACAGGTAGAGAGAGAAATGCCATAGGACTCCAACATTTCCTCACTTTCTGATATCTTCCATTTCATCTCCTTTTTATCTACAAGGTGGATGATGGACTGGCAGAAAATCTTTACAATCTCCAAGCATTCCTGTTAAGATATGCATGTTCTTGGCAACTGTTGCTCTTGTGTTATGCTTGGAGTTTAGGGCCTCTGCCAAAACCCTGCAACATCCTGTTTCAATACATTGGTCTGGCCTAGAAACATAGACCTGTGGGCCAATGACCCAGAGAAAATGCTTGAATCTGAGAAATCACTGTGACGTGCCTGTGACCACTCAAGTGTTGGCATTTGTCCAGGAGTCCTAGAAAGACTATTTAAATTCTTTTTATTTTCTGTCTTCATCTCTGGTTAGATGCCATCAGGTAATCACCAGTTGTTAACTAGGTTAAGGTGAAATCTAACCAGGTTAGATATACATTTAGCATGGGTAAGCCAAGGAAGAAATAGAAATAGCATTGCACACGCACTCACTCGCTCACACATGCTTTGTAAACTAAGCTCTATACTATTTTATTTACCTCACACTCCATCTAAAAATTAAAGGCTTTCTAATCCCTTTCACTTGACAGGCAAGAACTAAAGAAAGGCTGCGTCTGTCAGCAGAACAGCATCTCTGCTGGCACAAGAAGCATAAAAGAGCCTGGGCCCCATGCCCGCAGCAGCCGCCAGCTTCCCAGCACCTGGCTCCTGTGCGCGAGCTCGTGTGTTATGTTGGTGACACCACATGTTGACGCAGCAAACTGTGAGCTCGGCTCCACCAGCGAGCATTCTGTTATTTGCTTTTCATAACATGGGAAACAAAGACAAGGGGATTTTTTTCCTAATTTTTATTTTGGTTTTATTTTGAAATATGTTTATACTTTTAGAAAAATTGGAGAACAATATAAAGACTTCTCAAATAATCTTTAGCCGGATCTACCAATTTTTAAACAATTGCCACAATTTGTATTTGTGTTTTTTCAGACTCCTTGAGGGTAGGATGGATGCATCAGGCCCCTTGAAACTTTCATATTTCAAAGTGTATTTCCTAAGAATAGGATATTCTTTTATGTCATCACAGTAGAGTTATCAAACTCAGAAGATTTAACCTTGGTGCAATACTTTCATCTAATCTACCATACACATTCCAAATTTGTCGGATGTCTCAATAATGTTCTTTGCAGAATCTTTTTGTTTTGTTCTGCTTGTCCTTAAGTAAAGAGTCCAGTAAAGAACTCCTTCGGGCTCCCTCCTGTGTCCTTTTGACATGTCTCCATAGTGTGTGTGTGTGTGTGTGTGTGTGTGTGTTTGATTTGAGCACATTCATGCTTTGTGGTAGGATTGTTATTATTTTGTTGTTGAGGAAGATCAGCCCTGAGCTAACATCCGATGCCAATCCTCCTCTTTTTTGCTGAGGAAGACTGGCCCTGGGCTAACATCTGTGCCCATCTTCCTCTACTTTATATGGGACACCGCCACAGCATGGCTTGACAAGCAGTGCGTCGGTGCGCACCCGGGATCCGAACCGGGGAACCCCGGGCCGCCGAAGCGGAGCACGCGAACTTAACCGCTTGCGCCACCGGGCCAGCCCTACCAAAAAGTGGTAGGACTTTTTGGGGGCACTTTTAGATTCATAGAAAAATTGAGTTGAAGGTACAAAGATTTCCCATATAACCCCTGCCCTCCGATAGGCACAGCCTTCCCCGTTTAATGACGTGTATCCACAATCGTGGTGTCATACAGAGTAGTTTCACTGCCCTAAAAATCCTCCGTGCTCCTCCTATTCATCTCCCTCTCCCCCTTAACCCCTGTCAACCACTGATCTTTTTACTGTCTCCATAGTTTTACCTCTTCCAGAGTGTTATATATCTGGAATTATGCAGTGTGTAGCCTTTTCAGATTGGCTTCTTTCACTTAGTAATGTGCATTTAAGTTTCCTCCATGTCTTTCCATGGCTTGATAGCTCATTTCTTTTTAGCACTGAATAATATTCCATGTGTGCATGAACCACAGTTTATTTATCCATTCACCTACTGAAGGATGCCCTGGTTGCTTCCAAATTTTGGTGATTATAAATAAAGTTGTTATAAGCATCTGTGTGCGGTATTTTTGTGGACATAACTTTTCGCTCCTTTGAGTACATACCAAGGAGTGTAACTGCTGGGTCATACGTTAAGAGTATGTCTAGTTTTGTGAGAAACCATCAAACTGTGATCTGAAGTAGCAGTAGCATATTGCATTCCCACCAGCAGTGAATGGGAGTTCCTGGTGCTCCATGTCCTCACCAGCATTTGGTGTCAGTGTTCACAACTTTTTATCCATTCTCCTGTTGATGGCTTATTTCCTTCCTTGGGTTGTTTTCAGTTTGAGGCTATCATAAGTAAAGATGCTGTAAACATTTGTATACAATCTTTTGATAGACATATCAACTCATTTCTCTCACAGACGCCACATTTACAAGTGGATATTATCTCTGGGATGGGAGAGAATAGAAATTTTTGCATTGTGAGCAGCCTTAGAACTGCAAGTTGCTGTTGTCTAAAGGGGCAGGGTAGGGAGGGGTTGTTAAAATTACTTATATATCCAACCCTGAGTGAAAATGAAAACTGCTGCTCTCCTGGTCTTCTATCTGTAGTATTGCTTTTGGAAATTAAGACTTCTAATCTATTATATCTACAAACAGATATTGTTTGTATATATGCAGCCTAATGATCTTGTATATTAATTTTTCAACTAGTCATATTAAATTTTCTTTTCATATCATTTCATCTAATATATTCAGTTCATTCTCTTGGATTTCCCCCTATCATTTTCAAATAACATTGTGTGCAAATAATATTATGTTTTAAAATTTTATTGGACTTTTCATTTTCTCAAATAAATTACTCTAGCTAGCTGCCTTCAAATAATAAAGAACAACAATGGTATTGGGTGTTCTTGATGTTTTTCTGACTTCAATAAGAACATTTCTTGGCTTTCACCATTAATCATTATGCTGGGTTTTGGTTTAAGATATACACTTGTAAACTACTAATTTATTAAGAGCTTTTATCAGGAATGACATAGAATTGTATCAATTAGATTTTCAGCCTCAGTCAAGGTGTTGTTTTTTCTCCTTTGATAAATTCATATGTTATAATGTATTGATTTATTTCTAAGGAGAAGCTATTTGCCTATTTTCTTAAAATTTTTCTTTGGTAATTTCTTTTTTAGATTTTAAATATTTTCTGAGGTCAACTTTAGACATTTTATTTTTGCTAGATAATCAAAGAGCTATTAGCTAAGCAAAGGAAAAGAGCTCGCTGAGAAAAGTAGAGTTTTGGCCAGCATTTCTAGCAAAGGAAATTTGCATAGCAGATCTCCATCAAATGATTCTATGATGTATTTAAATAACAAAAAACTAAAATAATTTTATTCTTTTTTAAAATTTACCTTGTCCAAAATAGATATTACTAATTCCACAAATATTTGCTGAGCTTCTTATATGTTCCAAACACTTTTCTAGGCACTGAGGATACAGTGATGAATGAGACAGACAAAATCTTCCCTCAAAATTCTCCCCTCGTCTTGGAAGAGGGTGTGAGCCCATGTGTGCTGACCTAACATGATGGGGTATCCCCACACTCCATTTACTCCTTGTGCAGAGCCTTCTACCACAGAAGCAGCTCCATTCAGAGTGTCTACCTCAGCTCTTGAATGACTGTCCTCAGTGTTAACAATAATAAATAAATATTGTGAAAACCAACCAACAAGTCTCCCCTGGACCCTCTTTTTATTACGCTGTTTTTGCATGATTTACCACCTGGTAAATCATTATTATGTTAGCATTGTGGTATAAATTGTCTTCTCATAGTGCATGTATACTGGTAACAATGATGACATGTTTTTATGCAGTGAAAAGACTTTCAAGCCTAAATGAATCACACCACTCACTTGTCTTTAGCATTTCTCAAATCAATAAACTTCTGTTGAATTATCACTTAGACATTTTCTTTAAAGTATTCTGTAGCAGAGATTTATCTATACTTATGAAGTATTTTTTGAATCAGTTTATAAAAAGGGTTGATGAACACCAGGGAACACCTGATCAGCGATGTGCAAGTCCAGCAGGTTTGCAGAGGTGGACACAAAAACAAGAATGACATATCCACCTTGGCTCTCCCGGGAGACCAAGAAGGCAAGACAAAAGCTGCAATAGGCCTGTTGTGACTGTTATCAGTAAATATCTTAATTTTGTATTGTTTAGAACACATTGTACTAAAAATTGTTGAAGTCCCACATGTAAGACCTTTAACAAGCCAGGTATTTGAAATAGCAATTACAAAATAATTTTTGAAAAAGATAAAAAAGAAATACTTTAAACATTAGCGTGTTCCTATTACTGGATAAGATATTGCTGGCTTCATGTTCACTTGAATTTAAACAAAGATTTTCAAGTGTGTATAAAACATCCACACATCCAAGTCTAGTTCCTGCAATGTAATAAGCTCCTTTTTATTCAGAGACTGATAAAGCTTTGTTAGATTGGCTGGACTTGCTGTCTCATGTGAAATATATTTTAGTTCAACACTCTTTACAAGCTGCAGAAAAAAACAGGGATTTTATCGTAATCTGTCTGGCTGTAGCTATTAGTTTTTTGTAAACCTTAATCCAGAATTTAGCATCTATTTTGTCCCCTTAAAATCAAAAAAGATAAGAATTGAAAAGAAATGTAAATTTGATTTATGGTATGAAAGTCAATTATTGTTTTGTTTTTATAATGTATTCAAATTCTGCATGGAGAGGAAACTAATTTTAGCTAAATTCTTAAAGAAAAAGCACAGGCATAGCTTCTTAAATTAGTAAAGATCTTACAATATACAACTTCCCTCTAATCAAGAATTGATTAGATTTGTGTGTTAATACCAAATGATGTTCTTAGTCAACATTTGAATACTCTTTTCATTTTTATATGGTTTTACCCTTTTGTTCTGCTTATAGTTTTCTCTGAATTAAAAGAAAAAGTATTTGACAGAGACACAATGGTCATTTCCCGCTATTAATTTATTAAGGCTAAACATGAGTCAGTTCCTCATAATAGGGTGAAGGTGTTTATCCTTAGACAGTGCTAGCAGAGCATGGGCCAGCACAACAGTATTTCCTTACTGGTGGCCCAAGAGATGTGAAGTAGGTTATCGTTGGGGGCAAAAAGATTCAGAGATCAACTCTGCTGGGAAATATGGAGTAGAAAAGTGAATCAGATGTACTTTGCAGGGATTTCAGAGGGTGCGGTGGTGTAGTGGTGGGAGGGGTCACATGCAGGTTCTGTGTCTCTCCAGACTCTTGCTCCTCGGCTCTAAACTCAGCCGGGGCTGAAGGTATAGCTGCACAGAGAACATGCAATCTGTTGGTTAGAATCTTAGCAAATTTATTCAAGGACAAACTTCCTTATGGAAAACCAGAAATTAAAGGTTTAGTCACACAGCAATGGAAACCATCAACAAAATGAAAAGGAAACCTATGGAATAGGGGAAAATATTTTCAAATGGTATATCTGATAAAGTGTTAATATCCAAAATATATAAAGTACTCATACAACTCAATAGCAAAAGGACAAACAATCCAGTTAAAAATAGGCAGAGCAACTGAACAGACATTTTTCCAAAGAAGACATACAAATGGCCAACAGGTATGTGAAAAGGTGCTCAACATCACTAATTCTCAGGGAAATGCAAATCAAAACCACAATGAGATATGATCTCATTCCTGTTAGAACAGCTATTATCAAAAACACAAGAAATAACAAGTGTTGGTGAGAGTGTGGAGAAAAGAGAACCCTTGTGCACTATTGGTGGGAATGTAAATTGGTGCAGCCACTATGGAAAACACTATGGAGGTTCCTGAAAATATTAAAAGCAGAACCACCATTTGATCCAGCAATTCTACTTCTGAGTATATATTTGAAGGAAACGAAAGAACTCTCTCAAAGGGATATCTGCACTGCCATGTTCACTGCAGCATTATTTACAATAGCCAATGCATGGAAACAACCTAAGTGTGCATAGATGGATGAATGGATAAAGAAGATGTGGTATACATATGCAATGGAATATTATTCAGCCACAAAAAAACAAGGGGGCATTATGCTAAGTGAAATAAGTCAGACAGAGAATGCCAAATACTGTATGATCTCACTTATATGTGGAATCCAAAAAGCCTTAATTCACAGATAGAACAGATTGGTGGTTGCCAGAGGTGGGTGCCAAATGGGTGAAGGGGGTCAAAAGGTACAGACTTCCAGTTATAAGATAAGTAAGTTCTGGGGACGTAATGTACAGCATGGTGACTATAGTTTGAAATATTGTATTTCATATTTAAAAAGTTGCTAAGAGAATAAATCTTAAAAGTTGTCATCACAAGAAAAAATTCATAACTATGTGTGGTGATGGATGTTAACTAAACTTATTGTGGTAATCATTCACAACATATACCTATATCAAATCATTATGTTGTACATCTTAAACAAATACAATGTTATATGTCAATTATATATCAGTTTATATATTTATAAATAAATAAATAAAGCTTTAGTCAATAGAGAACTTCTAAATCTGACATCCATGAATTCAAGATACTTTGTCAATTGAAAAAATATATATCTATGTTTCTCTTCTTCAAACATTGAACATAGTCATAAAAAATAATTACTGTGCTTTCAATACAAAGGCAAGTTTAAATACAATATAGATAACGCAATCACTCCATATCATTTTTTATTAAGTTATAATTCACATATCTAAAATTCACCCCTTTGAAGTGTACAATTCAGTGGTTTTAGCATGTTCAGAGTTGTGCAATCATTACCACCATCTAATTCCAGAACATTCTCATTACCGCAAAAAGAAACACCCTACCCATTAGTAGTCACTCTTCATATCCTTCTCCCCTTCGCCCCAGACAAACACTAATCTACTCTCTGTCTCTATAGTGTTGCCTAGTCTGGACATTTTATATAAATGAAATCACAAAATATGTGGCCACAAATTTTATACTTTCAAATGGACTTAATCCTGAAGAAAAGAAAGATATCATTTTGCTTCAGTTCACTGTCATACTATTATTTTCTTTTAAAAAGTTGTATTATAAGTTAGTGCATGAATAAGAGATCCTTGGGTCAATTGGCTAAAAGCATACATGGTGATGATGACAATCCTTTAAATTTCGTATGAAAAAACGCTATCTGATCATTGATTGATCTTCTTATTTCATTCCTTTCTTTTAACCCCGAGTATTCTAAAGCCATCCTGTGGTGGCACTGGTGAATCAAGAGTAGTTAGGTTTACAAGTTTTCCCATGGATTTGATTCACTTAGATGGTTATTTAAGGTTATGCGTAGGTAACCAAAATCAGTAAAATCAAATTACTAATAAAATTAGGTTACAACATGTTCTGTTTAAAAAATATGTTTATTTTATCTTTACTGGGACTAAGTATTGGAAGAAAGCAATTTCTTCTACCTGGTACAGTGGGAAAATTATATCTGAGAACCATGAAAGTCCCTCAGTGCAAAGGGAAGAATTGGACAATGACTATAGTAGAATAGTTACTACACAATGGCATACTTACTCTTTTCACCCTGAGAATGAAATAGATGTGGTCAGAGTAAGTGCAATAGGGTGTAATATGTTATAAAGAAATCCTGCGCAGCAGTAACCCTCACTGGCCATGAGGGAAAGAAATACCTCTCTCCCAGAAGCACCTCCTCATCACAAGTATCGTTAGCCCAGTCGGGAAATTTCCCTCTTCAACCCAGAACCTACTGATGTGAACAAAGAGAATACAAGGGCCATGCCTCCATCAGAAATATAAAGAAATAACAATAAACAACAAAAACGAGTCAGTCTTACTTCTGCCTCAAGCCATCCCTTTCTCTTTTCTTCACCGTTTCCTTCACTCAAGTAAACTTGCCCTGTGGGAAAGGGAAGCCTAGCAGATTTGAGTTAATGGCTTGAGTCATGCATGAGATTCTATCAACCACAAAATATCATCCCCATTGGTGGGCTACAATGTAATTTTAATCACTAATTTTTTTATTACATTAATATGGTGTCTCTAAGGGGCAAATAAATTACCCAAGGCAGAGTTCTATGGGATATTTGTTGCTAAGTGCCACATGAGAGCACTGGGCGCCTAGAAGAAAGGAGAGCCCCAAGAGCGGAGACATCAGGAGACGAAGACTTATTTACTCTGTTTCACGCATATCTTTCAAGCCCCAGAGATTGTGCTTTGCTCTGGGCATACAGGGACCAGTAAAACAAAATCATTGTATTTAAAGAACTCAATCTAGTGAATGGCGGTAATTATCCCCAAGGATAGTATAAAATTTAAAAAATAGGTGTATACAAAATATTATGAGGATGGATTTAAGTTCATATGAGTATTGGCACCAGGCCTGAGTCGTGAAGAACGAGTTAGCATTTAGCAAGGAATCAAGAAAGTGGAGGAATTGCTAGAGAGAAGACATCACTTACAATGTAACGGAGAGAAAATGTCAAGGTCAGAGAAACACAATTTAGCACACTTGAGGCTGCATAAAATGTACAAAGTTAGAAACAGTGAGGCAGGCAAGGGCTACTTCGTCACGGTCTTTTTTGTGCTAATAAAAGGAGTTTGTAGATTATCTGAAAAGCAAAAGAGAATCCATTGGAGTAATTTATGGAGAAAGGCGTTATAACCTGACTTACTTTACGTAAGATAAGTACGTAAGTTGTCATTTTGGCAACAGCGAAGAGGATGCACTAACGCAGTCCTACACAAAGTGCGGCCAACTGGCCTGCTGCCAGCCTGGGAACTGCTCATTACTAGTCCAAGACATCACGCATGTAATCCACCAGAGTGTAAATCTGCTACTTCATAACATACTACTTAGTTCATCTGGTCTTTTTTTCAGTAGAATTTCTTGAAGAAGTAAACAACGCGTTGACCTACACTCTGGCTCCAGCTCCTTATCTCTTTGTGGACCAGCACTCTGGGTAGCACCGCTTAGAGGTTAGATTATAGTTTCCCTGCTGAGCAATAAATGTCTCTGGATAGTAGATAATTGATTCCATAGGGCATCATCAGGTGTGTCTTGCTCATTATTTCATGTGCTACTCCTAGCACCGATCCCATCACATAGTAGGTGCTCAAGCAGAATTTGCTAACCAATGGATGGGAACAAGCCTAGAGTGTTGGGACCTGTTATAATGCTGTTGAAATAGTCCAGAAAATAATGACTTTCCAAACCAAGGTGTTGTTCATGGAGATAGAGAGGAGGGAAAAGTATGGAGATACTTACAACTTAGAATCAACCAACACATGGTTAATCAGAATTTTCTGGATGAGTTATATCACAGTGTGATCTAGCGAGTTGCTTATGAAATTTGGCTTGGAGGATGGTCTGGGTGATGGTGGCAAATTCCTAGATAGATTATACAGGAGGATTGTCAGGGTTTGGCTCTTTTTAGGTGGAGATATCAGGTTTATTAAGAAATCACATATATGTATCTTTGGCTTGCAAGATATCAGAGATAGAGATATAAATGTGGAGCTACCACCATATGCAGAGAGGGCAGGAAGGGGATGGGACCCTGAAGAACACTAAGATTAAGAGGAGTGCAGGTGGAGAGTAGCCTAGACAGCAGAATAGGAATGAATTTTTGTAGAATTATCAGGGACATTGGGAAGGAATGGTGTTACAGAAGAAAAGGATAGAGAAAATTTCAAGAGGAAGAAAATGCTAAACAGTAACAAATGTCCCCTAACTCCTCATGTACCGTACAGTCATTTTCTATTGCTGAGTAGCAAATTATCACAAATTTAGCAGTTTAAGGCAACACTCATTTATTATCTCAGTTTCCATGGGCCAGGAGTATGAGCACAGCCTCACTGGGCCTTCTGCCCAGGATTTCACAAAGCTGTCATCAAGGTTATAATCACGGCTGGGCTGTGTTCTCATTTGGAGCTTGACTGGAGAAGATCCACTTCCAGGCTCTTCCAGGTTATTGGCATATTTCATTTCCTTGTGCCTACATGACTGAGGGGGCTCCTGTTTTTCTGACTATTGTCTAGGGTTACTCTCAAGACCTTGAGGCCCTCACCATTCTTTGTTACATGAGCTTCCATAACATGGCTGTTGGCTTCATCAAGCCAACAAGGAGAATCTTTCACTCCAGCCTGCCAAAATGGAATATTACATATTGTAATGTAATCACAGGAGTGACATCCCATCACTTTTGCCATATTGTGTTGGTCAGAAGCAAGTCACAAGTCCTGCCCACACTCAAGGAGGGGGATTACATAAAGTTGTGACCACGAGGAGGTGGGTTTCATTGAGGGTTACCTAAGAGTCTGTCCACCACATTTGATAAGGCCTGAAAAGGACTCAGTGGATTGATTTATCAGGGCATCACTGGACCCATTAGAAGAGTTCAGTGAGTTGGTAGGGACAAGAGACAAATTGCAGTGAATAAAAGAGAGAATGGGGAATGAAGAAGTGGAGACAACGAACATAAACAGATGCTTACCCATGAGGGGAGGAAGAAAGGAGGAGAAGCCAGGGCTTGTTAGCGCCCAAGGGACAGAACCGTGTGGTGTTTGTGTTGGATCCTTACTGTAAGCTCAGGGTCTGGTAAAGAGCAGCTGTTAAGTAAGAATTTGTTGAATGACAAATTCAACAGGGTGGTTAAAATTTGGAGAAGTATTTTTATTGTCGTTTGAGGTGGGACAAACTTAAATATGTGATTATACAGAAAAGGAGAGGAAGAGGTTAAGGACTTAGGGGACCGGGGAATGTTTGGGGGTCAAGAACCCATATGGAATGAGGGCGATGGCATTCACGAAGCTGCTGGAAGGTTGCGCTCTCTCACTTTCTCACGCGCACCTGATACCCTTCCCATTTCACAGGGAAAAGAGCAACACCTGCAAGAGCCCTTCCTCGAGCCAGCAACACCACGTCTCTCGACGCCCAGCTCCCATCTCACGTTTCTGTGCGCTCTTGCTCCCAAGGATGAACAGGCTGTGACCCTAGCAAGGTCACCTCTCCTCTGGCTGCTTTCGTTCCCTCTCCTCGTCTCAAAGACGTCATGCCAGTACTTCTTGCCTCCTCTTCTCCTTCACCAATTTTCCTCTTTTATGGTATCGTTGCCATCAGTACACACACGTGCTTTAATTCTCTTAATGGGGCAAAAAGACAAAGACAAAAACTAAACCTCGATTTCTCTCATTTCCACCCAGTTGTCTGTTTCTCCTCACAGCAAAACCCCTGGAGACATTTTCCTTCACTCTCTGCAATAACATATTTACGCATTTCATTTGTTTGCTCACCTAAATTTTTTAATCAGGATGGTGAAATGAGAAAGAAAGTCATCACATATATTCCAGTTCACAGTTTACACTGTGAGGGAACTGCAAGGATAAACATGATTACTCTTCTTGAAAATTAACTTGATTTAGAAGGAGGTGACTACGACCACCTGCTCTCTATTTATCCGGAATCCTGAAGGGAACTCTATTCACCGCAGCAGCTCGGTGGACTTGCTCTGTTTGGGCAAGAGGCTCACCCTAAGAGCTGGCACACATCTAGCAGTGACCGGAACAGTGTCGGGGGGGTTGACTGAGCAGAGTGCAGCCCCCGCCAGCTCCTCTCTTGGTGTTGAGTCTCCCTGCTCTTTCCCCAGACCCGTTAGGACAGGGACCCCGTGCTTGGTCTCCTCTGTCTACAGAGAACTAACGAGGCTAAACTGCAGGTTTTAAATCCTCAATGTTAGCTTGCTTTCCTGGCTTCAGAAGGCTTGTTTGCCTTTCTCTTTTAACCTGATGCAATGGTTTTATTTAAAATTTGACTTTAATTAGATAACAGGCTCTGGTTTCTCTGATGCTTGCTTGCCATTAGCATTTTCAGTGTGGTTCAAATTTGGCTTGCTTAAATCTGCTTTCCTTATGTGGCCCAGATAGGTTATTGCAATGGTACATTGCTTTGGTACTTCCTTTAATTTTCTCTTTCTCCTCATTTCAAGTAAGTAGCCAGGATTTGTAATTCTTTTATCAATTCCTCCTCCCGGGATTTTGGCTGGGATGAAAGCAAAGGCGACTTGTCTCTCTCTCTCTTTTGTAAAAGCTAAAACCCATTGAAGAGGTTACCCTGACTTTTTTGGAGGGTCTTGGGCAGGAGGAATGCCTTGAGAGCCAGGTAGGGGGAGTCCCAGAACACCTGGAAGGGGAGCGAGATCTATGGGTCCTGAGAGCAGGGTCTCCTGCCCGGGGGCTCTCTGCCTCAATGCCTCCTTGCTTGGGGTATAGGCGCCCCTGCAGGTAGCAAGACTCGGATGGAAACCGTGTCTGCATACCTAGGGAGGTGAAAATGTGGGTCCCCAGCATCTCCAAGCAGCACGCCTACTGGGCTCAGGGGGCCAGGAAGATGGGTGGGCCGGCATGATTCTGGCAGGCTGATGATTAGAAAGGCTTCCCCTTGCCTTGATGCTCAATGAGACACTGGATATACTCACAGCTCAGGGCCTGAAAACAAATGAAGTTGAATTTTCTACTTTCTGCTTGAAATCCAATTTTTTAATATATATAAATATATACCTTGCTGACCTGACTTTGTGAATTGAGATTCATATCAGCTACATTTATAAAAAGATTTGAATTTTGTTGATTTCTGTGTTCAACATCCTACTTATGTATACTATTTTACTCCTAACTTCCACTTTTTTAAGCTACAGACATGTTTCTCTCAGGATTCTTTTCTTTTCTTTTTTCTTTTTTGCTGAGGAAGACTCTCCCTGAACTAACATCTGTTGCCAATCTTCCTCTTTTTGCTTGAGGAAAATTCACCCTGAGCTAACATCTGTGCCCATCTTCCTCTACTTTGCATGTGGGTCGCTGCCACAGCATGGTTGACGGGTGGTATAGGTCCACACCAGGGAACCGAACCCCGGGCCGCTGAGGCAGAGTGTGCTGAACTAAACCACTAGGCCATAGGGCTGGCCCCTCCCAGGATTATTTTCTTGAATAGAGTTTAATGTTCAGTGCTTCTGTCTGTCACTATCTCAGACAACAGAAAACAGGAAGAGGGACAAGGAGCACAGATGATTTTCATCATGAGGAATTTTAAAAAATTGTTAAAATAATAATTGCAATCACATAACAAAATAACATCTACTCTTTCTAAGTGGCAATCATTCTTAACAATGGTGTGTGTCTTTTAAATTTATTTATTTGCATGGGAACATGTACACGCATACATCTTAATGAGCTTGCACTACATTTAGTTAATGCTCCTTGGCCGTATTTCATGACAGCACACCAGACTCATTCTTTTATTTATTAGCTGCCCATTATTGATTATTGTGTAAAATGGTTGTTCTTTAATTTATAGTTCCATACTCTTACTGATGAGAATATAGTTGTTTCTTTTCTTTGTGTTTTACTTTTAAAAACATCTTTGAAGATATTTTTGTGTGCACCTGTATGAACAGATAAATCTAGAAGTGGAATTCCTGGCTCGAAAGATACATACATTTTTTATTTTGATTGCTTTTGCCAAATCAACCTCCATAAAGCTGGCTCAATCTATACTCCCACAAACAAGATTTAAAAGTACACAGGTGGTGTGAATTCAGGCCCCATAGCAATGGGAGGGACAACGTGTGGTTGCAGATGCATTTGGGGGAAATATTTTGTGTGTGCTTTTCCCAAGGCAAGGTGCTGGCTTACCTTTCTGGATACTTGGTTTTGAAAACTAAGAACTTTTCGTATTTACTTGGTGCTTAGCCATGCATTTAAAAAAATGTCTGAAAGTATTATCCAGCATTTTTTCAGTATTTTATGATTGGAATATTGTTTAACTTTTCTGATTGGCCATATTGTCAGATCTCAAAGCCTTGTATTTTTACTTTTTTTCTAATGTCACTTTCTATACACAAGTTGTCAATTTTTATGCAAATTTATCAGTCTTTCATTTGATAGCAAAGGTTACAACTGGTGATATTTCTATTGGCCAATGTAATATTTTATAAGACTAGAATTAGACAAGAGTTATGGGACCCTTGTCTTTATGACTTGGGGATTTTTCTTATTGCTGCATTCACTTAAAATTATAGAATAATATGCATGATTTAACCTCAGAAAACACCTAAACACCCAAATGTGTGTGTGTGTGTGTTTGTGTGTGTGTGTGTGTACATGGGTGTAAAGTTTCTAGTTGGAAGGAAACATAAGAAATTGTAAAAATATCTTTATTAAAATAGCATCAATATGTACTTGGCTATAATTTCTTCTTGGCTCCAATGCATGTCAGTTTAAATCTCCAATTTTTTTTACAAGTATAAACAAATGTCTACCAATTAGACAAATTTCATCCTGGACATTTTGACTACTGAAAACTCAACTCCTCATCTATTTAAATTTGTATTGAAAATCTCTGGAGTACTATAACTCTTGATCTTGGAAGATGCACACTCAAATGTAGTACCAACACATCCTAAATGTAAAGCTAAATTGATCTAAAATTTTCTGTGGCTGAGAAAACATGATATTAATGTAACAAATTTACAAGTGGGAAATCAGTAAAACTACTGGGTTACTGCTTATCCAAGTGCCAAACAATCTAACCATGTGATATTTTTAAAGTCAGATCTGCCATTGATCTGTTGAACTGACCAAATTGGTGGTAACTAGCATTTTAAATCAAGACCCCTCATTATACGACTGAAGCTTTGTGAATACCTTAAAACCAGAAGCTAAGTTTTCACATTGCTAAATCAATTAACTGGTCTATTGAGGAAAAGAGGCATAGAAAAAATACGGTGATGTCGTAGAAATCGAACAAGAACGTGATGGACCAAAGTTTTCATCGTCTGGGAAGATGAGTAACATAACACGAAAGGAACAAAAGACATCTAGACTAGAAGACAAATCATTTTCTGTAATGATAACCTCTTCACTGGAAATGCTTTCCACTGACAGTCTGCAACTGATCTTCTACCCTTTGGCTATATCTCAGACTTGAATTCACTTTAGAAATACGCTATGTGAAATGAAAGGGCTCAGTAAATTGAATGACATTATGAAGCTGTAAATGATGTCCCTACATAAAAATCCCTCAGCTGTGGAATTAAAAATCTGACAATTATTAAGCCAGGAACTTTACTAGTAAATTCATGAATAAAAATGCTGCTTTTAAAGAAAAGGTGTATAATTTAATATAACTTGAATTTAACCGAAGGAAAAAAGTGAAACTAAAGAAATTTTTGAACTTCAGATAAATGTTCCTTTACCACAAGAGATATGGATTTATAATATAATCTATTAATGATAAGCAAAAAAGTATTACAAAAATATTTAAGCCTTTGGAGTCCTTCTCTTGGCTTTTTAAAACTATGTTTCAACATCAGACAATATTGATTAATTTCCTGGTAGAAAGAAAAGGAAATTAACATCCTTATATTTCTGTCTATGCCCCTCCATGAAGCTATACTTATTTTTATAACTTTACTGCTCTGGTAAGTTTATAACAGGCTTTTTTCTGATTCAAAGTTCTCTGAATTCTCACAGGTAATCAGTCTTATTCGTATATTTAAACAATTGTTATGCTCATCGGCATTCTTTTTCGATAGCTTCTCTTATTCTAAGTTATATCACTATATCTGTCTTTATCTATCCCTCCATCTATCTATCTATCTATCTATCTATCTATCTATCTATCTATCTATCTATCATTATCTAGAAAGGTACTTTCATCTTTAGTTGGTGTGTATGCAGTTATTTGTTTCTCCAAAACGGCCTCTAATTACTATAAATACTAAATGTTTCATGACTGGTTACTTTTTCTTCCTTGTATCATCTGCCTTTATTGTTTTATTAGATGTTACAAATTCTAAAATAGAGTGTCAAAAATCTCGCATCTCCTTTTTGCAGAGTAGCTTTTTCTTGGAGCCCTCTGTTTTCCTCTTGTTTTCCGAACCCTCTATCTGCTACCTGTCTGTTATTATTTTATGTTTCTTCATCATTACTCCAAGAGGAATTACTACTTCCTGGATCCAATTATCGATTCCATTTTGAGGAACTATCCCTTATTTTCAAACAGCACATTCTGAAGTGAAGATAAGGAGGAATAAACTTTCTGAGTCCTTGTAATCCAAAAATTTCTTTGTTTTAAAATTTTATTTCACTAAAAGTCTTGCTGCAACAAATTCTAAGTTTACAGTTTTTATTATGCACAAATCTGAAGGCATTAATATTTTGACCTGAAGTTTTTGTTGTAACCAATGGGAAATCTTGATAATTTTCTGATTCTCACCCCTTTGTGGTGATTTTTATTCTGAGAATTTTAGGAACTTGTCTTTAAAATTGGTGTTCTCAATTGTTACAATGATGTACTTAATGTGATTCCTTTCTCATTCATTTTGTTGGACATTTGTTAGTCTTCATTTATCTATAGACTCCTGACCATTGGCTCTGGGAAATTATTTTGTGTTAGATTTTTGACCATTTCCCTATTTTCTCTGTTCTTTCTTTCTTGGAATAATTTCTCTTGGAATTATTTTACATATTGCTTATATTTGCACTGATATTTTCCACCCTTTTGATTTTTATTCCATTTTCTAGGATATCTCCTTGATTTTGAACTCCCATCATTGTTACTGAATATTTTAAAATTTCCTAAATCATAGCTTAAATTTCCAAGTGTTCTTTTGTTTTCAATTTTTTTATAGTACCTTGTTCTTATTTTATGGATGAACTTTCTTCTGAATCTCTCTATAGACACTATTTTTTTTTCTCTCTTTGGGTCTTATCTATTTCCTGGAGTATCAATTGCTTCTATGATCAGCTGTTTTAATTAATCTTGGTGTCTTTCTTATCACAAGAATTTCATTAAGTGATCCAGTGATTCACTTAGGTTTGAGATGGGAACAAGAAAAGCTGCTTGGAAGCTCTATTTGTATGTGCAAGGCTTGTCAACTAGCAGCCTTGTCTTAGGTAATTATTCAGGGAGCAGGAAAGTAACATGGAGGGCTATAATGTGAGCATCTTTGTTCTGGGGCAAATTGCTATGGAAATGACCTATACAATGTTTTGCCTGGTGGGTAGATAGTTAGGTGCTGAGGAGAGGTGAGGGGCTAGTATTAACTGACCTAAACCCAGACTTTCCAATAAACAATCTTATTTTATGCCCTAAGCCTCACCCCAGTCCTCTTTTGTAGCTGGTATTTTTGAGACCCAGTGCTCTCTTGGGTCATCTCCCATCTCCAGACATCTGCAGATGTCTGCCTCCTTGTCTATAACCTACTCCTTTTCTACTCTAGACTTTGACTTTGTTAGTCAACGTGTGATCTGTGGAATGAGGCACGAGCACCACAGAGGAGCCTGAGAGAAATATAAATTCTTCAGACTCTCCCCTGAACCTACTGAATCAGAATCTCTGGGGTGGCGTTTAGCAAGTTGTGTCTTAACAGGAGATGTTTTTAAGCACACGCAATTCAAGAACTTCTACACTGGACAGCAGATTCCTCATCTCCACTTCGTTTTTCTCTCTCCTCCAATTACGTTCAGACTTCAGAACTTATGGATTTCTCTTGTCAGACATTTCCTCCTCTTTTCTTTATTGTGTTTTCATTTGGGACTGAGGTCCCAAATATATGTGTCTAAGAGGCAAAGTAAATAAAGTTAATGAGTGAATGGGCTCATTCACTCGTTAGCATGACAGGCACGGGGAGTGAAAGAGATTAGGGAAGCTGGAGAGCACAGGCCTTCACGTAAAGGCTGTGGCTGCCACATGCTCCACTCTGCCCAGCCAACAGCATCCAAGTAAGAATGTGAGATCATTGTTGCCAGAGCCTCAAGTTTTTCCCACATGGGGGTAGGGGTGAAAGTAGGAGGTGATTTCCTAATTCGAAACATTGCGCATACCATCAACACAGTTTGTGGGCCAAGCCTGTAATATTTTATTTATATCATGTTCCTTCTTTAGTATCATTTTAGTGGCAGCTTGGCAAGAAAAAGAGATGAACCCCTCTTGTGAATGTGCCCCATTTAAGAAGTATCTTTCTGTTCCTAGTTAATTTTTTATCTTTTGGTAAGCACCTGAAGGTTTTCTTCTTTAATTTGATCCATACTTTCAACTGAATTGGAAATTTTCTACAGTCTTTCTGTGAATCAACAGTAGTGAACGATGGAGACATAGAAGTCAGCGACTTCAGAAATCCTGCCCTTTAAATTAAGTGCTGTCTGTTGTCTCTGCCTTGGTGATTGATTAACAATTGGATTAGAATGGACCTTGGACCGCAATGACGATCCAGAAGACACTAAAGTCAACAATGGTCCTGTTGTTCCTTCCTGTTAGCAGTTCTTGGGTTAACCACCATATTGGATTCTCTTTTATCATTTACAGTTTTCCTCCTCACTTGAATCATCTGGTAAAATGATTCCAGATATTTTCTTTTTGAACGTGCACGATTTTGTCTCATCTTCATTTGTTTTAGCATTACTGCACTTCAGGTTTTATATCTTTTACTCCCATTTGCAAAGCAATTTTCAAGCATTAACTAAAATTCAACACACACTTCTTTTTGCAAGACACCTCCTCATCAACACGAAAACTGTCCTCTAAATGATTTCATCCTGCTCAGGAATCATCAGGAAATTCTCCACTATATTTCCTGTAAGAAAATGTTTACGTTCTATGTTTCTTATGGACGATTTTGTACTGATGGCTCATTAATGGACTGCACGAAGATTTCATGTAAACGGCTCTCATTTCAGAATCATTTATAGCCTGTGAAGGCTGAGTCTCATCATTTAAGAAGTGAAGTAATGAGGAATCTTGATCATTTTCTCACTCATCATTTTCATCTGATGGTAAACTCGAATCCTGATCAGTGAATGATATTGGGAGGCCATTGTCATCAACATCATGATGCTTTTCTTCAACAAAATGCTTTTCATGGCCTATGTTTATTTGAACACATGATTGCTATGTACTAAATTTTCATTTTGAATCTCTTTATGTACCTTATCATCATAGTCACAGAACCTACTTTATCTTTTACAACCTTTTTCTTGAAATATAATTCATATACATAAAATGTACCCTTTTAGAGTGTAAGATTCTGTGTTTTTTAGTATATTCAGAGTTGCACAAAAATCACCATAATCATAGTTTAGAACATTGTAATCACTCCCCCCAAAAATTTCATATCCATTAGCATCCACTTCCCATTCCTCTTCCCTCTGGTCCCTGGCAATCATCAGTCTTTTTTCTGTATCTATGATTTACCCACTTTGAATATTTCATATAAATGGAATCATACAATACGTAAATTTTTCTATCTGGCTTCTTTCACTTAGCATAATTTTTTCAAGTTTTATCCATGTTGTAGCATATATCGTACTTCGTTTCTTTTTATGGCTAATAATATTGTTATATGTATATATCACATTTTGTTTATCCATTCTTCCATTAATGGACATTTGGGTTGTTTCCACTTTTTGGGTGTTATGAATAATGCTGCTATAGACATTCGCATACACGTTTTTTGTCAATATAATTTTCCAATTCTCTTGGGCATACCTAGGAGTGGAATTTCTGAGTTGTATGGTAATATTATGTTTAACCTTGTGAGGAACCACCAAACTGTTTTCAAAAGTGGTTGCATGTTTTTACATCTCCACCAACAATATATGAAGGATTTATTTTCTCTAAATCCTTGCCAACACTTGTTAATATCTGTCTTTTTAATTGTAGCCGTTTTAGTAGGTGTGAAGTAGTATCTCACTGTGGTTTTGATTTGCGTTTATCTGATGACTAATGATTTTCAGTATCTTTTCATGTGCTTATTTGCCATTTGTACATCTACTTTGGAGAAATGTCTGTTTAAAGCCTTCACTCATTTTTTTAATTGGGCTGTTTGTCTTTTTATCATTGGGTTGTAAGATCTTTTATATATTTACATACAGCTCCTTATCTGGTATATGATTTACAAATATTTTCTTCCATTCTATGGATTTTCTTTTCACTTTCATGATGGTGTCCTTAGAAGCATCTGTTGTACTTAATTAATATTCTTTTTTCAAATATCAGGAATGGATATAAATTTTTACTACTTGCTTTTTTGCTGTCAAAAGATTTATTTTATATCGCTTATGATATCCCAATGTTGAATTAAACTTGTATTTCCAGGATGAACCTAATTGATTATGGCCTAATTTTATGTATGTGTGTATATATATACATACATTATATCTATATCTATATCTATATATATCTATATATCACTTTTGGTTTATTTGCTTGTTTGTGTTTTGCCTCCTTGTTCTGACAAAGTTTGAGGCTAAATATTATCTTTATGGTAATTAAGGCTTTGTGTTCCTAATATCTTCAGATATAAATATTTAATGCATTCTTATTTGGTGCATGAAGAAGGTTCTATATTGGCTTTCCAGGGCACATATGGCCCACAGACATGTCCTGTTTGGCACACACAATACTACAAACATTGGGACAGCTCCCATAAAAATGGCAATTTAGTTTTATTTGAAAATCCTGACTGGGAGTCCCTGAGCTCATATTCCCACTCAGCAACAATCAGGGGCTGCTTCCTAGTTTCCCTTTGAGGCAGGTTTTGTGGGCTCCAGATTGCTACCATCTTCTGCAACGTTGATCCTCATTCAGTCATTGACATTATGTTCCTGTCGCCTGTGTAGATCTGAGTTTGTAATCTCTGGAGTAAAGGTCAGAACATTTATATCTTCATTGTAAATTTGTTCTTCCATTTTGTTTGCTCTTACATATTTTGTAATACTTCTTTATAGATCCTATTTGCTCTGTGTGTATGTGTGCATGTTTGTGTGTATGTGTTTTGAATGGGAGACAGATAAGGTACTAGACCCTTTGATAACTTTAAGGCTACTAGCAGAAATCTGCAAGACAGAGAGCATTGGAGGGAGGGATTTTCTCGATCTTTAGTGGTCAAGGGGGCTTGCCTGAGAGAGGTGACTGTCTCAGGTGTTGAAGTTTGGTTATCCCACTTTAAAGAAGAAGAACCTGATTCAGAGGAGATAAATTACTTGGTAAAAGCCACAGAGATATGAAGGGATAGATCTTAGGCTTATTTTACATTTAGCCAAGAGTCACTCTTTATTTTTGCAATTTGGATAGCAATTTTAACTCTTTTCACTATTTTAACAAGTCTCTAATCTATTTCAGAATACCAAGCTCCCAAACCACTCCCTGGATATTTTAAGAGTCATTTTGACTAGTTTTACTTTTCACTAGCATGCAAGTGAAAACATGTAGCTCAGCTAACAACGATCTATTCTAATTTCTCAGTTCACTGACTATTCTAATTACCCAAAACTTAGCACCATCTATTCAATACCCTTCATTGAGTTGGATGTAACACAGGATGTGTCTGTGTGTGTGTTATACATAGAGTTTGTACATTTAATAAGTAAGTTCTTCCATTAAACAGAATATCATAGAGTCTTGTCCACCAGGCACCTTTCAAAGATATATGTATGCCACTGTCCTCAAAAGAAGTTGATTTATTTTTGCAAGTAACACTTACCAATAATTTTAATAGCCTATATGAAATTGCTCTTACATAAATACGGAATGCAGCAAATTGTTTTGCACTCAGATGCACCCCATAAATAATTATTTATTGTGTCTTTCTGAAATTGTGTTATATTTATATTCATTTTCGATGACTGATTATAATAAACCAACACATTAGCTTTATTATGTATGGCTTTAAATTATATTAAAAACATATATAAGGATTTCTTTAATTTAAATAAAGCCATTATCCTATATAAACTAATTTGAATTGAACTGCCTTTTCTAAAAGCCAAAGAATTCAATTATAAAATACCTATTTAAGGCATGATATAATTCATTCTCAATATCCAAGTTAAAAAAAAACGAATGATAAGAAGAAAGCAACTGTAATCTGATATTTTATCCTGGTATATGGACAAAATGATAATAAAAGTGGTGGGGAGGGTTTGATGTAGTTTATGTTGCTCAGTCTCACTTTCATTATTCTGATTGCCCAATAAAAACTTTGCAGTAGTGATCTGCTCATCAGAGTTGTTTCTGCTTAAAAGAAAAGTTTTATGGAGAGAAATCAAGCTTCATCAGTGACAGCTTTTTTGGTCACCCAAACAGAGAAGGACACTTAGAGTAGTGCTAACCTGGTATGATCACTCAATTCCAGGTCTGGTGCTCATTTTTGCAGGCTCAGAAATTTGGTTGTTAATGCACCTGGATGTTATCATGTTCCAGCATACAGACATCATTGAAACTCAGACTTACATAAAAATATAACTACCAAGTGAATGGAATACTTGAGTTCCCTGATTATCAGTCTTGCCCCAAAGATGGGACCATACGAAAGCCAAATTACAGCCAGAGGATGTACGGTCCTAACGGCTTTGGTCAGCATGCTACGATAATGGACTGTATCATTTACTCTTGTGTTACACCGATGTCACTAACCAGATAGTTACTTCATGAGCCATGGCCTTCTTCATCCATGTGAAAAGCTTAAATACTTAAATATTTTGAGGTATCTTAAATACTATTTAAGGTAATTTGCATAGCCACTCGAGGTTATCATTTACTTTTGTATTTAATTCCCGATATTCTTATCACCAACTCTCGTACAGCTTATAAATATATTGGTTTATACTTCATTACTCTATATGAAAATTTTCAACTTAAATGAAAACTGGAAATTTTAAGGAAGATACAGTTTTCATCTTTTCACATAAAATATACATGGAAATTGTTTAATCAGTTACTTATTGATTTAGATGACTTAAGAGTTTCGAATACAAGATGTTCTGAATATAAAATATTTTGTTCAGAGGCCGGCCCGGTGGTGTAGTGGTTAAGTGTGCATGCTCCGTTGCTGGCGGCCTGGGTTTGGATCCCGGGCACGCACTGATGCACCGCTTGTCAAGCCATGCTGTTGCAGCATCCCATATAAAGTGGAGGAAGATGGGCATGGATGTTAGCCCAAGGCCAGTCTTCCTCAGCAAAAAGAGGAGGATTGGCATGGATGTTAGCTCAGGGCTGATCTTCCTTACAAAAAAAAAAAAATATATATATATATATATATTTTGTTCAGTCTTTTTATCTGTAATGGTTTTTTATCAAGCACAAAAGAACGTTTATTTTTTATAAACTTTCATATAATTTTCAGAGTAGACGAGAAGCATCAGAAATAGCATAAATATTTCAGCGACATTAGGACATCAATATATCTTAAATTGAATCTGTCAATCAAAGCAAGGAAGAGGATTCATGCATTCATATGACAAATATTTATTGAGCTTTGCTTTGTCTCAGCTACTAGAAATATAGAGATAAGTAGATATAGCCCCTGTTCACAAGAAACCTACAGTCTAGTGGGCCAGGGGATATGGAAAAAACACTTATTTTATAGGAAAGTATTTGCCTAAGTAAAGGTATGTATAAATTGCTGGATGCTTTTAAATATGAAAGTTTTAGGTTACTCTGGGGCCGCCTAGAAAGGGTCCATAGAGAGAGCAGCATCTGAGAAGAGATTTGAGGGATAAAAAGGAAATTTTCAAACTGACAAGTTGCATAGGACCCCCAAGCCAAAGGAAGCATCATCTACAAAAACAAAATTGTGAGAGTATTTGGAAGATTCTAGGATCTATAAGTAGTTCAGTATGACTGGATGAGAAGGACAATGGCAGAATGTAAGACTGGACAAGAAGGCAAGAGGCCACTTCATAAAGGGATTTGCAAACTCCGGAAAATATTTTAGAATCTTATAAGAAAAGAGGAAGTGCTATTCTTTACTTCAACTTTTAATTTTGAGAGAATCGTTAGGTTCACATGCAGCTGTAAGAAGTAACACAGAGAGATTCCATGTACCCTCGACCCTGTTCCCCCCGTGCTACCCCTGGCAAAACTGTTTTTACACTAGGAAAATTACTTTGTTCGTTATGTGGAGATGGACTGATGAGAGACACAGAACGTGTCAAGGAACCATTTAGGAGGCTCATCCATGGCCCAGGGTACAGAAAATGAGGGCCTAGCCTACTGTCATGCCAGTGCAGATGGAAAGGGAGGAAATGGATTTGCGAGGCATTTATAATGAAAAGTCCCAAGATTGAACAATTGACTGGATGCTAGGACCAGAAAGAAAGGGATGTAGAAGATTTCCAAGTGAATGATTTGCCAAAATAGAGTATAGAGAAGGGGGAGCAAGTCAGCATCAAATGCCAGTAGGTAAAGTAAAACAATTGATAATTATATAACCATATAATTATCAATTAATTAATTAAAATCAATTAATTATATAATTAATTGATAAATATTAATTAATTATAATTAATTATATAATTAAATATATCAAATAAGTCATCAGTGTTCTTAGAAAGAGCATTTGGAGGAGAATGACTGCTCTCTCTCCCAGCCCAGCCTCTGGGGAGAAGAGGCTGCATTCCCTTTGGCCAATTCCTTCACTCATTTATGCTTCAGACCACTGCAAACTGGCTTCTTGTTAAGTGGTGAATAGAGTGTTTAAAGTTATTAGATAATAATAGATTTATGGACCAGGAATGTGAGAATTCCTTCCTAAGAATCATGTCTTCCTTCTGTATAGTTCCCAAAAGAGATGCACATAAAGAAAAATGGAAAATCAAAGTCTCTCTGTAACATTAATTAATCAAGTGCCTGCTACTTAGTTCTAGTATAAATGAAGTGAGTGGTGGAATTTGGTTTTAAGGTCTGAACAGAGGGACTCCTTGCTGCTAAGCCAAACATAAACTGTCTAATCAGCTCATCACCTACGTACCGAGAAGTGGACAGCCCTGTCTATGGGAGCTCTCCTGTAAAACAAGAGAGAGAGGGAGGAAGAGGGCTAACTCTACAGCTGGGGCTGCTGTCCTGGACCTGGCCCTTGACGGATTCTGCAACATCAGCAATCAGAGCGGAAAGACTAGATAGCTCACAGAGGCCATGACCTCGGCGCCTACACTGAGCCCTCTTTGAAGTGTATATAGATCTCTTTGAAGCTTCTTGCCAGTTTTACAACTCAGGAAAGTCTTTCTCCAGGACCTGGGAGCTATCCGTTTGAAATGCAATCATTAAAGAAGACACCACACTCATCCCCCAGTTTCCAGCTGGGGTTGTGAGGTGGGGTTGGGGGTGGATAGGAGCCTAACTTTCCATAAATGACAATTAGCAAACACTGTTTGCCTAGTCACAACAACCAACCTCCATCTAAGGTCCTCCAGCACTTTCCACTAGCTCACCCCATTACTTAGAAATCCATCTTTTATTTCAGCAGCCTTGGTTCAACCTCTTGACCCTATCGTATTAATCTTGAATCAAGTCTTCCTGCCTGTTTAGCCAGGTCCAGTGTAATTTTTCTTCATCAGTTGTACTGAATAAAGCAGACTCTTAAGTGAATTTATTTTCATGTCAGGTGAATGAAACATTTATTTTAGAGCCCCAGGTCATGGAACCCACCAGTACCATTACTTAGAGAAAAAAAACCTATGTGATACATTTTAATAAAAGTATTTATTATGACTAAAGTTCAAAACTCATGAAGTATTGTCCAGCATAAATTATTAAGTGAGATAGTGGTTTAGTGGTTTAATTGTCCTTAAAATTTTAAGGAGAGAGAACCAAGAGGCTTGGAATTAAGCACTTAACTAAAATTTAAAGGGAAAAAATGTTTCCGTGTTTTTAAAGTTTCCTTTTGAACCTGTTGTATTTCTGAAATCAATCCTGCTAATAATACCGTTGGTGACGTGTAAAGTACAATGGTGCAGCACGGGTTCACTGCAGCAGTTCTCAGTATGGAGAGGAGCTTTTGAAATCCTCATGCCAGTACCTCACTCCAGACCCATGAAATCTGATGGGCTATGGGAAAGGACAGAAATGGGGACTGTTAATGTCGTCTAGGCGATTGACCGAGAACTACAAAATTACGGTGCAGTTTCTGGACCAGGGCTTTTCAAACCTTAATGTGCATCCAGATCATCAAGGGATCTTGTTAAAATGCAGATTCTGATCAGTAGGCCCAGATTATCTGCATCAGGAGTGGCCTGATTATCTGCATTTCTCTCAAGCTTCCGGTGATAGGGGCTGCTGGCATCGCACTTTGGGTGGCAAGGTTCTGAACGCTAAGTAAGGGGTTTTCAGCCTTGGCTGCTCATCAGAGACACCTGGAGAAGTTGAAATAATCCTGATGCACTGGTTCATTGCCAGAGACTCTGCTTTTAGTTGGTCTGGTCTGGTGTGCAGCCTGTACATTAGGGAGGCTGCGGATTGGGTCCACCCCTTGTGAACCAGGACCCCTGGCCTTCTCATGATGATGCAGAACTGAGTGTAGACCCTGGGGGCCTGACAAGTATGGCACTTGTCCCAGAGACCAGACGTTCTTGGAAACTTCCCGAGCTGTGCCTAGTGATAGTGACTGGGACACAGTGGTTCTTTTGGAGAAGGGCGTTCAGTCGGAGAGTGGAAGGATGGGACAGGTCCATTTTGCAGAGCTCCTGACTGAAGGGTGCGGGAAGGAGGCCTCACCTGAGAGAGCCAAGCAAACAGTAGGAGCAGGTCTCTAGAAAGAAGAATCCCTTTGGCTCTGCTGGAGCTGAGAGCCTAGAATCCAAGGGGAAAGGAAGAGCAACGGGCTTCCTCACCCTTGATCGGCCTCAGGGTGTCCAAATCTCTGACGGCACAGCCTTCCAGATTGATCCAGAGGTAGCCGTTGACCAGCTTGTGGCATCATGACATCCAACGGGCATAAACTCTGAACCCTGCAGTTGCTCGTGTGCTGCAGAAATGAGTCCACACATGGGCACAGCCCGACAGCACTGATGCGGATGCCAAAATATAATGAATGGCCTTGGAGAAACCTGAAACCATGGAAGTAGTGTCTATGGTGTTATGGCTGTGGGCCAGAGAGCCTCTGTCCAACAGCAGGGGGACATCTAACAACCTGGAACGTTGTTCTTTGTTAATAAGGATAGTTAACTTTTATTGGACCATTCCTAGTTGACAGACAGTGTTCTAAGTGTTGTGCATATGTTATCCAAGTTAGCCACACGAGTACACTACGTGATAGGTACTATATCCTTTTTGCACACGTGGAAACAAGCACAAAGATGTCTTATAGCTTCCCAAGGTCACACAAGGTCACAAAAATGCCGGCACCAAGACAGCTGTCTTCAGAGGGTATAGTTTTGAGCATCATGACCTCATGCCTCATAAGTTCATTTCTGCCCTTCCCTGCAAAAGTCTAGCTATTTCTAAAGAGAGGAATTAGTCCATAACCAAACTGCTAGCAATGGCAGTTCTTTCAATACCGCATAACTGGAAACTGATTGCAACCCTTAATTTCACATTTTTGTCACTATACCTGGGACTTAGAAGGCAAACATCAGAGCCTTCTTCAGTTCATTTTCCTGTAACAGCTGCAGTTCCAGATGTTAAGTGAATTTTGGTTGGATTGCTCTCATGTGAACACTGAGTGCTAAAAACAGTGTAATTGGAAGCTAGAGTTAATTACTAAGACTTGAAAATTTTTAGAAAGGAATGCTGGAAAAAATGTGTTCTTTAAAAAAAAAGACATTGTTAGTTGGCCTCAGCTTGCAGAATTCCTAATCAGCACTAAGAAATATCTTCTGGGTAATAACCTAGGTTTCTTTTAATAAATAGAATTGTTGTAAATGTTTTTCAAGAGCTGTAATACTCTGGGTTAATGTAATATTCTTATATATAAGTCATAGTAAGTCAGTGAAATATTCAAATTCTTAAAGGCAATCCAATATTATATGTTTTTCATGATAAATTATGAATTGGAAGAAATCTCAGATTTTATATATTCCACCTGCCTTCTGCCAGTCAGACTATTGGTGGTAAAATTGAAAAAATGAGCCCCCTTTTATTCTATAGATGAGAAAGTCAAGACCAAGAGGCATGGTTGGCTCAAGGTCAGACCACTTGTCTGGGGCAGAAAGAGAATTAGAATAAGAATGATGCAGAGGTTTCAACTCTAGTCCTAATTTAATAAATTAGCAATGAATTGGCTGCCCAGGGCGGGGGAGGCGCTGTTGGATGAAGGACTCTGATCCCAGCCCTCACTGAGGCTAGTGCGGTGATTGATTGGTAATGTCTGCAGTTGTTAGGGGTGGAGGAGGAAGACTGCGTCACTAGCCCGTATTCCATACCTCCGTCATAGCCATGCTGCCAAACATAATCAAAATGTAAATTCTGTTTGCGTACAGAACAGTGTCAGCCAGAGTATGTCACTGAGTAAATCACGTGATGCAGCGTAAAGCTGGCACAACTGGCTGTGAGCTAAGGGGGCAGGACGCAGCACCAAGCAGACCGCCAGGGAAGATCGCCTGTTTCCTGGGATGTTTCTGAGTTTTGCTGTGGGCATATATGAGAGAGCAGTGGGAGGGCAGTAAACAGGTCTAGCCAGACGGCCGACAAGTGCTGAAAAGCAAATAAGAGAATGTCTCTTTGTGAGTGCTTTTACAGGTACTGCAAGGAACTGTATGATGTAAATGTGTGTGTTTTCACCCCTGGGGACTACTCTAGTTTTGTTCTGGTCTGCTAAGCCCTTCAGATATTCCATCAATAACTGTAGTATTTAAAAGTGGGCCCCAAATACACACAAACCTTAAAAACGCCTGATCTCTCCTGCTTCCAGGCATGAGTGCTTCCCCCAAACCATTCTCCTCATAACCTACCTGTGGGTTTATACCTGCCTCGGGCCGCTGGCTTCCAAGTTTAGCAGCCGCTTCAGAAAGGCAGCTTGCCCAGCCACTAACAGACTCCCTTGGTGAGCTTTGTAACCAAAAAGGAAGAATGAAATTAGTGCTACTCTTTTAAGCTAAAGAAGACTAGAGAACTACATTCTTTACTCGGGCATGTGCTCTGTTTTTATTTTGGCTTTAGAAATCTGGATCTATTAAGTACAGTTGCTTGCAGTCACTGGCAAGTCAGTGTCTCTAAATACAGTGGTGAAAGCCACCTTCACCAAGATGAGAAAAGAAGAATTATGCTTCTAGTGACAAAAGCTAGTGTGGACTGTCAAATTATTTGTAATTCTAACAATGATTTCCAAAGAAAGTGACCATTTTTAGCTGAAGTTTTAATGTAATAAATTCTTTATTTTAATACCACTCTCCCATACCATTTTAATAAGCAATTGTTAAAAGAACTGATTAAAAATTTTATACTATTTTTAATATAATTAAATTGCACTACAAGGGTGAACAGTTTTTGAAATTATGAAAACATTTCTCATTACTACTGAATTATCTGAGGTTTATCTGGGGGTGAAAATGTTAAAATATATAATTTACATGACATTGTTTAAAATGTTTTACTTTCTAATAAAAAATTATCCTGAAACAAGTCATGCCATTGCATTTTGATCATACCCTTGAATCTTAAATAGCTGTAACATGAATGAAAGATTTTCTGTGCGTATCTCCAGCAAATAATTCTATTCTCCATTTTAAATCTAACAAAAATCAGTCTAACTTCACCTACCAATGATAGAGAGGAAAGGAGATAAAATTAGATTGGTGGTCACAGCCGCTTGTGGGAAGATGAATGAAATAAAATAGAAAAATAGTCCACCACAATTATTAAATCCTTACTGTTGAGGGGTTTAGAAGGATGTAAATGAGTTCAAAATAATAGGAAGAACAGAATTATTTTTATAAGTGAGTTGCTTAAAATTACAGCACTGATTATGAAGACGTGTGATTCTAAAATAAAATGACTTGAATCTTTTCATATGATTCCACAAATAGCTGCTCTATAATAGCCCACTGAGCTCAGCATAAGATAGAAATATCCAGCAGCCAGAAAAATAAACTTGTCTGTGCAGAAAAGTAAATATTTCATAGCAAAAGTAAATCACAGAAATAAATAAATTTGACACATGCACGGCACGTGATTTTTATGTAATCTATGCTTGTAAAGAGATATTGGAGCATTTGGGAAATCATATGGCATTAGGATATTTCAATACATCATTTAATATAAATGTCAATGCATTTTATAGCTCACCTTCATTGTGTTAATTTTAACAGGATTTTTCTGAAATGTGATTTTTTTGTCTTTAGTTTAACAAACCTTGTTTCCAAACTGAAGTCACGAACTCTGTGCAAGACAAGCCGTCAAGAACAACTAACAATGTCTGGGGACATTTTTGATGGTCATGTCTGGAGGGGGAGGAGGGCAGTGCCGCTGGCATCTAGTGAGTGGAGGCCAGGGATGCTGCTAAACATCCTACAACGCACAGGACAGCCCCCAACAAAGAATTATCCCATCCAAAGTGTCAATACTGTCACAATTGAGAAAACCTGCTCTAACTGGACTACAAATCTGAATGGAACTACATAAAATCTCTCAAATTCTTAAAATATAAACCTGTTCTCTGGTCAGTTAATGAGGCTACAGCTTACTTAAGATACCTTCTAAATATACTTTGCAAATTAGACAGTAAAGATTTCAAGGGAGAAAATTTTAGAGGAGGATGTGATAGTTGAGGGAATAAAATTGTATGCATTTTACATCCAATTTTCTGACTGATATTACCTAGCCACTGTAGTTCACAGGAAGTGAAATTGTCCTCCCATTAAAGTAATTACTGTGGAAACAATTCAGTTGAGCAATATAAAAGGACACTTCTGTTCTTAGCCTTAGCAGCTCCACCCAGGAGGGATCCTACCCTGGAGCCCCATCAGGCTTCAGAGGAAATCCATGTGCTGTATAGTCCATGCCATTCCTAAATGACTCCTGAGTTGTTTTTTCTTCTTCCCAAGCAAACATGGCTATGTATCCAAGCTTGAAGAGTAGGACAAAGATTTAATCCATGCTGATGTTCTAGAAAGTACAACTTCTCAGAAACACCTGGCACTGGAGTATACTATGATAGAGCCTTCAATGCACCAATCTGTTTAACTGAAAATTGAGGTCAAACTGTTCCCAAGTCCACTTTAGAGTGTGTGAATATTATGTATTTACAGATCTGGGTTATCAAATTGATACTTTTTTCCTCATGAATGTGGGATGAATATGTAGAGTAGGTACTAAAATTGAAACAGGGTGGGGTTTAACTCATTGACAACTAATCATAACAAGCCAAACCCCATAAAAGCATAAATTAAAAAACTGAGGGAGGTTGGCCTAGTGGCATAGTGGTTAAGTTCACGTGTTCTGCTTTGGTGGCCTGGGGTTCATGGGTTTGGATCCCAGGTGCAGACCTACACATTACTCATCAAGCCATGTTGTGGCAGCAACCCACAAAATAGAGGAAGATTGGCACAGATGGTAGCTCAGGACCAATCTTTTTCACACACACACAAAAAAGTTGAAACTGAACTTGAAAAACATAGATATCACATTTCATTTCCTTAAGGTTGAATTGGTTGTTGCCATACTGTCTCCACCCACAAGGATGGAATTCCTAGTCAAAATATCCATTTACAATATGTAATCTGTGTCTACAATTTGTTGTTAGTGCCATCAAGTGGATTCAAACTCTTAGCGACTCCTAGCTACCCCGTGTACAGCAGAGCGAAACCCTGACCAGTCTTTTTGCACCATCCTCTCACCTTCCGGCGCTATATCAGACAATGCTCCACTGCTGTTCACAGGGTTTTCAAGGCTAATTTTTTCGGAAGTGGGTGGCCAGGTCCTTCTTCCTAGTCTGTCTGAGTCTGGAAGCTCCGTTGAAACCTGTCGACCAGGGGCGACCCTGCTGGTATTTGAAATACTGGTGGCATAGCTTTCAGCATCACAGCAACAGGCAGCCACCATAGTCTGACACCCGGCAGGTGAGTGGTGTAGTTCCCTGACTAGGAAAGGAACCTGGGTCAGGTTGGTGAGAGCACTGAATCTTATCTATTAGACCACCAGGGCTGACTGTGTCTATATTACCTACTTTTTAAAAATAACAAAACAAAAAACCTCAACACTGATCTTTCTCACTTAATAAATTGATTAATTAAACAATTATTTTTAATGGTTAATAAAATAGATGTTGATACCTGGGATAACTGAAATCCGTAGTAAACTTGAGACTTGATTTGTACTAATAGTTTCAACTCTCCCTCTTTCTAAACCTTTCGGAAAGCAAGCTGACTTGAAGAGTTATACTCAGACACCTCAGTGTCAAACACTGAATGACTTTTGGAGAATGTTTCCTTTCTCAGATAGAACTTACTAGATAATAGTCATTGAGATATTTCTAGAAAAATATCAGATACTTTTCAATATGAGATATGGCACAGCCCAAAGAAGGGCAGTAATTGATGTTGAAATCTCCAATTAAAGTCTCAGGATAATGAGATAGTTGGTGTTGAGGAAAGATCATTGCAGATCAAAGCAAGAATGAAGATCTGAGCTCTTGAGTCAGGGTGTAGATACAGACAAGTTGATTCTAAAATTTATACAGAAAGGCAAAGGAACTAGAATAGTCAAAATAGTTTGAAAAAAGAAGAATAAAATTGGAAGACTCAGACTACTCAATTTTAACTCTTATTATAAAACTACTGTGATCAAGACAGTATGGTATTGATGAAGGAATAGATAGATACACAGATCATTGAAATGAGACAGAGAACAAAGCAATTCAATGGAGGAGGGATAGTTTTTTCAACAAATAGTGATGCAAAAATTGTATATCTGAATGCAAGCAAACAAACAAAATTGAACCTCAACATAAACCTCACATCTTATTTTTAAAAACTCAAAATGGATGATACAATTAATATAAAAGGTAAAACTATTATTTTTCAGAAGAAAACATAGAAAAAACTTTTGTTACTTTGTCGTAGGCCAAGAATTCTTAAATACAACCCCAAAAACATAATTGATAAAAATAAATTAGACTTCATCAAAATTAAAAATGGTTACTCTGTGAAAGACATGGTTAAAGAAATGAAAATACAAGTTACAGGTTAAGAGAAAATATTTGCAAATTTTGTGTGTAATAAAGGACTTGTATTCAGAATATTTAAAGAATTCCCTGAAGTCCAGAGTGAGAAAAATAAGGCCAATAAAAAATGGCAGAAAATTTGAACAGGCGCTCTACCAATGTATATAGAAACACATGCAAAGGTGCTCAACATTTCTAGCTATTAGGTAAATGCTACTAAAATCATAATGAGATAGCACTACACATCTATCAGAATGGCTAAAATGTAAACAAATGACGAATGAATTAATGAATGATAACTAACAACACAAAATGCTGGTGTGGATGCGAAGCAGCTGGAATTCTTATACATGCAGAAAATGCAAAATGGCACAGCCACTCTGGAAAGCAGTTGGCAATTTCTTAAAAAATTAAACATGCACATATCCTGTGACCAGCAATATCACTCCTACAAATAAAATTATGTTCACACAAAACCTGTACATGAATGTTGACAACATTTCTATTCATAGTGGTCAAAACACAAAAACGAAAACACAATGTCCTCTAATCAGTGAATGGATAGACAGACTGTGGTACATCCATACAATGGAATACTATTCCCCAATGAAAAGGAATGAACTACTGATACATTCAAAAATATAGATGAATCTCAAAGGCATATACTTAGTGCAGAAGTCAGTCTCAAAAGGTTACATATTATATTATTTCATTTATATAACATTCTGGAAAAGGAAAATCGATAGGGATGGAGAACCGATTAGTGGTTGCCAGGCACTGGGGTAAGGAGAGAGTTTGTGTATAAAGAGGCAGCACGAGTGAGTGTTTCGGGGGTGATGAAACTGTGCTGTATCCCAATCGTGGTAATTACACAAATCTACATGTGTGTTAAAACTCATAGAACTGCACACACACAAAACTCAATTTTCCTTTATGTAAATTTTAAAAAAAGAATATAAGTGGCAACCAAATGGTTAACTGCGTAGTTCGCTCAAGTGTCTCACCCTATTGGCCAATGGTTTGGGAAGCAGTGTAGCTGAGTGGATTTTCCCGATGTGTAAGATATGAGAGATAGACTGCACCTGGCTAATTTAGGTGAAACCTGCAAAGGGCTTACATTATCACCTCATCACAAAGTGAAAAAAAATTTTCCCATTTCACTTCTCTTTAAAATCATGAGATAAGGTCGAGGAATAAGTCTAAATTGGATGTCAGAATGTGTTAGCATCCTAATCTCCCTTTCTATAAAAGAGAGAGCAGAATTTGAGCTTAGAGCCTTGTTTGATGGCAGCATTCCAGCCAAAACTGAGTAAAACTGTTTTATGTGATACCTTCAGCTTATTGCATGCACAGACAGGGACCTCAGGCAGCCCTGAAGCTTGGGTTTGCCATGACATGATGCACCTGGGAATTGACCTTGGCTTCACTTGCAGGCAGTAAACACCTGAGAATGCATTGGGAGTTTCCTGCACCAGTTATTTGTACCTGACATGCAGTGACATATGTAATTGGGGTTTCCAGAACACTTAGTGCTGTTGGACTAACTAAGATGGCATTAAAAAAAAAAAAAAAAACTTTCAGAATAGAAAACCTAAGCTACTAATCCCTGACAGAATTCTCAGAAGCAGTGGGAAATTTTGTGAGATCTGACAAACCCATATATCTCCATTTGTGAATTTGCCGAGTTGTCTTTTGTTTTGTATAATACCCTATAAAATTTCCAATCCTTGGCCAGTAAACAAAATTTTGTCCTTTGATCATGTCTGTAAGTGTCTTTCTTTCAATGGTACCACTATCAACCTGGTAACAACAATAAACAATGACCCTTTTCCTTTGAGTTGGAGATATAAGATTTCTTTTTAAAATAAATGAATTTAAAATAGAAAAGTGAATGCATTAAAAAACAAATGTTAAGTAAAAAATAGAACTGGTGTTACGTAAATATGGAATCAAAATTCCTTTTTTATTTATTTATTTATTTATTTATTTATTAAATTTTTTGTTTGTTGCAGTAACATTGGTTTATAACATTGTAAAAATTTCAGGCGTACATCATTGTACTTCTATTTCTGCATGGACTACATCATGTTCACCGCCAAAATACTAATTACAACCCATCACCACACACATGTGCCGAATTATCCCTTTCACCCTCCTCCCTCCCCTCTTCCCCTCTGGTAACCACCAATCCACTCTCTGTCCCTATGTGTTTGTTTATTGTTGTTATTATCTACTACTTAATGAAGGAAATCATACGGTATTTGACCTTCTCCCTCTGACTTATTTCACTTTGCATTATACCCTTAATGTCCATCCATGTTGTCACAAATGGCTGGATTTCATCGTTTCTTATGGCTGAGTAGTATTCCATTGTGTATATATACCACTGCTTCTTTATCCATTCGTCCCTTGATGGGCACTTAGGTTGCTTCCAAGTCTTGGCTATTGTGAATATCGCTGCAATGAACACAGTGGTGCATAGACCTTTGAAAATTGGTGTTTTCAAGTTCTTTGGATAAATACCCAGCAGTGGAATAGCTGGATCATATGGTAGTTCTATCCTTGATTTTTTGAGGAATCTCCATACTGTTTTCCATAGTGGCTGCACCAGTTTGCAATCCCACCAGCAGTGTATGAAAATTCCCTTTTCTCCACATCCTCTCCAACACATGTTGTTTCCTGTCTTGTTAATGATAGCCATTCTGACGGGTGTGAGGTGATATCTCATTGTAGTTTTGATTTGCATTTCCCTGATAGTTAGTGATTTTGAACATGTTTTCATGTGTCTGTTGGCCATCTGTATATCTTCTTTGGAGAAATGTCTGTTCAGGTCTTTTGCCCATTTTTTAATTGGGTTGGTAGTTTTTTTGTTGTTGAGATGCATGAGTTCTTTATATATTTTGGAGATTAAGCCCTTATCAGAAGTATGGTTTGCAAATATCTTCTCCCAATTGTTAGGTTGTCTTTTCGTTTTGTTGATGGTTTCCTTTGCTGTGCAGAAGCTTTTTAGTTTGATGTAGTCCCATTTGTTTATTTTTACTATTGTTTCTCTTGCCTGGTCAGATGTGGTGTTTGAAAAGATGTCAAAATTCCTTTTTTTAAATCCTCTATTTAATTCCGGCTAGCCATGGAATATTAGGCAAATAATTTAAATTCTCTAATACTCAATTTTTCCATCTCTGAATTGGAGGTAATAATGCTTTTTATCTTGTAAGACCATGGACAGGATTAAACAAGGGCACTAGTAAGTGCTGGCTAGAAGAACTAGCCCCCAGACTTGCTCTCCAGTGTAGAACAGATAAAGCACGGTTTCATCTCTTGTTGAGCACATGCTTCCATCTACTAGGTATTTGGTAACAATTCATGTTAAACCATCACCAATTGAAACTGTGGATTATATTTTAATTATTGAGATTTTGGAGTATTTTTCCCTATAGTAATACATGTAAAATAAATGGCTCATAATACTTTGAGGAGAGAGAGAGAGAATATTGCTAGCTTCCAGATAAAATGTGATGTAAACCACACTTTGAAGTGAGGCTAACACCTGAGCTCTACGAGAACGCTATGAAAACAAGGTAGGTTCCTGGCTTTCCATTTAACTAGCCCCCAAAGCATGAGAATGTAGTAGGGAATTATTGGAGCACCCCACTTTCCTCAAATGGCCCAGGGAAATCAGTGTTTTGCCTAATGCTCTACAATGCTCTGACTCTTCGCTCCACCTTACCACTCAACTGGCCTCCAGGAAAAGATGTATCCTCTGTTGGATCAATTCAAGGGTAACAATCGGAAACTTCTGTTCAACGACAGATGAAGAATATTCTCTCCTTTCTTAAACCTGAGGTAAGTGAAAATAAAGGAAAAAAATCTACAAGCCCATTAACAGGAAGAGATATGGGTATGGTGCTTTGGGGGCAAGTGATCTGACCCAGTAACTGGAAGACAGAGAGTAGACAGAGAAAATGTGATTGTGAGTCAGGCTGGAAAACAGTCTCAGAGGGCAGAGGCAGAGCCAACCTGCTGGACAGAGCCCATGAGAGGTTTCAGGTGTGAGAAGAGGTAGGTGGATAAGGAGACTGAGAGCATCTCTCTAAAAACCATACACAGGAACAGGGGTTCCAGTAACATCTAAAGCATAAACAAGACAAAACAAATAACTGTTGGAGTTATTCTCTGAAGACATTTTAGGTGCAGAGCAGGGAAATGGAGATGGTTTTAGAATCACAGCATAAAGATGACTCATTTTCATATTTGAAGGTCCTGGCTCTTTTCCAATCATCACAGAATGAACTATGTCGGTTAACAAGCCCACCAACAAATACAGAGTTCTATTCAGTTTTCCTATCACCTTTTTCTTTGATGTGAACAATAGAGGAACCAGTTATTTTAAGAACCCCTGTAATATGAAGGGCAAATCCAAGATGAAAACAAAATGGCCCAGGAAGATCACTTAAGGAACAGAAAATAACAACAAGAAATAAAACTTTAATTGGGAAATGCATACAATTCAAGAAATGAAAGAGGAAGAAAAAGTGAGAGGAAAAGATAAGTGACATAGACTATCAATACAGGAGGTACAAATGATAATTTATAGAGACTTCCACAAAAGAGGGGAATAAATAGTCAAAGAATGACACGACAATTTCTAAAGCTAAAAGGCAGAGGAATTCAATAGGAAGACAGCACGGGGAATTTAACAGAACCGCAGTAGAGGATGTCAGGGCTCATCACTCCCCATGTTATTCCTTTTCTCCTGGACGTACCACTGAGACATGCATCACCGCATATGCCCACTGCTGAGTCACCGCTGTGAGGGAAATAAGAAATAAACTCTTGTTGTGGTAAGCTGAGATTTGGGTTTTTTTTCCAGCAGGTCATGCACTGTGACTAATACAGAAACTGGTATCTTGACTTGAGCTTCTGCTGCTGAAATAAAAATCTAAACTATGTGGCAAAGGCATTGCGATGGGATGGTGGTGGTCAGGGAACAATCTGGCAGGGTGGATTGCAGGAAATGCATGCTGTGCAATGGAAAAACATTTGGTAAAATATCTGTAATGCCATGGACCTGGGAGAAAGGTTGGAAAACGGAATGTAAGGATGTTTGTGGATTGCAGTGGACTGCATTTAACCATATATTGTAAGAAAGAAATGAGCTCAAGAAAGAAATGGAGAGCAATGTGCAGGAAGAAACTGTAGGAATAGGGAAATTCCATAAAACTGGGAGCCCTGAAGGATTAGAGAAGACTAGCTTCTAGAACAAAATAGCAGGAAGACCAAAAAAAAAAAACAGGAAATAATGCAAAGGACCATTGGACAATTCACAGTGGGATGGATAAATAAATACATTGTAGTGTTTTCAAACAATGGAATATTAAATAACAATAAAGAGGACTAACTACCACTACTAGTTAGGCGTGGACACAAGGCAGGAGTTGGGGATACTAGTAATCAGTGTTGACCAAAATAGATAGAATGTGAGCTACATGTGATTTAAAATGCTTAGTAGGCACATTTTTTTAAAAGTGAAAAGAAACAGATAAAACTATTTTTATACATTTTATTTAACTCAAAATGAAATCAGTATAAAAATTATTGGAATATTTTATGTCTTTTGTACTAAGCCTTTGCAATCAGTCATTTTTACATTTACAACTCTCCTCAATTCAGACACTAATTTTTCAGCAGAAATTCTTGATCTACACTTAGATTTTGTAAATTTTATAGATAAAATGTAGATTCACATACTCAAGCTGTTCCAAATATACTTAAATGTTGTCCAATAACTGAACTGATTGTCAGCTTCTGTGAGTGCGTTGTGAATGCTCCCGGGCCCTGTGGCCAGCGGTTGCTGCGGGGGACACAGCAGTTCTACAGCTTGGTCCAGGTGGTGGTTACAGGGGTATAACCATTTCACTTTGTAGAAATTCCCCCTGTACACTGATAATTTATGCCTTGTACATGTATGTTATCCTTTAAATTAAAAAAGAATTTATCGCTTTGGCAGTAAGCCTGAGAGTGAGAGACATTGAACCAGGAGATCAATTCTTTTTCTTTTAAGTGCTTCTGCACTGTTTGCTTTCCTAAACATATGTATATCTTGACATTCTCTTAATTATATTTTAAAAGGCTTTTCAAGTTTTTATTTCATCCCTGCTAATGAGATGAATTCAACCTATTAAGTTTACTCTGAGCCATAACTCTACCCCGAGTTAATTCACCCGATGAAACAGCTGGGATTGAAAAACCTTAACGATTCAGTGGTTTCATCATGATATATACGTACTTAGCTTACTTGATTAAAAGGCTTTTGAGAAATAATAGCTGCTATTATTTTCTGGTTTCATCTTTTTCCTTCAGAATAAATGTATTTAATCCTCACAACAACCCTAGGAAATAGTTACTAGCATAATCCCCATTGTCCACAAGAATCAGTTGAGGCAGAAAGATGATGTAATTGTCACACATCTGGCAAGTGGCAGTGCAAGGACTCAAACTCAAGCACTGAGCACAGGGATGCTTACCACTCGGTTAAACATTCGCTGAATCCCCTTGTGGGGTTGCAGTATTGTATCGTCATACAGCCTTAAAGTATTCATCGATGTATACACACCCATCCATTCTCTGTAAATATTTTAGTATAGTGGAAACAGAAGTAAAGTAAATACGAATAAAATCATTCTGATTCCTTGCTGTGCTCTGCACATGCCAATTCAAACAATAGCTCGCTCACTTGTCACAGCCCGGCCATGAGCAATCCTGCAAATGTTCTCTCTCGCTGTCCAGCTCTTCTCCACCCACGACGGTAAAGCAACTGGTGTGGTCACCCTGCACTGGACTTGGCAGGTGCAATATTTGCTAACACTGGCCAGTGCCCTGCCCTGTCACTCCAACACTTGTCTCTGGTGTGTCCTCAGCTGGTCTTCCCACCGGCCTGCTCCACATCATCGCTGGCCTTGCTCCTGCTTGGAATTCGCTTCAGTCTATTTCAGATTTCCTCAGCCTTGTTGTCTGCCTGAGAAGGTGGCTGACCATTTTGTTATTGAAGAAAAATTGCATTAGCTCTTTCGTATGTTTTCAGAATAGAAACATGGGATACTCAATACCCTTCTTGCCAGTAGAAAATCCCAACACCCTCTGTCCTCTGTGTGCTCTCATGGGATGCATAAAAGCTAGGATTTCTAATACATCCCCTTTCCTGCACTTTCCCGAGAGTTATCAGATGAATGCAATGAAAGACAGGACCCCATTACTCAAACTGACGATAAGTAATAAACAAAACTCAGGATTCAGAGAGTCTTCCTCAATGATGGGAATCTGGATTATCTAAATAAGTTTCAAATATGTGCTTGTCTCACTAGTTCAGGGCAAAGAGGAATTTTCAGGTGTGTGGATGACAAGTACACAAGATGAGTTTAGCAGAGCTCATAGGCCTGCATTGCCTTTCTTATGAGATGAGTGTAAACAGTAAGTCTTAGGCACTCAGCATTTGCTACTCTGATTACTGTGCAGTTTGTTCTTCCCAAAAATAAAATTCAAAGATTAATGAGAAGCCCCTTCCAGATTTATATTCTAAAATTGACAACCCTCTTTGGTCACATTTATGCTGTATATACACTTTCCATGAATATTGTTGCTGTAATCGATGAACCATGACAGGGAAAAAAGCAAAGTTCACATTGAAATTACTTTTCCTAGTGATTCAGATGGACTGTGAAATAGTACTGTTAAACGCCCTTCTTGTAAAATGAGACTGCTGAGTGTTAATTGCTCCAGTGATGAATAGGTAGCTGCTGGCTGATTCCACAAAAATGAATTGGTCTCTTTCAAGTACATTTTCAAAACCTTCTTGGGTTATGTGGGCCCTCAAGGATTGAGGGAATAAATACTTTTTTTCCAGGAAATAAAATTTTAAAATTTTAATGCCATAAAGACAGCCTGCCATATCCATCCAAAGAATAATTTACTTACCTTAGTAAGAGCACAGTTACAGTCAGTAAGTCCACATCTGATTCTAAATTATACCTTAATGTTGTAACCATCTCCACTCTCTAAATTTGGGATTATTTTAAAACAAAAATTGTTAAAAAAAAATTGAAATTTGATATGTGCATACATATTGAATAAATGGCTATTTCTCAGAAACATTTCATTACTTTAATTTGAATTTTGAACTGGATCTTGGGAAAAAATTTCAATTTTGAACTGGCTCTTGGGAAAAAATTGTGCAATGTGTGTTTGTTTCCAAAATATCATGCTATACCTCTTTTGTATCTCATTTCTTTTAGGTCTCAAGTGGTCAATTAGTCCATATATTTTCTAATCTGTGCCAATCTCTTAAAGGGAGGGCTATGGCATTGGGTGTGAGTACCGATAGGTCTAAACGGCCATCTTTCGGGCTCCATAGTCTGCCGTCAGTGACTGTGGAGGCCTCTCCGAATGAGGAAGATGGCACACTGTGCATTAGGGGTGTTCTGAACATCCCCCAGGCCGGTGGTTCTCAACCTCGGCTACACAGAAGAATCCTTTTGGCTGCTTTTAAAAAATACTAATGCATTAATGCCTGGGTCCCATTCCCACAGTTTCTGACTGAATTGGTCTGCAGTATGGCCCGGGCTTCAGGAACGTTAGAATCCCCCACAGGTGAGTCGAATGTGCAGCCAGGGGGCAGAACCCCTGCTTATCACACCACCCCTCAGAGCTCAGAGTTCTGCTCCACACGCGTACTCCCTCATGTGATTTTTGCAGTACACCTGAGAAATAGTTGGGACAAACCATATCATCTTCTTTTTAACAGAATGTGAAACTTGACCACAGAGACTTTGGGTTCCATAGCTGATAGGCACAGAGCAGAGGCTCGGGTCAAGGAGGAGGACTCAAAGTCATCATGTCACACTTGTTCCTGTATGTGGAGGATGACAATGAGGGAGGTGTCATCTACCCAGCCTTAATTATAGGTTAACCGTCTATTACGCATGAAGAGCGAACTTCCTTTTTCACTTTAAGACCCATTTTTGTAATTTTTATTTTTATTTTTCTTCACATTTGTCATAATTAACACCAAATCCATTAAAGTCATGGACAACACAAAAGAAGTGAAGGAGTGTTCAGTGAACATCCTCTTCATTGTGTTATTTTACATCACACCTCTGCCTTAGCTGAATACATTAACATCCCAGCAAAACAGCATTAGCAGGTATTAATTCAGAGCAAATATATGGACACTCTACAGAGAGTGTTATTATTCTTAAATTTTTGCTGTTGTTGAAATGCCTTCTAAGTATATATTTTTATAGCTATAAAAACAGTTGCCTAATAACGTGCCACACGGGATGTTATTGTCACCTCCATTTAGAGGTAAAAATTGTGTAGTGTCAGTCTGCTTGTGACTCTAAAATCACCATCTTTTCATTATAATGTGCTGTCTCTCTGGTGTGTAGGTGACATTTCTGACCTACTGTTGGGAGGGCATGCCCTGGGAGTCTCCTCCCTAGTGTGGACGGATTTGTGGATCACTCCATGTAAACTTCCTTCCCTTGTTTTGTCTTTAGTTTGCCTTTCTCATAATTCCATTTTTAAATTGTAACTCTTAATTTTAGGTTGTGAATCTGCGAGAACTAATGGGTGATTTGGGGCAAGTACTTTGCCCTGTGTGTGCGTATGTCCCCACTCTTAGAAAATGTGGAAAATAATACACATCCCAAAGATTTTTGCAAGGATTAAATGAGATCATGGATGTGAAAGTGTCTAGCAAAACACTTGGACCTCAATAGGTGCTCAATGAGTGTTGTTTGAATGCAGTCGGTTAGGGTCAGTTCGATTCAGTAAGGCTGGATTAGGATCATCAGCATTTGTGTTTGCCATATGTATTTTACTCTCTGGTAAATGCAATTTATAAGTCTACTTAAGATTTTTGTCCTGTCTTACTGATTTTGTATCTACCACGAGAAGTTTATGTAATTCTGCTACATGATTTTGGCTCTCCAATGTCAATTCTTCTGGTAGTACTCTATTCAGACGCATCATTTATGTACTTCATGATATTACAGTATCGTACTGGGTTTTAAAAGTATTCCATGCTGTGCGAAAGACCTAATTCTGTGGCTTTCTTTTCAGTTTTTTAAGAGAAAAAGAAAACCTTTGCTATGGTAATTAACAACTGGTACTTGGATGACACCAATGAAAAGTTTACCCCAGAACAGCTGTAGCTTCTGTGATACACAGCCCAGCTGTCCCAGTGGTATTTTTAGCATTACACTCTCTAAATACAGGAGGTAGGAGTCAAAATATAGTTAAAAGATAGTATCATTATGGAGATTCTAGGAAGGCAATTGGGCTTCTTTCTTTTTCTTTTTCTTCTTCTTTTTTGTTTTCTACAAATAAGTAAACCCTAATACAGTTGACAAGTGTACCTTTATGGCAGGGTCAATAAATAATCACCAAGATGCTCTTTTGAAAATCGAAATCTTGAATATGCCTCCGGTAGTCTCATTTCTACTCGAATCCTGTAACAATAGTCTAAAATCAGGACCATGATCATTTCTAGTAAAAGAAAAAAATCATGATGATAAAATTACTATTTCTTAACAAGAATGTATTTGTTGAATGCTTACTAGCTGTCTAACATTCTTATGAATCATGCAAAAAAGACTCTATCTCTGTTAAAAAAAACCACTTTACTATCTAGTTGGTAATTTAGTTTTAGTGAATAAAGCAATTAAGGACAAAATAAAATGCTCAACAGTGGGGAAAATATTTTAATATACAAATATATTTATTTAATTTGTGATAAAATATTTGCATCAGCAGAATTACTAATGAGTGAACACTTCTGCTACCTCAATCCTTCTCCCGTGCACACAACGAAGACTCATATTCTACACTTACGTAACATTCAGACCCAAGGTCAGCCTTTAACCAAGCCAGGTGATCCGTTGTGAGGCTAGGGGAGAAGCTGCTCCCAAGGCCGGGCCTGGAATTCCTCTGACATTCCAGTAAGCACCACAGGCCCGCTCTGAACATTCCAGGTTGGCCGAGCCTCGGCTCCAATCCCTGCCTCTTTATCTGTTCTCATGAGGCTTGAAAACAAAATCTTACTAATTCTCTATTGGTATCATCCAATTTCAGAGCTTTAAATACTACTTGTTTGTTGATGTGTCCCAAATTTATATCTAAGTTCAAACTTTCCCCCAAACTCCAGAAACTATATGTCCACTCATCTACTGATCCCTTCATTTAGAATCATACTGGCATCAAAAACTTATGTTCAAAAACAAATTTCCATATTTCCATTGACGCAATCTCACCCCCTAAATCTTCCCAATCTCAGGCAATGGCAACTCTATCCTACAAGCCTTCATTCTTGAGTCTTCCCCTCCTCTCACACCCTACAATCTTTCCAGCAGTAAGTCGTGTTGCCTTTTCTTGTTATCCTCATGGCCGATTCCCTGGTCAAGCCTGCCATTAACCTTGGGTTTCATTACTGTCCTAACTTTCCTCCTGCTTCTGCCTCAGCATCTCTATGGTATATTCTCAACAAAGCCATAAGTGTAAACCTACTAAAACGGAAGTCATATCTTGTCAGTCCTCTGTGCACAACACTGTAAGAGATTCCCATCTCAGAGTAAAAGCCAAAATCCTTTCCCTCTCCCATAAGGCCCTGCATTCACAGGCTCGCCATTGCTTGTGTGCCCTCACCTCCTGTTCTCTCCTCCTCATTCTCTCCACTCCTGGTGCCCAGTCCCCAACACCCCGGGCACCCCCCACCCAGCACTTTTCCACTGACTGCTCCCTTTCTGCTCCCCCTCCCGTTAGCCACATGACCGCTCCCTCATTTCCTTTGTTTTTAACTCAAAAGTCACTCTCTCAGTGAGGCTTTCTGTGTCCATGCTATCTGAAATGTCAATGCTCACTTCTACTCAAACTCTAACATTTCCTCTGCTCCTCCTCTCATATATTTTCTCCTGAGCATGTATTTACTGTTACATATACTGTGTACTTTATTTATTCAATTTGCTTATTGTCTATCTTCCCCACTGAAATGTAAGCTCCCTGAGCAGAGATTTTTGTCTTGTTCCTCACTGCATCTCCCAAAACTAAAACAGGGCTGACATATAACAGGCTGTCAATTAAAATTTGTTTCACAATCCTATACAAGACTTTAAGCATGAGCCTTCAAGGGTTGTGGTCTGGATAGCAAAGCAGAGGATTGTGGTTTTATACATGCAACACCAAAAACAGCAAGTCAAGAGAGTACATTTGACTCATATTTGAATCCACTCATGTGGATTCAATGTGATCCATGTGATCAGTTAACTCAATAGCCTGTAGAGACGTAGACTGTATATCCCTTTTCATGTCTGAATATTTTCAAAAATATCTGCAGCTTTCGTGAGTTTGACTACTTTAGATACCTCTTATAAGTGGAAAGTAGAATGGTGGTTTCCAGAGCCTGGGGAGGGGGGAAATGAGTTTCTTTCAGTGGATATGAAATTTCAATTATGCAAGATGAAAAAGTTCTAGAGATCTGCTGTACAACATAGGCTTGTAGCTAATACTGTACTGTACACTTAAAAATTTGTGAAGAGAATAGATCTCATGTTATCTCTTCTTACCACAATAAAAACAAAAAGCATGTGGAGCAAAGCGTTACATGGATTTGTCTCCTATGACTTTAGAATCACCTTCTCATCAATGAGAGTTTCTTAAAAATTATTTGGTTGGTCGGAGGAGCAAAAACACCACCTTCCCTCAGCTGGAGACTGGACATACGAATATACAGTGGCAGCTCTTACGGCTAATGCAGCATCCTTACAAAATAAAAAGGCACAGTGGAGTTCCTCACTGCCAAGAGCCCTAAGCTGTGACCACTCCTCAAATGGCTGAAGAAAGTGTTTGGTGACCTTCTTAGGAGCATCCTACTGCCTGTTGCTCAGGAGATGTGTTAAATCCTAACAATGAGCAGTTGGTTGCCCGCACTAGGGGTCATCACACCCTCCTTGGAGGATATTCCCTTCTACATGACCCCTTCTCTGGTTTCATCTGTAGCAGAAGAACAAGATCTAATATAAGCTCGTGGTGGAGTCCATCAGTACTGCAGGAATCACTCCCTGGCTGCTGATCACTCACAATGAGGAGCTAGATTGAAATTTAACAGATGCCTACCAAGTTCCATTCTGTGGAGATGGGATGCGGCGCCCGCAGAGTGCCTGAGGATTCCTTGAAAAGAGGGCCCATGTCTTTTCCATTTTGAATACTGTGAGGCTGACATATATCTTGCATGTGCTCAAAAATTACTGTCGTTGGAGTGAGAGGTGAAGCTTTTAGAATAAACTATTGCATTTCAACTTTCCATTTACTATTTTAAAGAAAAGTTGATGTGCCCCCAAGGTAAGCCGATTAGAGCAAAGCAAGTGAGCGGACCTCCCCAGTGTATCTGTCAGCTTTACTTACACTTTCTCATCCAGGAGCTATATTGTTAGTTCCTCTGTCAATATTATATTGATGAAGGGGAAAGCTAAATTCATCTTCCTGTCTTTCTTTTTGTTCAGGCTTCAACTCAGTGATTCTTCAATTAACTAGACCCAACGACAGGACATTTTTACTACCCTATTTCCTGTACATCGAAGTTCAAAATATGTCAGATCCTTCCAACAATTTGTCTTCTTCGACATTGGGTAGTTTTGAACATTTGCGTATATTACTATGGACGTAAATGCCTTCAGCAGAGAGACCTCTTAAAGTCACCAGCAAGAGGTTAAATGCATCTGTGGCTCTGTTTTGACTTTAAATATAATGGCTCTCAGAGGATTATCTAAGAAAGAGGTGCACTTGACAAAGACTGAGTTCTCTTTTCCATCTAACAAATTGCCGAAGCACAACGACGTTCTTTCTCCTCTGGTAATTATAGAATTCCAGATGCTTTGAAACACAGCAGAATGAAATTTGGACTCTTTAAATACAGAATTATATCCCCAAAGGACAAGAGGAGGAACTGTGATCACAGATAATGCATTGTTTTTTGGCAGAACCATACCAAATTCTCCAGAGGAAGAGTTGTGCGATTTCCCTCTGCAGACAATTGTAATGCTCATCTGTCACTTTCAAGAAAAGTAGAACCCGAATGCTGCGTCTCTGGATCTCTTCTTGTTCTGTTGTCTTTTGACAGGGAAGGCACCTGGCCTCTGTGCCTTAGTGTTGAAGGTCATCCTTTATTTTCACTGCAGCCTTTGCTTCCCCGCCTGAGATAATCCATAGTGACTACTGGATTTATATCAAACCAAATGGATTTAAAAAGTATTATTAACACTATGACCTCACGAGACTAAAATGACAATATTGAACACTAACAATATTCAAAGCTTTCTATCAAAATGCTTTATTGAATGTTTTTTTCTCATTATTTCTTCACCAATTTTTTTACCAATTTTTGTATGTTTTCATTTAAAAAAATTTTGTCTTAACCTCTCTGTGTGCTGGTCCTGTTCTTTCACTTCCAAATGTTTCTTCTCTCCTTTACCATGCCTAACTTTATCTATGAATACTAGCCAAACATCTCTTCACAGAACTTTTTAAAGAAATAGATTCCAATTTGCTGAGATCTGAGAATGTTCCAAAAATATCTTATAACTTATCGTTTTCTTCCTTTGTTTACCATAGTACTAAAATTGCACTATTAGATATTTATTTTTTGGGTTAAATGCCATCCTCACCACAAGAGCATTATTTAAAATGTAAAGTATAAGCTTTTAGTATTGTTCTAAAAGGATAAACTTTTAGAACACTTTGGATCTGAGGGGGGAAGTACGATGGAGAGTAAGGAGATTGCCACTTATTTAGTGGATATTCTTCTCTAGATATGTTTGTATCTATTCTTATTTAATGTTCAAAACAACCCATTTTATAGATGAGTAAACCGAGGTTTAGAAAATTTAAGTAACTTGTCCTAAAAAATCATCTGATGACTCTTGGGTTCTAAGCCTGGTCAGTAAGGGTACAAAGGAAAATGCTGAAAACCAGATTCAATCTCTTCAGATTCAGTGTTCCCATCAGAGTAACTGACTGATTTGTCCAATTAAATTAAGATTACAGGCACAAAATCAATTTGCATTAAAGACAAAGTGCGTGACAAGAATGACTCTGACTTTTCTCTGTTCAAACTAGCTGCTTTGGCCTAATCGGTAGGAAATACAGTGTGAGAGAGCATGTTCTTTGGAGTGGTTTACACTTGAGTAAATTGACAATTTTTTCACTTTCTAGTTGTGTCACTTTGGAAAAATTACTTGATCTTTCTGATAAAGTAAAGGTTGTTTTGAGAATAAAATGATTTGAGAATGAAGAATAAAATGGGAATAAATACTCTTATTAGAATACCTGGCACAAAGTATTTACTAAATATTGCAAGAATAATATAATAATAATAATACAATAATAGAAACAGTGATGCTAGAAAGCCTAAGAAGAAAGGAAAGGCACTGCCTCCCACATCTTCCAAGCCTGTAATCATGGTACAGTTTGAAAAACATAAAACAGAAATCCTCATGTAATGTGAAGACATGAAGACATGTATTTTTACTATTGCTTTTCTTTGTTTGTGTGCTGTGTTTTTACAAAGACCTTTTGCAGTGTGTAGTTTAAATGGACTTTAAACCTAATCTAGGGTTTGTTTTTAAAAAGATTTACACTTCAGTCATCCCCGTCAAACAGGTGTGGGTCTGCTGTGTCCCCACTGGGATTTCACCTGTTGCTTCAGACAGCCAACAGCTGAATACAAGTTGCAGATAGAAACACAGCCCCGCCAGCTGGTTCCATGACTAATTGACAGAAAGCAGTATTTTGGTTATGCATGTTCCCTTATACTTGGGAACACTCCGAGTTGGGTTTTGAACCACAAGGTCCTCGGTTTCCCTTGAGTGAGTACCTTACTGGAGAGCTGACGGTTGTCATCTGCTTACAACAGAGAGGGTGGGAGTTCAGTGCAATGAAAGCTGGTTCCAGGAACTGAAAAAGAGCAAGACTATGGTGTTAGAGAAACTGTTGGTGGCTACACACAAGCTCTGCACTCTTTGGATCACTATCACTGTACAAAGGGAGAGAAAAGACCGTGAGACCAGGAATATCTCTGAAATGGGTGCGGCGGGGGAAGACAGTGACTCTCCAGGCAGAATGATAAAGTGGGCCAAGTTTGACTCGGGTTCGCTCCCTAGTCATCAGAGCTCTTCACCCAGTTCTTGCCCCCCCAAACCCTCTTGTCCTGGCCACCTTCCACACTCTCATTTTCTCCCCTCCAACAAATTCTTCACATTTCTGCCAACTTTTTCCTAAAACATATGTATGATTGTCTTCTGTCTGCTAAATAGAAACAACAGTTCCCCACTTTTCCTACAAGGTTTAATTTCACTCCTTATGTGACGTGTAAAGACTTCCACAGTCTAAAAGCCACCTCACTTCCAGCCATACCCCCATCACTCCCTTCTGGCCACACAGACAGACACGTGGGGCCACTGGTGGGACCCAGCTCCTCTGACCTTCAATATTCTCTTTCATATGGATGAGCAGCTATGCCAGCACCACCTGTTAAATAAGCCCTCCTTTTCCCACTGAACTAAAATACCACTTTGGTCTAATGGTTTATCTCACGAATACTGGCTGGGCTGTATTTCTGGATTCTATTTGGTTAAAATTATTAGGTATACTATTTGATTAAACTGATCTATTTATCTATCCCTATGCCAACACCATATTGAGTTTGATTCCGCTGGCTTTGTAGTATTAGCTGACATCTGCTAAGTAGGTTTTAAAAGAGTTTTCTTAGCTATTCCCAAAGATTTGCATTTTCATATGAATTTTAAGATAATTTCATCCAGTTCCAAATTGGGTAAAATTCTGTTGGAACTTTAATTGTATATTTCATTAAATTTACATATTAATATTGGGAAAATGGACTGCTGTGGTGTAAATATGATTGGCTTTTTGAAAATGTCAGAAACATCTTAATTTCTTTATTGAAGGCATTATTCATTCTTTTTCAAAAAGGACATGACAAATCAAAGTGGCCATTTCAGACATCCCATAGCTGTTTTGCCTTTTTATAGCTTTTTTGAGAGCACGAAAAGAAAGATAAATGTTAAAAGGAAATATTGGTGGGGAACTTTTGGGTAACCGAGGTAACGGCAGTCACTTAAATCTGAATCACTTTACACATCCTCCAAGAGACTCTATGGATCACTAAGAGGAATCAATAGAACCACACAAATATTATGCCTTCAGCAAAACTACATAATGGAGAGAGCACAACAAATTTAATAAAAATTACATGACAGAGCTGAGACCAATCATATTAGTCATATTGATATTTTAAATTTGGTTCACAAAACAAAAGCCAGCTACAGGCCACACACAAGAGCCATACCCAAAACAAAGTGACTTAGCAAGGCTATAGCTAGAGGATATGGAAGATACTCAAGGCCAATGGAAACAATGAGAATGTAGGGGTGGCGATCCCCACAGCAGACAAAGTAGAATTTGAATCAAAAACCTCACATGAAGCAAATTAAATACCATTTAATCATTTTAAGTATTTTGTATTAAGATATAAGAGGTCTGAATACCCATGCACTAAATAACATATCAACTCCTTCATAAGGCAGAAACTATGGGAGATGTGAGACAGACAGAAACACACTCTTGGTGCAAGAGATGTTCAATGGACAAAAAATATGTAAGAATATTAAAGGCCCCAAGTGCAATTGTAGATAGCCAGACAATTTTCCCACCTATTAAAAAAAATCCCACAAGAGCAGAAAATAAGGAAATGCCACAGTGATGGGTACATGTCAAAGGGATAAAAGAGCCCCCAGTAGCCGAAGATGGAACAATCTGAGCAACAAAATAGAGTAGCATCCGCTTATAACCAAAGTCTAAAGAAAATGTCCATGCGATATAAATAAATAACTATATAAGCTAATAAACATGGGAGAAGAAACACATCTCCTGTGCAGAAGAATTTCTAATAATTTATGTAGATACTTTACCCTTTAAGGGATAACTTCCCACTCCTTAGGTGTGGACTGAACATAGTGATCAACTTCTGAAGTATACAGTACGGAAGGGGGTAAAAAACGGACTAATTTTGCAGTGCAGAAATCTGACAAACCCTACTTCAGGCAGGTGATCAAGACCAACATTGACAGTCATAAATCATGTTGATAAGATGTACTTTCAATATGATGTGATAAAAATGGAACTTTATCTCTATGGTCTTTCTCCCGATATTCCATAACTGCAGTCTTATCATGGAAAAAAAAAAAAACAGACCAATCCCAAAAGAGAGGCATTCTACAAAATACCTGAGTAACACTCCTCAAAACAACCAAGGTCATCGCATATAAGGAACATCTGAGAAACTGTTATAGCCAAGAGGAGCCTAAGGAGACATGACAACTACATATAATATGGGATCCTGGATGGGATCCTGGAGCAGAAAAAGGACATTAGGTAAAAACTAAGAATATAAATAAACTATGGAATACAGTCCATAATAATGTGCCAGGACTGGTTCATTAATCATGACGCATGGTACAGAACATGTGAGAACTCTTGTACTATCCTTTCATTTTTCTGTACACCTAGAACTGTTCTAAAAAAAGTCTACTAAAGAGAAAAAAAGGTACAGTGAATCTGAACTACTGAAGGGTTTAGATTCCAATGTTGTGTTTCCCAGTTTCCACTAAGGCATTTTTCAGGATTTGTTGCTACAAAGTATGACAAGGTTTTTTGCTTTGGGGGATTTTTTTGGTCCATAATAGATAAGGTAGAAGGTATATTTTGAAACATCTCCTTTAGAGCAAAGCGTGTAACTGTTCACTTGCTTAAAAAGGCTTGCCTCATGTGAGGCTGTACCCTAAAAAAATGTTTTGTTATTGTTCGTGTGTACAGATTTACTACTATTGGTGGCCAGGGAGTTATTTGGTGACTTAAAAAATAATGAATGGAAGACATTTTTACTGGCATGTCATACTAAGTCATGTAATCAATGGCTTATTTTATAGCAAACCACTAAAATAAAGTGCCCTCTACCTAATTGAACACAAACATTGACAAAATGAAGAGACGTGTTTTCCTGCTGCTTCTGCCTTATCTCTTTCCTTCCTTTCACAGACAAGCTTACTGAATGAAGTGAATAAAGTGATCTCTATGTCTCCATGTCCTTATCTTCCCCGCATTTCTCCATCCACTGCAATCAGCCTGATGCGCTGGCAGGATTGAAACTGCTCTCACCAAGGGCAACAAAGACCTCTTGATTGCTGAAATGTGTTGGAAAGTGTTTTTCTTATCATAGTCAATCTTGTTAGGACGTGGTATCACTTGTGTCCGAACCACAGAGCTAGCAGGGCTCAAAGGAGGATGAACGTGACAGCAGGGAGGCGAAGTAAGGTTGTTTCCACTTGAGCTTACTATGGAACTCATGCAGAGCCATGCAGAGAATACAAACACCACCAAGGGTCCAGGTGGACACAGCACCCTTTCGCCTCCCCAGGGCCTTTCGGCAGCCTGCAGGGAGTTCCATGGTCAGTGTAGCCTGCCTGGGCCAGAGAAGCCCAGAACTCAGACTTGGGACTTTTTATCCATTACAGGCTGGAGGAGGAATGCCATGGCTGCACACCAAGGCTCTTCTCACTGTGCAGTTGACACACCTCCCTTAGTTATTTGTTTCTGAGCCAGCGCCTGACCAAGGCCTGTCATGTGTATGTGCTCTGCCTCCTAAGGATCTTCTCGGCCCATCTACTCTTCCCCTTCCTCTCCATGACTGCCAGAGTTCAGGCCCTCTTAACCAAATTTCCTCGTTTCCTCTCCCACCCTGACAAACAACTTCTGCAGCACTGCCAGCCTCATCTTACAAGTAAAACTTATGATACCACTTTCCATTCAAAAATAAATCAATCATCTAATTCCCATTGCCTCCAAGATGAATGTTAAACTCTTTAACATATCATGTGAGGGTGTAATCTATAAGAATGCCGTTATCTTTTCTGGGTAGATTGAAACACTCCTGTTACTTGATGTACCCCCCCAACACTTAATCCCTTTTAGAAAGCCTCACCACTTTCTACTGTAAATCTCTGCATGTAGGAATATACAAATAGCAGAATTTAGCTGTTCAAGCGAGTGTTAGAAGGTCTGTAGGTTTAACCTTAAAATTATTGAATGAATTGTTGGTTGAATTAATCTGACTGCTTGAAAACCTTTAGAATTATAGATATCATTTGATAAGAATAACCTCAGCAACAATATTTAATGAGAACTGACTAAGTGTTAGATTCTGTGCTGCTCGCTAGTATAAGATAGAAAACATAAGACCACTGACCATAGGAGCTCTCAACAGTCTCACTTACATATAAATAACTAATTTCTGATCAAAATGATGAAGCAAATAAGCACGATAATAAAAATATGTAACATTTACTGAACACTCATAATGGGCCAAGCTGAAAGGCATTTTACATATTTTATTTCATTTAATCCTCACAATTATTTAAGGTATAAATCGTTATTAACCCTATTTTATAGATGTGGGAAGCCTCGAGGTTCCCTATTTTACAGATGTGGGAACCCTCGAGGCATGGGAAGCCTCGGTCGAGTTCCCAACTTATGCAGCCAGGAAATGGAGATCTGGGATTCAATCCCAAATCTGGTTGATTATAAAGCCTGCCCTTTGAGGAGAACTTGCAGCATAATTTTGAAATTGACTTAATAGTTATACTTCATAACTACTGCTAGAGGGACATGGCGAGGAAGGAACACCCGATGTTTGAGTGGGTATAACATGTGACCTAAGTTTGATAATTTTAGTTGTAAGAAAGACTGTGCTGGATTTTCTGCTCCCATCCCAGGAATATTCCTTCCCGTGTCTATGTTCCCCACTGTATTCAGGGGCTGGGAGTCTGAAAACTACATTTCTGGGCTTACAGCAGGATGGTAACTTAGATTCTACGGCTGAGAGGCGCTCACTCGGGAAGCGGAGTCAGGAAGACCAGCGGCAGGCAGGTGTGTGAGCTCACAGCCACGGACAGGAAGCTGCCACCCGAGCACGATCCTGCAAATCCCACTCAGTCCTGCAGGTGGCTGCGATGGTCAGTCCCGTGTCCTTCCATTTCCCGCCATTCTCGACTCCTTGAAGCTAGGGGCCGCTTTCCTTTATATCCACTCTCCTAGGCTTTTCTTACCGTTTCCAAAGCTTTAATTCTCTGTATTAAATCCTTTCAACTTGAAACATTTAGAGTGATTTCTGTTTTCCTGACAAAATCCTCCTTGATACTCAGACCCCGTATCAGTTTGCTGGGGCTGCAGTAATCAAGCGCCACAGGATGGGTGATTTAAACAGCAGACATGTATTATCTCACAGTTCCTGAGGCTGGAAGTCTGAGATTGAGGTGTCCACAGGGTTGGTTCCCTCTGAGGGCTGTGAGAGAGAATCTGTCCCATTTCTCTCTCCTGGGTTTGTAGACAGCCATCTTCTTCCTGTCTGTTTTTTTCACATGGCGTTCTCCCTGTGTATGTGTCTGTCTCTAAATTTCCCATTTGTGTGAGGACACCAACCATACTGGATTAGGGCCCACGCTGATGATCTCATTTTGACTTGATTAGATCAGTAAAGACCCCGTCTCCAAATAAGGTCACATTCTGAGGTACTGGGGGGTTAGAACTTCGAGATATGAATTTTGGGGGAAGACACAATTCAGCCCGTAAAAGATCCAAAATAACAGTAACTTAAGCAAGATGGAAATTGATTATTTTTTCTACAATCCGGGGGTGTTGTGTCCACAGCTGGTTCACTGCTCCATAGCATCCTCAGGTTGGCAAGCTCTTGTTTCTCTGCTGGGCATGCTTATCTTTCCTAAATTCACCTCACAGACCAAAACTATTGCTCCAGCACCAGCCATAATGACTATATTCCAGCTAGCAGGAAGTGGTAATGGATAAAGAAGAAAGCAGCAAAGAGCATAAGTAAGCTATCTGTTAAGGAAATTTCCCCCAAGCTGCCCACAACATTTCTGTTTACATTCCGTTGCCCAGAGCCAAGTCAAATGGCCACAGCACTGTTGTGTGGGGTGCTGAGTGATGTCATCTTTGTTCTGAGAAGCAGTTAACCCAGTGAAAACTTGTGTTACTCTGAAAGAAGGTGAGAACAGATATTGGAGGTGGACTGGCAAAACGTGCCACACTGAGAATATTACAGAATTATAGGCTCTGGTTCCTCCTTTTGGATGGGGAGTAATAATGAAAAGACTGAGGAGATGTCGCTTAAATAGGCCAATGGGAAAACTGCCTAACCTGTGGATTGCATCAAGACCCCACTCTTATTTCTCAAAGCAAGATTTCTTCTTTATAAAACAGCTTTGGACACAGTGTTTGTGTTGAAAATGTTGTCGAAGGAAGACTCAGAGGCAGAATCACTTAGAAACAGAGAGAAAATGTTTTATTCACAAAGACTTATAGCAGAGGGAGACTTCAGAAAGACTGACTCATCAAACATAAAATGCAACCAATGTTTTTAACAATTGCAAATTACCAAGCTTAGTAAGTTTATATGAGTCTGCTCGTGCCGGAAAAACAGCAATTCTCCAGCAGTTATGATATTCACAAAGACTATGATGTACATTCAGACACCGGCATACGAAAAATCAGGAATAAAATTTTTCGTTAAGTCCAGATTTAGGCAAAATAGTCAAGATTTTATTATTTGGGGTACCAGAACCCATAAGCGTGTTCTGTTATTTTTGGTTTATTCCAAGGTACACAGTATTTTTTTCTGACCGTTGTGACACTTGAAGTTCTTTGTCATCTCAGAAGCAAGGCACAGCATCCGTTTCTGCTTCCACAATGTCAACCCAAAATATGTAAGTTCTTTCCTGTAGGCTTCCAATTTTCTTTTTCTCTCCTTGGCAGCAAGTATAAGATATCAAAACTGATCTTTGCTTTAGAGATTTTAAGGCTCAGGTCGCCTTTCTTTGGCCTTTAGGTATTAGGATATTAATATTATATGCCCTCCTAGTCTCAGTTTCCAAAGTGGCCAGCATTCACATGTCACCTGCTGCTCTGCCATCACTGGTTACCTCAGCATTGTAGTCGTTTCCCGCTGTTTCTCAGAAGGAACTAGAAGGAATGAAGGCACCAGGGAGAAGGAGGGGCAGGCACAGGGCGAAGTGCTGTCCAAAAACCCAGAACTGGTAAAACAGGAAGTCCGACTCAGCGGCAATTAAATGATCAGTTTCTCATTTGAAAAAGACAACGCATAAACTGTGAGAGCCTGTGAGCTTAGGGTTGTCGCCATTCCTGAGAAGAAAACCTTTCTATTCTTAGCTGCCGGGGAAGTGGAGAAGCAGGCAGTGGCATTGCACCCCATCTAGTGGCCACACGACGGAGAAATAAAGCAGCCGTTTGTGCCCACAGTGAAGGACCAGGCTGGGAGTGAAGCCAGATTCTCACATGCTTTCAACTGTTCCCTGTTATACATGAAGCCCCCTGGAAAAGTATGGTAATTTTTTTAAGCCACGAGAGTATTAGTCAGTGCACCTTAAGACTGATGCTTAATGGAAAAACGTATTTCCTCGAATATTTAAATTAAATGAGAGAGAATTTTCATAGGTCATTACAGCTCACCATTAGCTCATATAAATCATCGCTTCCTTTTTACTGCACCCCTTCCCTCTTCTCAGAAGAAGGTAGCCTTGATGTAATTTTCTAATGCGGGAAGTTAGATTTCTAGTCAGTAACCTTTCACTATTACTGGTCAGTAACCTTTCACTGTTAATAGTGTCTGTATTAAATGGTTCATTGTTTGTTTAGGAGCTGCTAAAGGCTTACACTTTTAAAACAAGGAACAGAATATTAGGAATGTTCTGCAACTTGGAAACTGTTATTCAATCCTGATTTTTTTCTTACACACTCCAAGCAAATGATTGATTTATCCCTCAAGACAATCTGGCTAATGAAAAAGAACCCTTAAGATCACTCCAATTAACTGGTAGCAGCTACACAAAGAACTGTGTTAAGAAATAGCATATGATTAGGCTGAAAGCAATTTAGCCAAAGCAATTTGGCTTACTGCGATGGAACCAAAGTAAGATGTTCAACATAAAAGCCTAATTGAAAATGAATATTCTTCCAATGATGTGTTTGTCTTTTAAGTACAGTGCTCCTTAAAATTATTTCTTAAAATATCTAGGTGCTATGAAGAATTTTGGGGGGAGGATTTCCACTTTATTCCTTCCTAATTTACTTTTTTAAAATTTGTATTTCTTTATTAATGCTTTGCTGTCTTTGCACTAGCAAAAATGTGAAAAACTCCAGATGCCCACACACTGAGAATTGGGAAGTCTTGACAGTGATTATCTCTGAGGTCATTAATATTGGGATGAGTTCTTTGGGAGGGGAGGACAAAATCTATTAAAAATAGAGCTAAATCAATAAGAAAAATTATGAAAAAAGAAATTGAAGGTATTGATAAAGATCTGAAAATATTCAAAGGCGGGAAGAGTCACAAAACTCCCATGATGCACTAAAAGTATCACTATTCAAAGGATATATGTGTGTTAATTATTATCCCTAACATTATTATTTTGACTAACTTACCCTGGGGCCTAGTTCACACTTGGCTAAACAATATTGATCAAATCACCTATGAGCACATAGGATGGACTCAGGCCCCAGGGCTCAGCCTGGAGAACAATTAAATTGATCAGAGATATCAGCAGTTACTGGAAGGGACAACTAAGTTCGACCAGAGGTGAGAGGGTCAATATGCTCACCTGCTAGAAAATAAATCATATTTCTATAAACAAACACAAAATGTTTGAAGAGCACATCTTGTCATCATCATACTGCAGTAAAAATAACAAATCATAAAGAATCTCCCCAAGCTTTAGCCTTTAGTAGGGGAATATAATTTAAAACAAAATCTTCTTCCAACCCAGAAATCCTCGCCACAAAGTCAGCAGAGAAACAAAATAGGTTTATTGTTGAGTAAGCATTAAACCACAGTGTGACGCACGTAACAGGTAATTCGCTAAGAGAAGACAAAGACAGAAAGAAACCTCACCCCCTTATGCAGCCAAGCAGATGCAAGCCGCTACATACAGCTTCTCAGGACACACGCTAACTAGTCCTCAAGCAACAGGACTTGACAGCACCATTTGTCCCGCATAGTGCATCCTAAAGCCACAGGGGAATCGGGGTGACCATCGCTGTTAGTTAATTGGCTTTACACAGAGGAAAAATAAACTCCTATCTTTATGCTAGGAGACAGAGTTGCTGTCTTCCTTGATGTTACATCTCACAGAGATGGCTCCTGGCCCTTGAGAAAGACTTTCCAGGGTTGTCAAACTGGCAAGTTTAGCTTTTAAAAAGATTTACATACATTTTAAAGAGACAGAGAAAGAATTTACAAGTTTTCTAAAGAAAATGCTCTAAGAAAAGGGAGGGGAGACGCCTCTTCCCTTATTGGTAACAGGCAGAATTAAGCCTCTCCTTTGTATGTTTTATTGGCCCTCACACCTTCCGCTTCTGCTTGTTCTCACAGCATCACCACTGCTTGCGCCATCCTGCGTCTTCAGCACCAGCTGGTCAGCTCGGGATGCTCGTCTCCTCCCTCTGGGAGCCTGCCTTCAATATTACCCCTTCGCCCCCACAGTGTTTCCTGCAGCCACCTGGTCTTCTCTTCCTCAGTGGCTCTGGAACCCAGCTGCCAGCTCTCTGTAAAGTCTGAAGTGCTTTAAGACAGCTGTTCTCACACAATTTCACTTGATAATGCTATTTAATGATCTGCAATTTCCTTTACATACTTCAGTATAGACAGAGTCACACACGTGTGTGTGCTAGATGCCTTTAGTTCATAACTGAACAAGGGCTGTGAGTCAACGATGGAAGAATCATGAAACAGACTCTGAGGTGGGCCATTGAAAGATCTGGTCAGGAATCCAGACTCCAGAGGGGTATGACAAGCCCTTCCAATAACACCGTCTATATCCACACTCGAGGATTATTAATTAGCATGAGGGATGCTACAAATAATATTTCATTGGAGAAATGAGCCATGTTCACGCTATATGGTTGCTAAAAACAGTTCCAGACATCTCAACTCTTCCATGATCATGTATAGTGATGGTGAGTGAGTAGCTTAACCTTCCAAAACGGTGCCAAAGCTCTAAATCTCTGGTTGATCCTATGACCAAGGACTTCAAAAAATTGGGTTTATCCTACTTTCAGAGAATTGTTGAATTTGCCCCTGAGTAAACATTTCGTGCAAACTACTTATTGATGTACTTAAAAGAACAGAGCACTGATTGTCTGACTATATGGCAGAGTATAATGCTCTGCCTCTTTGTAGCACACCTTCTGGTCCAAAGTTTTCTGAGGGAGAGGAGGGGACCTCCAATTGTTAGAAACTACTGATTCCTAACAGAAAGGATATGACAATTGTGAATCACCAAGCTGACTTTTGTCAGTTTCCAATGGATGTATTTCTGTCTCAGAAGAAGTTTAATTCATTAAATAACGAGACAAATGATTGGATATGCCAATACAAGACACTAAAGGTAATGAAACCAAAATCTAAGAGGGTAAATAAAGCCTAAATGTTTTCTAGAAAAAAATATGCTCATAATAAATAAATGAAAAAATAAATGTATATAGAGAAATAAAAATGATTCCACACATTTTGAATCCACCAACAACCTGAAAAGAAAATCTGAAAAGATAAATTGGTAAGGCATTTTTCTTTTGAAGCTGCTTGTTTAAAAAAAAAAAATTAAATGAGTTGAAAATAGCTGAGCCTATGAAATAGACGAAATTCTGAATTATAGTTAAATTAGGTTTTTCTGACCCTCATTTCCCCCTATTGTTTCTTTTTTATTAAGAAGATATTTACATACAATAGGATGTATAATTTTATGTATACAGGTTGCTGAATTTCAGTCACTGTATAAAATCCTATTAGCTAGTTTGAGCTGCAAACTCAATTTCTTGGGCAGAGGTTCAAGTCTCAGTCAGATATTTTGTCCTTGACTTGTGCTTTGAGTCTGTTCTTGGTATGCGTATTTCGGTCAGAGACATGGGGAGGTAAATTTTAGACATCCATTCTTAGACCCTCTCCGTTCAAGATTCTCTGCTCTCCTCAACAGTCACGTTTTAACCAGCTCTTTTCTGATTTCCTAGAGCAGAAGGATTCTGGATTTGTCCACATGTCCACAGCTCCCAAAGAAGTTTCCTTATATACGTCTATGCCCCTTCTCCAAGCAAATGTGCACCGCCTACAACGTTCTGTCTGCCTCTCTCCACCCTCCACAGCTTCCAGGCAGTTGCTTTTGTACGTTTCTAGGTTTTATAGTTTTTTCCTTCTGGGGCTTTGTCTGATAAAGACTTAGTCCATTTTAGCAGAGGTGTAATAGAGACTTCTGAAGCAAAAGTTCTCTGACTCTCATTCTAACAGTCAATTCCCTTCCTTATCAGAAATTTTCAAAGGAGATGATACACACACTGAAGAGGGAAAAATAAGCCAAGTGCATATATGCTAAGCTTCTTAATTAAGACATGTGGACAGTTACATTACTTTACCAGTTAGCCTTTTTCTATGACTTTTAAATCCAATAACAGAGAAGAGAGAAATAATTGTCATTATTAAATTTGTATGGTCACAATATTAGAAAATAAATAATATGTTTTTAAATAGAAGTCACAATCTCTCACAAAGATTATTTGTCCCTAGAGAATGCAAATAATATCACCTTTACATCAAAACTTTGTTATCTGAATTGTGACTTATGGGAGTCATTTTTTTACTAGCTTATTGACATCCAGTGCTATTGAACTGCTATGTAGACACAGTAGGAATTATGTATATAAGAAACAACACAAAATACTTAACAAATGCTTTGCAGGCATTTTAATTCTCTCTATTTACTTGAGATGTGAAAAATATTTTCCTTCTCTCGATAAGACCTTAGATAACATATAATGAAAGCGCCTCCATCTCTTTACAAACGGGCATAATATAGAGAAAGAAAGTGATGTAGGGCAAGAAATCTGGAAATTGCACAGCTTTCCAGATTATCTTAAGTTGGAAATTATGAGGGGCTTCATTCCTTTAATAATTAATTTCCTCAATCAAGAAACTTAAACTGACACTTTTTATGAGCAAACCATTGTGCTAGCGATGGTAACAGAAAGTGAGTAAGCAGAGACAGCCCTTGTCCTGATCAGCATTAGCCTAGTGACAGAGGCACACTTGGGCTGTAGATGATTGCCACACGCCACGGGCAAGAACTGAACTGCATGTTTTATAAAGTTATCTCTGATTCCCACATCAGCTCTGTACAGATTACTCTCCCTGTTTTCAGACCAAGAACTGAGACTCTTGGAAGTCAAGGACTCACTCACAAATGCATTTCTCAGATTAACACAGTTGGAATTTAAACCAGTTCTCTTGGACTTCAGGTGTCATGCTCCTGTGTTGATGCTATGCTACTTTTCAAGGCAGTGTTATAAGATCCATCAAATACGTAAAAATAAAGTTCTGCGTCATTTCAGAAGGCGTATGCAACTCCAAATGGAGAGAGATGCAAAATCTTCATGGCAAGTAAAATGAACTCCTAGACAAACAGGCATACTGGTATTCAATTTTTAATTAGTCAAAGAAAATAGAATGATTCCACTCCAAATGCCATTTCAGATACATATATGCTTCTCCACACTTCTTAATTCATAGCATGTAAGTTCAAAGAAACATGCGTGGGTGAAGATTTACCAAAGGCTTTTCTTAGTTAAAGAGTAAACTTTGCGTGGTCCTTGAAATCTCAAATATGCCCTGGACTGTCACAGTGTTTTGGTCTGGTGCATTAATTTAAAAGAAAATTGATGATTTGGAACTCCAAGATAAATATGAATCATTAAAATTATAATATTTCTAGATATTACTAACAATCATTGAAATTCTCTATTTTATAGAATATTATTAATACAATTTGCAATACAGAGAAATCCGTTTACTGCTAGTAATGCATGGCTAGTCCAGTTCAAACAAAGCTAAGTGAAATTCAGTGAGGCTGCCTCAGGCTCAGGGTCTATTAAACTTAATTCATTATTCAACTCAAAAGCTAATTAGAAATGAAAAGAAAGAGGAATGTAGACGCATTCTGTACCGTGAATTGAAGCAGTTCGGTTCAGGAAACAATGTGAAGGTAATGATCATTTAAGCTTGAATGGAGCTTCACCTCAAGAACTTCAATAGGACTCGCAAGTGTTCAATTTAAAGAAAACGTTTTGTGGTTGTTCAAAGGGAAGACAATGAGCGTCCCCCCGACTCGGATGCCCGCTCACAGACAGGAGGACGAGTGTGCTGGGGGTGGGGTGGGGGGTTGGGACTGATGGAGGAAGGACCAACCTGCCATCCCGCGATTTCTGCAGCTCCCTGTGGGCAGTGCAGAAAACAGTCCATTAAATCACTTATGGAAAGCCATCTTAGTGTCGCCTTTACTAAACTGTTTGAAAATAGAATGGTGAAGTCCTTTAACAAAGAAGGCCCCTGGGACTCTGGATTTTCACATTGATTTCATGGGAGAAGATAATTGAAACACAAAGGAATCCAAATCCTCCCCCCCCCCCCCCGTGTTGCAGGAGGAGGGTGGAGAGGGAGAGGGAAGGCGAGGAGACGGGAGACCCACTGCCAGCGACATATATCAGGTGGCGCGAGGGGCGGCTGGTTCCTAGACAGCGGAACAGAGATCTGAGCACAACTTCTGTGAGGAGGGTGCCTAAGAGGACGAGAGCCTTTAGCCCTGAACCGGCACTCTGTGCAGTCAGTGAACTCATCTCCCACCTTACAGAGAAAGTAAGGTCTCTCAGGCATAATGTTCCTTTTTCTTTTCTCCCCTTGCCCACGGCATCCTCTGTCTTTAGATTAGTCCAGCCTGTCTCAGAAGAAGCGATATCTGAAGCTATCTGATCAGTCAGTTTACACTGGGTGCCCACCCTCCCACCACCTCCAGTGCTCCTCTCTTCTCCGGATCCGGGACTTCAGCCTCTGTGCAGGCCCCAGGATGCCCCCCAGCTACTGCCCTTGTTTCCCTTTCATCGTTGAATTGCTTAAAAAACTAGCCTTTTGTCATCAAACTGCTTGAAATAATACGCCTTACATCTGTTTCTCCCAACTCCCACCCGGGACTCAATGGCTGCAAAGTGACTTCATACTCCAGCCTCACTCACAGATGTCTCTCTCTTCACAAGCACGTCTGTACTCAGCCTACCGGCTCTTGGCACCTGGTGCCATCCTGGTGGCAGCTCCCGCATCATCTCCTCCCTCCTGGGACCTCGATCCTCTCCTCGAGGCCGGTACCGATACTGGGAAAATCTGTAGCTGTAGCTCTGTGGCCCAAAGAGTGTGGGGAATGCTGATGGCACCAGGACCCTTTGACTGATGTTAAGGTAGCCCAGTCCACGCTGGGGCAGCTCGACTTCCCAGAAAAAATTTCCTGTTTGAAAGAAAAATTGGCTTCAGATTGAGCCTAATTGTGCTCTCTGGAGGTACACAGGGCAAAACAACTAATGTTTTTTAAAGAAAGCACTTAGAATGTAAGAAAGGTAACTCTCGTGTGTCCCTCCACTAGCCCTCCCCGCCTAATTTTCCAAGTCTTTTCTCTTTTCCTTTTTTTCTAGAAAAATTGGTGTAGTTGATAATGCACCCACAGTGTTACTCATCCACCTTTTCTTCTGTGTATATCTTTGGATTAAATGAATATTACAGCTCTCTTCCTGGAAAATTTCCAGGACAAAGTGACTAAAAATAAGGATAGTTGACCCCGTGCCCTTACTCCCGAAGCTTCACTTTCATTTCCACCAAGGAAAACTCTAAAACTCCCTTGTGTCAGTTACAGTGGCTTTTTGTGTGGTCTTGCAAGAAACCATTCCATTATTCTCTGACATTGAAAAATCCCCCACTGTTGGTCTGAATGTAACCTTTTTGAGGCTGGATTTAAATTTACAGCATTTAAAAGTCTATTTTAAACTGTTGCTAGCTCACTGCATTTCTAAGTAAGCATTAGCATCTACAGTAACCAACGACGTTGGAAAATGGACCAATATGAGAGTCTCATCATCATTATTGACCTCAATTGAGCACAAACGGCCTGCAGGGCAAAGCCGTGAGCCCTGAGCACAAGAGTGATGGAGCAGGAAGCTTAACAGACTCTGCACTCATCAGGGCTCACGTTCCAGATCCACTGCACTGTGGTCTGTGTGACCGTGGATGAGATACCTAACTTCTCCGTGACCCCATTTCCTCATCTATCAAATAGAATTAATAACAGCACCTGCATCACAGAGTTGTTGCAAAAATTAAATTAAATTTAAGAGAATAAAAACAGAAATTACACATTAGAAAAAAATCTTTGCAAAACACACATCTGATAAAAGACTTGTATCAAAAATATACAAAGAACTTTTAAAACTCAACAATAAGAAAGCAAACCATTTAAAAAGTGGACAAAAGGGACAGCCCCGGTGGCCTAGTTGTTAAGTTCGGCACGCTCTGCTTTGGCAGCCTGGGTTCAGATCCCAGGCGCGGACCTACACCACTTGTTTATTAGCAGCCATGCTGAGGTTGTAGCCCACATAAAAAAAAGACAAAAGAGAAAGATTGGCAACAGATGTTAGCTCAGGGTGACTCTTCCTCAGCCAAAAAAACAAAAACAAAAAAAAGTGGTCAAAAGATCTGAACAGACAACTCACCAAAGAAGATATACAGGTGGCAAATAAGCATGTGAAAGATGCTCAACATCATGTGTCGTGAGGGAAATGCAAATTAAAACAATGAGAGAACTCTACTTACCTGTTAGAACAGCTAAAGTCTGAAACACTGACAACACCAAATACTGGTGAGGACGTGGAGCGACAGGAACTCTCGCTCATTGCTGGTGGGAGTGCAGAATGGCACAGCCACTGTGGAAGACAGTTTGGCAATTTCCTACAGAGCTAAGCCTAGTCTTACCATATGTTCTGGCAATCATGATTTTGGTATTTACCCAAATGAATTGAAAACGCATGTCCACGCAAAATGCTGTACACAAATGTCTATAGCAGCTTTATTCACAATTGTCACAAATTGGAAACAACTCAGATGTCCTTCCATAGGTAAACAGATACACGAACTGTGGGCCATTCATGCAATGGAATATTATTCGGCAGTAAAAAGAAACAAGCAGTCAAATTACAAAAAGACGTGGAGGAACCTTAAGTCATATTACAAGTGAAAGAAGTCAATCTGAAAAGGGTAAGTACTGTATGATGCCAACTAGATGACATTCTGGAAAAGGCAAGACTATGTAGACAGTAGAAAGATCAGTGGTTGCCAGGGGTTCAAGGCAGGGGTAGAGGGAATGGAAGACATGAATAGATGGAGCACAGGCAATTTTTAGGGCAGTGAAAGGATTCTGTATGATACTGTAATGGTGGCTATGTGACACTATGCATTTGTCAAAACTCACAGAATATGCAACACCAAGAGTGAACCCTGGTGCAGACTGTGGATTTTAGTTAATAATCGTGTGACCATATTGGTTCATTAATTGCAGCAAATTTACCACACTAACACACTATGTTAGTAATGGGAGGAATTGGGGTGGTGATGATTGGGTATATGACAACTTACTGTACTTTTTGCTCAATTTTCTGGAAACCTAAAACTGTCTAAAAATTGACTATTAACTTTTTAAAAATTAAAAATTAGATATGTGCACAAACAGGCTTAGTGCATGACATATATAAATAGTTTAAAAACTGAACGGAGGTAGACAGTATGCATTCTATATAGATGTCAGAATATATCACTAACCGCTTTCTGGTAAAAAGTCAGAGATAGGAAGAGATTTCTATAAAGCCTGGACCAACTTAGGATGGAGCCTGTCCTCCAACCTCCCCCTCTCCAGTCTCTCCCTGCCATCATTGCCTCCCTTTGCCCCCGACTTTTGGGGACTCTAAACTTGCCAAAGTTCCCAGGTTTGCAAACCATTTAGTACAACGCAACAGAAATCCATTTCCATCACTTAGGAACAGAGTAGAAATTGTGATATTGCAAACTTTCATTAGGAGTTGAATATGGCTTCAGGAAACACTAAAAGGGCCTGGTTGGTCTTTTAACGTTCTTCCAGTTGGTTTCATCATTTGTAGTGTTTCCCTATCTAACTGCATTTGAGAATAAAGCTGACCGTTCACTTAGTTGTTCTAGCGCCTCCCTCTAGTGGTTATGCTCAAGTACAACATCTCAACCAGGCGAGGGCAGGACACTGCTGCCTTGCCAGAGCTGAACACTTTGTGGGGTTCTTTCCAAATGAACGTAGTGTGCAGTTACGTCATTTCATGACTAGAGACACGTATGAATTTACAAGTGACCTCTTGGGAGCCTGGCCAGCGCTCCCCGGTCAAGCTAGCATGTATCTCTGATTTGATGTGAACTTCACCTCTTTGGTGTTCCTCAAAATGCACCACTCCATTCCAACCATGAGAAAAGTATCAGACAAACCCAAACTGAGGAGCATCCTGCGAAACACCTGCCCAATACACTTCAAAACTGCCAGGGCCGTGAAGACAAGGCAAGTCTGAGAAACTGTCACAGACCAGAGGAGGGAAGCAGACGTGACAACTAAAAGCAATGAGGTGCCCCGGACTGGATCCCGGAAAGAAAAAGGGCGGTAGTGGGAAAACCAATAAAATTTTAATAAACTGTGGAGCTCACTTAATAGTAACGTACCAGTGTTCGTTTCTTGGTTGTGACAATGCAATGTAAGTCGCGTACGATGTTGACAATAGGGCAACTGGGCGAGGGGTGTGTGGAATTTCTTTTTCTCTTCCTTCCTGCCTGCCTTCCTGCCTTCCTTCCTTCCTGCCTTCCTTCCTTCCTGCCTTCCTTCCTTCCTTCCTGCCTTCCTTCCTTCCTGCCTTCCTTCCTTCCTTCCTGCCTTTCTTCCTTCCTGCCTTCCTTCCCTCCTTCCTTCCTTCCTTCTTTTCTTCTCACTCCTGCCTCCCTGTGCTTCCTTCATTCCTTCCTCTTCCTCTCATCGCTTTTGACTTCTTTTTTTGTGGGGGGATCTTTTTAATTTTCCCCTCTTGTATAGAAATTTCTAGTTTCTTTACATTTCATTACTTGACAGCTTCCATATTTTTCACTATCAGGTGGCGTGTTGGGAAATGCACGGTCTCTCACCACGTGCGCAAAGGCGGTGATCCACCTTACTTGAGACAGATGTGGACGACCCACTCCCCGAGTTAACACTCAAACAGCAGCTAGAATTCCAATTAGGTATAAATTTCATAAATGCAAATTGCTGTAGCTTCCCAGGCTCTCACAAGTGGCTGGACATCATCCCTCCTGGTGATGCAGCCGCTTGGCTCATGTGAGTTAAAGGGAAATTACACTACTGCTGCATTTCCTCTCCTGGAATGTGGTGAGGCAGATCTCTGGATGCACAGACCGCATCCTAGTTCCCTACAGGAGACAGGGATTTCAACACTAACGCAGGCCGTCTTCTCTGGAGGGGTTTACTCAGGCTGGGTGACCATGTTTCAAGGAGGTAGAGGGGATTTCTCAGCAGGTGGGACGCTGTTTAGAAACGTCTTGTTCCTTTTTTACTGTGATTTTTGGACTCTAATCTGGCAACTCTGTTGACTCTGAGGTTTACAGTCAAGAAAAAGATTAATCAATTTGTCTTAATAGCCAAGGGAGCAAACTTGTCGTGTCTGTGTGATAAACTTATCTGAAATGCAAATAAAAATGTGGCTGTGTTTCATTCCCTTGTGAATCTCCACCCACACCGTCCTGTCCATACTGAGTGTGGCTCCTAATCCCAGTGGGTGACCAGGGACCCCAACTGTGTGTTCCCTGCCTGACGAGACCCCTTGGGAGGATGTATCGTTTCTCAGCATTTAGAGGGAGGCTGTGTCAGGGCCGTCCTGAAGGATGTGGGCAGAGCTCCCATCTGCTCTACTTGTCCCCAGCACACACCTGCAGGCTGGTCCCATATGGACATCTCTTGGCCCCAGAAGGAATCTTTCCCATGGACACTTTCTCATCAAATTCCATCTTATTCCTGAAATCTGATCTCCTGATTCCTGGCTCTGTTTCACTCCTATCAGGTTAAATTTAGGGCAACTTTCTGCTCCCCTGCAGTTCTTGCCCCAGCTTTTCCTAAATCTTGGAAGTACTTAACCCCCAGGGCAGGACATAGTTGGAGCTGTTGGTCTTCTTTTTCATTTGCACTACTGGGGAGAGGGAGGCATCCTTCTGGGACCTGAAGAAGAGCCAGAGTGGTGTTCCCAGTCCCAGAATGCTGCTTTCTCTTTCTTTTGCTTTCTTTTCTCTAGTCTATTCAAGATATCTTAAAACAAAATGACAGATTTCCTCAATCTCCTGCCAATTTAGCTTTCAGATCTTTTGCTAAAATAAAACCTCTCTCTCCTTCTTCTGAATTCTAGTTCAAATCCCTCTTCTTATGGGTGTGTGAGGATACGGGTACGCGGGTCTTTTGAGCAAAAACGTTTAGCACTATAATGTGCCAGGCACTGTTGTAGATGTTTTCACATGTTTATTTATTTCTCCCAACAACTCCCCAAGTGTCACAGTACTGTGACCCCCAGACCTCACGTGATGAAGCTAGGTAAGAACAGAATTAGGATTTGAGGGCCAGGAGTGGGTCCCTAGAGACGTGCTCTTAACTGCCATCCTCTACTCCTTCTCTGCAGTGTTTTCAAGCAGAACCACTTCATAAGTTTTCGGGCCCAGTGCAAAATGGAAATGCAGGGCCCCTGGTTCAGAAATTATTATGAAGTTCAAGATGGCAACAGCAGAACATTGAACAAAGAACAGGACTTCTGGAGTGTGGGACCCTGCACTACTGCACAGGTCGCATGCCCAACAAGCCAGCTCCATCTATGGATCCTCACTTCTAATTGTGTGTGTGCACGTGTATTGGGCTACAGTGGATATCAAGGAGAAGGGCGATTATTATTCCCACCTAAGACAGTGTTGTATCAAAGATACCATCCTGATTTTGATCCTCGTACTGTAAGATGTTAACATTTGGGGAATATAAGTGAGAGTATAAGAGATTTCCTTGTACTGTTTTTTTCCTATGTTTTTAAATGCCTGAAATTATTTCAGAATGAAAAGTCAAAAGTTCAAGAACGTTTAAAGCTAAGTGAAGCTGCGACCTCAATGGTGAATAATTTCCTCCATTCTCCTGTACTCAATCCTTCCCGTTATTCCTTCTTTCATCACCATTGTCTCATTTCAGACGCTGATGGTTAACAGGCTGAATCCTCTTTTTTGGCTTCTGATAAGCAGAGCGGAGTCAGGTGTTAGATGTGGTACGAGACCACTGACGGCGAGATTGCACAGTGACCAAGGTCCTGATCACTACATGCCCTGGTCCTCATGGAATTTCACCACTTCCTACTCAACTCCTAAGAAGAAGACTGTTTGGCTGGCTGTTAGCTTTCATCAAAGTTATATACAAAAAAACCAGTAGACTTAGTTTTATACAAAAAATTCTCATAAAATATCTTCTACCACTATAAATACAAGCCTAAAGATAATGATATAATCAACGTTTTCCTCTGAATAGTCTAAAATGGATTTTGTGAGTTTATCCATTCATTTGTGAAGAAAAATTATTGCCTTTATATAGATGGAAAAAGTGAGACAGAGGAACGAATCAACTGGGGGCGCTGTAACAGGTACATCTTGTTTTCGTATCGTTGATCTCGTTTGTTTAGTCCTCTAAAATGACAAATTTATTAGCCATTGGGTGCTCAAAATTGGCAGTTCAGTATCATAACACCATAGCAAACATTTCTTCATCACGCAGAGCTGCCCACTCCATCTCAGTCCGTTAGTTCCCATCTCTGCAATTAGTTTTAAATACAGTGTGTGATTGCAGCAGGGCCGAAAAACAAGATAAAACAAATGCCTAAAATCTTTTCACATGGCCAAAATTAAGTGTGCAGAAAAAGTCTTGTATATTCTAAATGCATCATTCTAAGTGTTGCTAAGAACCATACTACTGTAAGATTGTAAAATAAATCTAAATAAGCAACAAATCTATCCTCATACTGCCTTAGTTAATATACTTCTATAGTTTCATTTTGTCTTTATTTTTAAAGTGATCTTAAACAGAATTTCGCTTCATTATTTTTTAAATAATGAAAGACTTAGCCAACTTGGACAATGGCAATAGTGAAGGTGAAGAAAGCAAAGACAACCTCAAACCGAGCTTAAAAGAAAACTGCATTCGCTTCTTGATGGTCTAGGCACGGCTGAGCAGGGATGGCTCAATCTTTGGAGTTGCTGATCACCCCCTGCCAGCCCTTCAGCCCTGTGCCTTGCCCACAGGAGAAGAGGAACCCGAAAAGAGAAGCTGCTCTGACATAAGCAAGACTAGAGGTCAGGGACACCCCTTTTAATCATGATTAATTTTTAAAAGTTAATCAAATTTAAACAGATTTACGAAATTACGTTATAAAAATTAATGTGCACACAAATAATCAGGAGCAAACTATATTTTATAATCCCCAGGATCCTAGCCCAGGGTCAGACAGACAACATGGCTGCTGCGAGTAGAGTGGGGTCTGCAGCAAAGCAGAAGGTGGTTGCCTGGCTGCAGTGAGGAGACGAAAGTTAAACCAGTCAGTTGTTGCCTTGAATAGCCCAGTTCTGTTGGATTTTCTATAAATTGTTTACAATTCAGAAGTATTTTTGGCAGTATTAACTAAAGCTGAACATATGCATATTCTGTGTCCCAACAATTCCACTTCTAGGTATAGATCCAACAGAAATATGTATATAAGTTCCCTGAAATATTTTCAGAGAATATTTACAGAAACATAACTCATGGCAGCCCCAAACTGGAAATATTTCAAAGGCCCTCAGTAGTAAAATGGACAAATATATTGTGATACATTCATAAAATGAAATTCTATTCAGCGGTGAACGGGAATGAACCACTGTTATATGCAGCAGTGTGGAAGAATTTCATAGACAAATGGTGAGCAGGTGAAGGCAGATGATGTGTACAAAAGATTACATTCTATATGACGCCATTTGTATTAAGTTCAAAAAGGCAAAATTCTTCCTTGATGATGGAAGTCATAATGGCAATTACCTTTAAAGATGGAGAGCAGTGTGAAAGACTTTTGGGGTGCTGGCGATGTTCCATATTTAGATTTGGGAGGTGGCTACAGGAGGATGCCCATTTTGTAAAAACGCATCACTAAGCTGTACGCTTGAGGTTTGCATTTTATTGCATGTATATTATATATTACCCTTCAATGTTTTAAAATAAAACATCCATATTTCTGAAAGAAGCTTAAGTGTCCTGTTTATGTAATGATTCTAGATTTTTATATTAGAAAACAACTCAAAAATCATAAAGCAACATAGGAGGCAAACCAAATACATCTGTTGGCTGCATGGGTGTGCTGTTCTCCGGTTTAGAGCTTCTCTTCTAGGGCAAGGAGGTCTTTAGAGTAATATTTTCTGATTCATAATTCAAATCACAAAAGGACTTATTAAATTCTTCTATCAGTGAATTGCTGCGCCCATAACAAACCGTGCCGGGAAGACCTTCTCCTTGCCCAGTGGCTCAGAGAGCGGAGTTGGTTTGTCCAGGTGCCGGCTGGAGCTACACAGTATTTCACCCTGGATGTTCTGCTAACGCGCTCAGCTCCCACACAAGCGAACAATTTAAAACCCTCAAGTAGTTATTTATCACACCCTTGATTTGAAATTTAAGGCATAAGACTATCTGGATGGGGCCCATACACTCAAACCTTAGAAATGTTCTGTTGTAGAAAATCCCAGTATAACATCTTTTTTCCCTAAAATAAATTGGGGGAAGGATGGAGGAGAGGGCACTCGGGCAGCTAACACTGCAGAGGAGATCCCCCAACCCCTGTGTTGCCCCAATCTTAATTCTATCTGGATATCTAAATAAATTCTTACTTAACCAAAGCCTACTTTTCCTCACAATTTCACACACGAGGAAGATAGGATTCACATTTTAACGCTGGCTTAACCTGAAAGTAAAATAAGATTTAAGCATATTTTATGTGTTTGACTTCTACACCTGCTGACAAAATATGCTAAGTCATTTAAAAAGCATAATGGTGCAAGCTGCAGATTACAGCAGCTTCGTGTGCAAGCCTAGTGTCATGTAGTCTTATCTTTTTGTTCACCTTATGCTTTAAGAAATATTTAATTTATATCTTTATATATATAGTATCAATGTGAACAAATCCTTTTTGAAATATGTAAAATATTCATGATTTCAAATATTTTATTGCCATATCCTAATGCATATTACTTTATAATATGTTACAATTATGCACCCAATTTTTAAAATGACATTTAGTTATATGGAGAGAAATCCAAAGATGAGTGGTGTTAGAGAAACTTGATCAAAGAATGAGGCCAAAGGCCCTGGAAAATGTTATTCGGCAATCCAGGTAGCAGCAACGCTAGGAAAATCACTCACCTCCTTCTAGTACTGAAACTCCTACTCCAGCTGTCACTTCTTTTTTAACTATCATATTGTAAAACAAAATCAATTGCAGAATATATTTTATTTAACCTAAAAGCCAAAATTATAGAAACCAGAATTTTAAACAAAGTTTAATTTTACACACAAAATACAAATCATTTTCTTTGTTTTGACAAGTTTAATCTTTAAAAATATTCTAATGTAGATGGGGGAAAATTAATGTAGACTGGGGTCTAGTCTTCCATCTACTGTTTAAACTGAGGAAGTAAACTGTTTAGCGAAGTAAACTCTTTAAACTGATGACATTTACAAAAAGACAAGCAAAACAAGGGAAATTGATGTTATAAAAGATAAGTATTACAGCATTCTTAAATATGATTCTTTATGAAATGAAAACGAGGAGGGTGTCTTCTGGCATACTGTAATCTTTATAACAAGCACATGGCATATAACATACTTCCGGATGCCAAGAACTTTAAACCTCAACTTCTGTAAAGCTGTTAACATGAGTATTTTTTAAAGGCTGGGATATGTGAACTACAGTAGCAGCAGTTTAAAACAGAAGGATAGGAAATAAAGGGAAATTATATTACATTATTATAAACGTATTCATTAACTTCTATTGGAGATTTTATTTTTATATAAGAACAATTATAGTTATCTTTTCAATTAATGCTTATATGCATGAATTGGAATTACCCTACATTAAAACTTTCTGAAGTAACTGAAATCAGCTATAAAAAATACACATAAGCGCAGACATGTGAGAGAAATTATTTCCCTCTTGTGAAAAATGTCTGGGAGTGTTCCATCAGGCAATATATAATATTAGAGATAAAAATTGCGAACTTGAAATAAACCAAAAGGACTTAAATAGTATATTCTATTTCGAGTCCAATTGTTTAATATGGTATTTAAATTTAAACTTTTAATTACTTTTTCGTGTATAGAATACAAGATTTTTATAATATTTTTTCTTTTTGCTTTCCACAATGTTAACTGAAAAAGGAGAGGGACATATTTAACATAAAAATAGAGGATGAATCCTGAGATCTCCTAAAAACGTCTTAATGTCCTACAGACGTGGGCACTTGTTCCATTGTATATAATGGAACACCATTTTTGAAGAAATTATTACTGTCCCTTTGAATCCTGTGCTTCCTCCAAGACAAGAAGCTATGACTAAGTTGTTCGACATGGCATTACGATGAAAAGTCTTTCTAATTCTATCTTTCCTAAAATGGGCTCTATTTCTTGTAATTCACATGACACCCTTTGGCTGTGGTTGTCTGTTAAATTTCCTGTTTTGGTCTAGTTTCAGCAAACCAAAACAAATAGCTCACAGAAAAGGCTATGGTAACCACTTTTGTTTTCCTTTCGGTGTTTCCAGTTAAGTGTTTTCTCCTTACAGGTTCAGAGAAAGGAAGGAAAATAGCCACAAACAAAGTGTAAGCAGGTCACAGAAGTTTCAGTGCGCCAAAAAACGTGCCATCTCCATCCCGGGAAATTTTAGCATCTTCACGTGGTATTGCAAGTTGGAGTTCATCTCCTTCTTCCAGCTTTGCAATGCCTGGAAAAGAATGATTTACAAGAATTTTAAGTGGTTGTACAATGGGAAAGGAAAAAAAAGCATTAAATAAAATTATTTTGTTTAGGAAAAAAATGGTAACATAGGCATTTGTACTTCAAATTACACCGGTGGACTTCAAAACCAGTTACTGTCCTACTAGCCCAGCCTAAAAGGCACAGCACATCCCTTGACAGAATATTATATAGTTAGAAGTGGTTTAGCTTCATTTTATTGACACACACACACACACTTATGTATATACTGTATAGTCCTAAATATACTTTTAAACGTGCCCATAAAATGTGTAAATTATTAAAAAGTAAAAACAAAAGACCATTTATTAACAAAGCACATCTGTTGACAGAGTCCAGACAATGGGATTAGGAGTTATCTGGATTACTTTTTCTAGCCTTCTATATTTTTTGTTTCCTTAAATGACCATATTTGTCTCCATAATCAAAAGCCACAATGTAATTAGCTTCTCAAAACTGACCAATAAATCTACCTGTGCCTAATTTACAATGATGTATTTTGTGATTCAGGACTACAAAACACAACGCAGGAACTACACTCAGTATATCGGGTAATTCCTGACCCCACCTTAAAAGAAAAATATGAAGGAAAAGAAAGAGGAGAAAAGGGGAGAGGAGAAGAAACAAAGAAACCAACAAAGAAAATAGTATCTGAATTGTCAGTACCCCCAGCTAACGATTTAAAAAGTAGTTCCATCGTTTCGTTAACATATGGTGAAAATGTATTTACACGAACACATCTCTGTTAACATCTATTCTACCATTACGCTCAATGCAGCCGGATTTCCTCGGGCGACAGCCCGTCCATGTTTATTTACTGAACACTCACGATGTACCAGACACCTTTCTATACACGCAAAGAGCAGAGACAGTGATCAGAATGACAAAAGATTCTGTCTCCAAGGATCTTGTTTTTTTGTAATGGACCAAGACAGACAAAAAAAACAAAACAAAACATAGTTTTAGGTATTGTTAAGGGTAATGTGTATACTTCCTAGGATTGGCAAAGCATTTGATGACTACATTAAATAGTAAAAAAGAATTGGAATTTATTTGTTGAATACATTAGTCATTTTCATAGAGATAGATAATCTAATATTTTGACAAATAACACAGAGTGTTATTATTAACTCTCAAAATAAAGTCACGTGAACCGACTAGTTTTTAAAGTGAATTCTATTTAAAATTCCAACACTGAGTTATTGGTTATTTCAATTCTTACAGATTATAGCAATCAGCTCTAACTTTTTCTTCAATAAACATACTCAATTTGTCAACGAAATAATGTGTAAGATTCAGCTGTATGTATAAAAGAGGTTCCTTGGTATTATGTTGGGCTTCTCAAATGGACCATTTTAATTTTTTTCAGGTTATTATGGAAGTGCTATATGCACTTATACAGTAATGTGTAGTTTTTAATGATTTTAAACAAAATTGCCCTGGAACAGAATAAAATTGCAAACTTGAAATTTCCTAGAGAACGGTTCTCGTATATAATACTAAGCTAGTATCACTGAGAAATATCTTAAAGGTGTTGATGATTAGAATATTTGAAAAAGAGTCTATTGGAAAGCTATACGTACTAATGAATTTAAATACATAATGGATTGGAGTAGCCTTGCCATTTATAAAAAGTTTGCAACACCAAAAACTAGTCACCACTGGACATAGGGAAACATTTCTTTATGAAAATTAGGGAATTCCAACTTAACAAACTTCCTCATCACCCCATTAGAGCTCTTTTTGGCTACAGATCCAGAATGACAATCGTCTCCGTTATTATGAACTATTTTTCTTCCTGAGTTATTGTGCATCTATTAGTAAACGTCTTTGAAATATACTTCAAATTGCACAGCCAATCCCCAATCCCGTGTTTCACACTGTCATTCATAGCAACATCTGCAACTGCAGACAGCCCTCAGGGTTTCTGACACAAAATGAAAGTTGTGCTGGTAATTACAGCCAAAGTAGACCTGACATAAACAAAGCCCGCCCCTTCGCTGTTCTCTCCATGTCTTCACTGCCCCTGAGATGAAACGCAGGCTTGCTCCTACATTTTCACATCCCAACGTCATCTGTCTGGTGTCCATTTACACCAGATGTCACCTGTATGAAAGTGAGAGAGAGGCCATTGTGCAACTTGACTTCGCCCGCAAACCAGCCAAGGGTGTCTCTTCCGCAGCCCGTAAAGAAGAGTTTTGGAGGCTCACACTCTGGCATTAGACCACTGCTTTAAACCAAGTTCTGCAACTTAGTAGCTGTTCGACCCAGGACAAGCGGCGGCCTCTCTGTCTCAGAGTCCACCTCCCTTAAGCGGGGAGAATTAAATGAACAAGCGTAGGTTAAGTGAAGACAAGGGTGCTTGGCACATGGTAGTCATTCTCTTATTATTCTATTATTATTGTTGTTATTACAAATTAAAGAAAGTACAGCTTAGAATTGTTATCGGTGTTGATTGCTATGAAGTTACTGCCCTTTCTGAATGTATATAAAAATGATAAAACTATTAGCAATGATTTCATCTGTGTCAATTAAAACGGACTAGCTTATCATTCAAGATAATAAAAAGCATGCAGTTTATGAGGACTCTCTTTCTATCTATTTATATAGAGCTATTATTTACCAGCTGAATAACAGGAATTATTGGGTAGTGTTTCCGGCATATTTTGAATACATCGGAACAAAGTCACCAGACTCAACTCGTCCCCAAAGACATGGACTTTTTTCCTCTGTATTAGATGTCCCATGGCAAAGGTGTTATCGGTGTATAAAACCTGGGAAACAAACCAAAGAACTGTGTCAGGAGTGAGCACAAAATGGGAGGCGCTGGACAGCGTGAGCAGAGTTAGGGTCGGACCTACCTGGCCATATATGAAAAAGTAACCGGTTTCTTTGACCAGTATTTTATTTTCTCTTTCTTCCAGGGCTCTTCCTCTTTTAAAGCTGAGAAGCCACGGAACAAACGTGTAAGCTCCTACAACGAAGAGAACGGTTTAGGAGAGAATCTGGGAAAAGCAATTTTTCACCTCCACTTAGTGACTAAACTAAGTCTGAAACTTGGAGGAGAATTTCATGTTTAAACAAAGAGGAAAAGACGAAGAATCACAATACTCCATTGGTTTCTCAGCCATCATTCACATACTGACCCGGGCAATTATCAGATACAGGAACTTGAGGGCAAAACTTCATATGAAATGTCTGGGTTTATTTTTATTCTTCTCTATTTCAGCAATTTTCATAATAAAGTCCCATCTGGATGGCAGAGTTTGAGGCAAAGAATGGACAGATGTCTCTGAACAACACAGTAATAGAGATTTGCCAGTTTTTCTTTGGTTCCCAAGAGGAGGGAGTTAGTATGTGGAGAGTTTAGCAAAGGGCATGAGGAGGAAGCCCCCTCTCCAACATGGCAACAGACAAAGCTTCGGGAGAGCCAGGAAAGTCACTAAGACACCATCTTTACTAGGAGATGGTCAAGGAACCTTGTGATGATGGTCTGTAATATTCAAGTTGGAGTGGTTTCTGTTCAATATGCTAATTCTCCTCCACTGTCCCTCAGACTTCACTTAGGAAGTGACAGGGAAGGCACTGTGCTCAAGAGTTGGATGAAGGGCAGAGAGAAGACAGTGGCTGCAGAAATGAGTAGGTGAGAGGCGACCAAATCTCGGAGTCAGAAACTCGGTGCTTTTGGACACCAACAGCCAGGAAGACAGTATAAACACTCCTTTCCCAAGAATTCACAGCGTAAGCTCACCTTTATGTCATGTAAATATTGGAGAAAATGGTGAACCCTGAGGCTAGATTAGGAAACGTGGGGGGTATAAATAAAATGCTATAAAATAAATGAGAAGAAGATTTGAGAAATGGCAATATAAGGAGAGAATAGTAAAACGAAACTGTGGTAGTCTAAAATCATATAAAAACGTTCCTATATAATTGGTAATGTTAGACCACACGTGTCCCCAAGCTTCACCTTGGTCATAGCAAAAAGGGAAATAAATAATAAAATTCAGAGTCTACAAGATGGTAAGACAGAAGCTCAAGAAAAGAACAACCTGTCCAAGATTGAGCTTAAAGGAAATTTTCCCGTGTGGATTTTCAGAAGGGGGCACCTAGGATGTGGTCGTTGACAATGCTTTCACATTCATAGATACAATTAAGTGTATGTGCCTTCTTAGATAGTGCCCCCAAGGCGAACCTTTCATGTTTGAACTTTTCCCAGATAGGATTCTCAAGGGAAGAACATAAAACAAGAACCACATATTTTCTGAATATTTCTGAGGAGTTAAGAACACGAGGTGATAAAACAAAGCAAATTACACTATGAATTCAAGTAGAAATGAAACAATTCCTTAAGGCACCCCTCCCAGTCCACATCACCATGGACAGAGGGAGGCACTCTGTGAGGGAGAAGGAGAGAGGAAGGCAGGAGGAGACGGATGGGTGTGTGAAGAGACATCAAGATTTTCAGCACAGGCTCGTGCCCACTCCTCTCATGGGCTCCCAGGAATTGCCCCTGTCTCTCACAGGGAGTGAATGCCCCTCAGAAGGGGCAGGCCCGATCACCCCAATTCGCTCTTCCCAAAGAAAGTCTCTGAGAAACGTTTTCCCTTAAATGAAAACCCTCCAGTGCCATACTGGGTAAAAACAGTCCATGAATAAAAGATCTCAATTACAAATAACAGAGGCAAACTTAACATCGCCTGTTTTTATACATCATTTCAGTGAAAAGATTATAACAACGTAGTTTTAAATTTTGTTTAAATATCATGTGCCCAAAGAGTTTTTTAAAGTAGAGTGCCAAAAATATGAGGAAGAATTAATATCATGGTTGTTGTTGTTATAAAACACAAACTGATGACTCTGAAGGCAATTACTGTGACGGTGGTAATGATAACTTATTTGATGTTCTGACCAAAGAGGGATTTTTTTCCTTTCAAGACAATACACATCTTAGACTCTAATTTCTCTGAGTTAAGGGATTGTTTATGTTTGGTTCCCTGCTATTTCTCCAGGGCCTAAAATGATAACTGGCCTACAGCAGACATGCAGCAAATATTTATTGAATTAACTAATTCAACTTTAAACAGAACTTAATTCAAAATGGCGGTCTACTATGCAATTAGTCACAAACATTCAATTGTTTTTTAAAAGCATTTTGCTACCTAGTTACCAAAACGCTGGGAAACAAAACACCCACCATCATAGAGGTAGTAGGTACACTTGAACTGAAGTAAAACACATAATTCTGAAACTGCTTGTTTATATTCTAAAAATTTTTTAAATATAAAAATAGTTTTATTAAAAAATATATTTTTGCAATACCTTTAATTGATTTCCTATTTCTTTACACCATACTTATCTCTATAAAATTGGTGATCCAGTTCTTACCAAATTGCACTGCTGTATTGTCATAATAGAAAGAAAAACAAGTAGTCATTAGGTTTATATTCTTATTTTCTCTTGATATTTTCTTTTGGTATTTTATCATATCTTTCTGGAAATATTTTTATTAAAGAGAGAGTACATGTTTACTTGTTTTCATGTACTGTTTGTATTTCTCCCCCACTGCACACACACACCTATATACACGTACACACTTACACTCCATAGGTCCAAGGCTATGAGTGTGCTCTAGTCATAGTGGAAACCCACATGCTAAGAAAAGAGCCTAGCACGTAGTATGCACTCAATAAATATGTCCTGCTGAATGAATTTTAAATCCTTTAAGTAAACAGGCTAAACAATAAATTAAAAGCTAAAGTAATTATAAAGTTAAGCATGAATATTATAACGTTTCTACATCTTATGTAATTTTTAGCATGCTCATTAGACTCCAGATAACCGTTAACAAGAAAATATGCATGAAATGCCTATTCTGTGGAATGCGTTTCTAAATTAGCACGCATCCCTCCTTACAGTAGATATTTAAGAATTTGGAAGTAAACTCCAGGAGCATTAATGCTTATTTTATTAGTCAACAGCTAAAAGACAGAGGTACCTTGATATATAAAGTTTGAACTGCCGAACTCCATTCAGCTTTAAATACTTGATGTATTTAAATGTTTTTGAAAACTTAACAAAATTAACATGTATATTACTATGTGAAATTAAATAAAAATAATGCTGCCAGTATTAATATGTGAAAATAATTTACATGTATTTCTGAAAATGTCTGCTCTTAAAAGAGTAGATCTTCCCTCTTCTGACATATATGAAAGAGTTGTAGATATGTTTTAGGATGACAAAGTTTTATAGAAAAATTAGATATATTTCACTAATATATGATTTTATTCTATTATATGAATAGAAAATTTCCTTCCAAATATTTATACTTCTAGTGTTACCTCCCTCAATAACTGACAATAAATGCTAGAGAGAGCAGCTGTCAATCATAGCTATCACATTTGGTCACTTCTCTTGATTTTCTATTTTATTATCTTAAAGGTGCTTTAAGTAGTTTTAAGGAAGAAGATATTGATAACACCTTTTTAAAGGTAGATTAGGTAAGCCTATTCAAGAAACAGTGACTTTTTTTGTCAAAACAAATGTGGTTTGGTATTGAAATCCACAGTAATCAGATGCTTGATTCTGTGATGAGGTAGGGTTAGGAAAATCAACAGGAAACAGAAGCCAGCCAGGCAGGGCCATGCAGGTTGAGTGATCTGAAGGGCAATGGGACAGCCCTGCAGAGCTGTGAACAGCGGAGGGAAATGACTACATCTGGGTTTCAGAAATATCACCACCTGGCCACCAGGTAAGAAAAGGTGAAAAACCAGAGGCAAAGAAACCAGCCAAGGTAGGGATGATGGTGGTTTGTACTAGGATTGTCACATGGGAGTGAAGAGCAATAGATTAATTCAAATTATATTTATGAGGAATAATTGATAGAGTTTTGAGATTAGAATATAGAATTAGAGGGAACAGTCAAGAATGACACCCAGAATTCTAGACCAAACAACTTAAGACATAGTCACTCACTTACCAAAACAGGGAACCTGGAGGAAGAAGAGACTTGGGGAAAAGTTCTAGAGTTCAGGTTGAGATGCCACCAAGATATTCAGGTAGAGAAGTAAATAGACAGAGGTCTATATAGGCTTGGAGCTCAGGGAAGTGATTTTGGCTATATTTAAGCCATCAGCACATAGATTAAATGACAAGATAGGAGTATTTAAGAACACCAGAGACATAAAGAATGAAGAGAATGAGACTCTGAAGTACATCAATATTGAGGAGATACATTTAAGAATAATTTGCAAAGAAGTTTAAAAAGGAGTGGCCAAACAGGTAGGAACACGGTTAGAGAAACAAACTAAGGGGAGCATGTGTTTCAAGAAGAAGAGAGTCACCCAGTGTCAAATGCTATTGTGAGATTAAAGGTAAATCTCATCATTGCCTCTATGAAATAATTACATTGAAAAGTAAAAATAAACGAGAGACTTCCACCAGCAACGTGACTCTGGAAACTACACCTCTCCTTTTTTACCTCCTGTAAGTCATATGAAAGAGACAGACAGATGCATGTTCTTCAAAGTAACTGCCAGGGCTGCCAGAACCACGGAGGCCACACTGAGGCTGAGTGTAGAACGGAAGAGAAGAAGCGACAAAATGCTGAGGGGGCCTGGCAGTGGCAAACTTCACAAGAAGCCAGCAAAAATCGCCTTGCTAAAGGTCAAAAACCCCAGATACACACAGAACCTCCTACAGATGGACAGCCCAGGAGAAGAACCCCATATACACACAGAACCCTCCTACATACAGACAGCCCAGGAAATTTCAATGTCAGCTAACAGAACTTGGGAAAGTAGGAGGAAAAAATCAAAACTCATTTAAGCAAAAATAAAAGTAGAAGTTTCAGAAGGGAAAATAGGTTTTGCACAAAACAAAATGAGATGGAAATAAAGAAAGAGTTAAGAATTTGAGAAAAAAATGTAGAACTATAGAATATAGAAGACAGGTAAAAAATTACCGGCATATACATAATCAGAATCCTGGAAGACAAAATAAACAGCAACAAAAAGCAAAGCAGAACAGAACAACCGCTTAGAGCTACTACAGACTGAAAGACACACCAAGTGCCAGGGAAAGTTGATTCAGAATAGTTTCAGTAGTTTCTTATTGCTGCTGTCACAACAAATTACCACAAACCTAGCGGCTTAAAACAACACACATTTATCATCTTTGAATTCTAAACATCAGAAGTCTCAGTGGGCAAAAATCAAGATATTGGCAAGTCTGTTCTTTCTGGAAGCTAGAAAATCCATCCCTCACCTTTCCAGCTTCTACAGTCTGCCTGTTTTCCTCGGCTCATGGCCTCTTTCATCTTCCCAGGAAGCAAGCACGTCATTCTGAACTCTGCTTCCATCACCACATTGCCTTCTCTGACTCTGTCCCTGCTAACCCCCTCTTACAAGAAACTTCACGATTACACTGGGCACATCCAGATAATTCAGGATAATCTCCTCCAGTTCCTTATCTTCATCACATCTGCAAAGTCCCTTTTGCCACATAAGGTTACTCACAAGTTCCAGGAATAAGGGGGTGGACATCTTGGGGGGGATATTATTCTATCTACCACAATAGTTAACCCTGAGATATATAGTAAAATAAGTATTGAATTTTTAAGGTTAATAAATAATTCTTTGTGTAATCAGACAAGAAAGTGAAACTACTTATGAGAAGAAAAATTTCTTTGACCTTAGTTTTCTCCAAAGTGCATATAGCCAGAAGACAGTGGAGAAATTCCCACAAGATACTCAAATAAAGGAAGGGTAAACCAACAATTTCATATCCAGCCATCCTTAAAGTATAAAAACTACAACGAAACAGCTTTATCAATGCAAATATTTAGTGAGCACTGTTCTCATGTGCCCATTTTGAGTAAACTAGTAGGGAAGGAAATTCAGCAAACTAAGATATAAACGAGGAAATCACAGCAAAAAGACTTGCAGTGGGTATTGAATATATTTATCTGTAAAACCAAGACAAAAACACATGAAGGGAACACTTCGACACAGAAGAATAAAACAGTTTTATGTCATGAAAATGTAGAAATTATATAATTAACAAATATAGAGAAGTACAGGAGGAAAAATACGGATAGTAAATTTCATCAATTGCCTCATTTGTTAACAGCTGGGTCTCAAAGGATATAAATTAAAGTTGACAGATCAAGTAATACAAACATTTTAAAAGTACATAGGTAAACATCAACAAATATAACATTAGTATCCAAAAAATATATGGTTGAGGACAGGAAGGATAGAGAAAATAAAGACGAATCATACTAATTTTATCATAGACCAGACTAGACAATCAATAGATATTGTCCATTGATATAATTATAGACGTCAGAGTGGAAAATGGCAAAGTAGAAAGCTCAAAGAATAAGTCCCTTCACTAAAGCAACAATTAAGCTGGCAAAAACTTATAGAATCTACCTTTTTGGATGTATTAAACCTAATAAAAAACCTATTGAAACCAAAGGAATGCTTAAGGGAAAAAAAAGGCTGTTAAATTTCAGGAAGAAAGCATTATAGTATTTTTGCTTATTCACTTATATTCTCCATTCTTCAGGTTGGCAGCAGCCATGGAGATGGTGGCCTGAGTTCCAGGTGGCACCTTTCTGGGGCCAGGGAAAGCAATACTCACTTTGTTCTCAAAACATTGTGGCTATGCATTTTGATCTGTTTGGAGGTTCCCTTCAGATGGCAGCAGCTCCTCAGGCTGATGTCAATCAAAAGCTTTAAAGACATACCTGTAGCCACCTGGAACAAGGGACAGCAGATGGAGCAGGTAACAGAATGACAAAAAACCTGAGAAGGAGGCAGCATAGGGGGAAGATATTTGAAGGAATGGGGAATACACCAAGGAATCTGTAATGCAACATACACGTCCAGAGTCAGATGCTCAGAAAAGAGCCGAAGAACCCTAAACTAACACCTCTAGTTGATCTTTGGTCTCTGCACAAGCAGGAGGGGAAATCTAAGGCAGAGTTGCTGGAATCCTGGCTAAATGATGAAGGAGTACTCCAGCTCAGAGCCAATCTGCTAGGAAAAGGTAGTATTTTTATGTTTTTTTTGGTTCCTGGTATTTAAGTAAATCTGTCAGGATTAGGATTGGAGATAAAAAAAATCTCTATAAGGCTGACTGTAGAGATAACAGAAAAAAGACTTCAGTGACTACACAGAACAAGCAACACAGTGCAAAAATATTTTGGAAAATTTAATAAACAAATAGACAACTGCAGCCCTCACCAATCAACAATAGCAAATGCTGGGGATGGGAGAAAATATTATTTCCAGAGTTATCATATTGTAATATTAAAATTGTCCAATTTTCAGAGAAAAACACAAGGCCTACAAACAAACAGAAAACTATAGACCATTCACATGAAAAAAAAATAGAAATTGGCAGAAACCATTCTTGAGGAAGCCCAGATACTGGAATTACTAGACAAAGACTTTATATCTTTTAAATATGCTTAAAGAGTTAAAGGAAACAATGCACAAAGAACTTAAGAAAACCAGACGAATTATATATGAACAGATAGACACTATCAGTAAAGAGATAGAAATTATTTTTGAAAAAAGGAAAAGAAAAGAAACCAAATGGAACTTGTGGAGCTGAAAAGTAAGAGCTGAAATAAACAATTCACTGGAGAAGTTACACAGCAGGTTGAGCAGGCAGAAGACATAACCAGAAAACTTGAAGATAAGACAATTGAAATTATCCAGTCTGGGGACCAGAAAGAAAAAAGAAGGAAAGGAAGTGAACAGAGCAGAAGGGACCCGTGGGACACCACATGCATTATCAGAGTCCCAGAAGGAGAAGAGAAAGGGACAGAAAGAATATTTCAAGAAATAATGGCAAAACTCTTCCCAACTTTGAAAAAAGAATGAATCTACACATCCAAAAAGCTAAAAAAATTCCAAGAAGAATAAACTCAAGGAGATTCATGTCAAGACACATTATAATTAAGGAGTTGAAGAGAAAGTCAGAATCCAGCTAAGAAGCAGAAGTACTCTACAGGAGAACAAACTGAGGAGTCACATTATATGTGTAAGAAGAGAGATTTCAATTTACTTACATCAGTACCTTACATCAGGCTTAGTTCAGCCTCAAGAAAATTGCCTCAGCCCATGATTCTCCCATGGAGGGATGGTGAGATTGGAGTGTGTGTCTGGCCTCATGGCCTCTCAGAGTGCTTTCTGTGGTGCTGGTTTCTATCTCGCCTCATTTTGAGTGCTGAACAACCATAGGAGCTTAGTCCCATGATACAGTTAAAAACAAAGAAAAGAAAACAGCATCCCCTTATAGCCAACATTTTTTTTTTTTTTTTGCATGATTGTGGAAAAGCAGAGAACTGATGCTTTTCCTCCAGGAGGGAAGGAAGGAAGCAAAGGGGGCCTCACTCCTGGCCTTAGAGTGGCTAATATCAAGCACTGCTGGCCAGGGAAATTGTCTCCCGGTCAAAATCAGTCTATGAGAACTAGGAGGGGTAGCTGCTTTTTCAAACACACAGACAACAAGGCAAATTTATAGGGAACATGAAGGAAGAAAACAAATCTCCAGTAAACAATCTGAAAGGACTAGCTCCAATGAGTTGTAAATCACTTTCAACTCTAGCATAAAAGTTAAAAGATAAGAGAATTATAACTAAAATAATTTATTAATAGATATGCAATATAAAAAGATGTAAATTGTCATAGCAATAACAAAGTGTGATGGCGAGAGAAGTAAAAATGTCATTTTTGTATGAGATCAAAGTTAAGTCGTTATCAGCTTAAAATAGACTATTATAACTGAGTTGTTTTATGTAAGTCTCATGGCAAACCAAATAGAAAACCTGTAGTAGATACACAATATTTAAAAAGAAAGGAATCAAAGCACATCACTGCAAAAAATAATCAAGCCACAAAGAAAGATATTCAAGAGAGGAAGGAAGAAACAAAGGAACCACAAATCAGCCAGAAAATAATTAACAAAAGGGAAATAATAAGTCCTCACTATCAATAATTACTTTAAATGTAAATGGATTAAATTCCACAATCAAAAGGCATAGAGTGGCTGAATGGATTAAAAAGAAACAAAATCCAACCATATCTTGTCTACAAGAGACTCATTTTAGCTTTAAGGACACACATAGGCTGACATTAAAGGGTTGGAAAACAATATGCCATGTAAGTGGTAAACAAAAGAGAGAAGTGGCTATTCTTATATCAGACAAAATAGACTTTAAGTCAAAAACTGTCACAAGGGACAAAGAAGGTAATTATATGATAATAAATGGATCAATTCATGGAGAGGATACGGCAAATATAAATACATATGCACTCAACATTGGAGCCCCTAAATATATAAGCGAATATTAACAGATCTGAAGGGAAAAATAGACAGCAATACAATAACAGTAGGAGAATTCAATACCTCACTTTCAACAATGGATAAATCATCCAAAAGAAAATCAATAAGGAAACAGAAAACTTGAACACTATAGACCAAATGGACTTAACAGATATATACAGAATATGCCATCCTATAGTAGCAGAATATACATTCTTAAGTGCACAAGGATAATTCTCCAGGATAGATGAAATGTTACGGCACAAAATAAGTCTTAACAAATCTAAGACTGAAATCATATCAAGGATCTTTTCCAATCACAATGGTATGAAACTAGAAATCAATAACAGGAGAATAAGTGGAAAATTCACAAATACATGGAAATTAAACAGCACACTTCTGAACAACCAATGGGTAAAAAAAGAAGTCAAAAGGTAAATCAAAAAATATCTTGAGACCAATGAAAATGGAAACACAACATACCAAAATTTATGGGATGCAGTAAAGCAGTACTGCTAAAATGTCCATGCAAACTAGCATTTACATACTGTTCAAGGCTTGCTGGCATCACAAGGCCAACCCATGGGTCCAAAGAGTGAAGCACCCAGATAAGCATCCCTGGATCGATGAGGAGCAGCCACCACACCAGAAAGATCATAACACTCTGTGCAATTCACATTCACAGTGGAGTAGCAGCTGCATCTTTTTGTGTGATTTGGAGCATTTTCGTTTTTGGCCAAATGTGTAAAACAAACCTTTTCCAAGTTAAATTTTTTCAATTTTATCTTTGGTCCTCAGGGTCTTCTTCTGGCTTTATTTTAATTCTTAGGAAACAGTTTGCTGCCTATTAAAAGTTGCAAACATACGACTGGAAAATTGCAGAGCAATAAATAACAATAGAATTTCAAACAGTTTAGTATTTGTGTTACATTTAGGATAATTAAAGTCACATAGAAAAATACAGATGCGAGATAGCAATCCCAGAAATCATTACAAACACCAATCCAAATTCATTATCTGGACTCCTTCTTGTTTCCCCACCCCTGCCCCCAGCTTAACCTCTTGACACTTCTGAACTGCCTTTTGTGGTTCAAAACCCAAACATTCCCTTGCCCCCGCTTGCTTTATTTTTCTCCATAGCATTTAATTTTATCATTCTACATTTTACATGTTGGGAGGTTTTTTTCTGTTTTCCCCTCATCAGAAGGTAAATTCCATGAAAGTGAGGAACCATGCATATTTTATCCCCCTGCTAAGCCCCAGTCCGCACACAGTACTAGAACATTGTATGTTCTTAACCAATATATGTAAAATATAAAGCAATAATTTCATACTGGGGATTTATCATACAAATGTTATATTTATTTAATATAATATTAATAAATATCAATAAATTAATTAATATAAGATGTTATAAATATTAATAAATTAATATAAAATGTTTAGGATATGTTCAGTTTTATCTTTGTCCTATTGTGATTTCTACAAACTAATATAATAGGAGAATTAATATTTGTGAAGATGATCTTGAGTCATTTTGGAAGTGAAAATGATTTCTAAATAATAAAATATTGAATTTGGTTTAGTGTTGATTTTGTTTTATCTATGTCAAATATTTAAAATTTCTAAGTATTAGTGTCTCTAAGGCAATTCTGTTTGTTAGGTTATTACATTAGCCTAAATATTTATTGCCTAATCATTTTGAATAAATTCAATTTTATTATTTTACATCTGATTATAAGAAGTTTTGAGGCAGAGAGTTGATTTGATATGAAGCTTGAATACAGCCTTTTGATTTGAAACTGACAAGTGATTGGACTGGACTGAATTCTAAGTGGAAAAATTACTGGGACTATTTTTACCTTTTCGTATAGTAGGCGTGTCACTGTCTGCAATAAGCTGCAAGCAGTCTTGGGTGACTGAAAAGCAAAAACATATCATTTTAGTTACTTGAGTAGAAATAACAAGGGAACTAAGATGACTGAGAACACAAGGCTACAAACCCATCTTTCCAGTAACATGGAATCAATTATACTTTCTACATAGCTTACATATTGTTCTTAAAATTACTTTATGAAATTTCCCCACAGATTATAATATAACTTACACTGGAAATATAACATGTACTTGAAATTCATGTTTTAGAAAAACTCTATATGCTGTTGAAATATGTCGGTATATCATCTTTACAGTTTTAACCTAACTTGCTTTAAAATGTTACACCTGTATCGAAAGCAAGTTTAGTCATTGTCATTTGTTTTTTGGGTCTATCAAACACATGAGCCAGTTAAACTATCAGATTATTCTAAAACAATTTTCTGTTTTAAAAAATCTAACATTAAATAATGACTCACTAGTACTGAAAACACTTCTATTAACATTACTGAAAATAATTGCTAACTTTTATTGAGCTGACATAAATCCAGGCAACTTCACAAAAATCCTAAAAATTACGTTTTAGAAACTAAGTCTTGGAAAGTATAAACAATTTGTTCAGTCCCCAGAGGTGGAAAGTGACAGAGCCAGAATTTAACCACGCCTATTTCACTCTGGAGCCAAAATCAGGGATTTGGTAAAATATTTTGGACAAAAAAGAGAAAGAGAGATAGAATATCTTTTAAAAATAAAGTGGAAGATTTCCCTGAGACTGCATAGTCAGTAAAGCTTCTGGGAAGCATCCATTCACATCACATATTACTTGCAGCATATTCCAGAGAATATTCAAGGGAATAAATATTCTGTTAAATACAGAGACACGCTTTCAAGTAATAAGCAAAATAAGTACACCATCTGCAGGAAAAGAATGCAAAGCAGTAAATATCTATGCAAAATAGGAAACGTAAACCTAAGTGTGCCTATTTTAAGTTAAGGAAACATTAGTTCAGATTTTTTATTATCTAGCAAGTATTTTATTCAAGTTGAAGTAATACTTTAAAAACATGCTTTTCAATGTATACATTTTAAGAGCTTGACACAGTGGATAATTCCTGCTTCAGCTGATTAATTGAAAAATTTCTAATATTTAAAACATGGAATAACAGATGTAATAATTACATGATATTCTGAAGCCATGCAAATGAAAAGGCCTGAAAAGCACACTGTTAAAGGTAGCAACCACATGAGCAAATCTGTTAAAAATTTCCCTTGGTATTTAAATGTGGAAATAAAATGTTAAAAACTGCAACTCCTTTATAACCTTTATAACCAGGAGACTTTTCTAACACATTTTCATGATAATCTGATCATTTCGATAGGAGTAGAACATTTTGGTCTACTTTGTGATTCTTTTATTCATCTGTACACAACAGCAGCCATGTCTGTGCCACAGGGAACATGTGACTCATTAGTGCAGTTACTGTGGCAGACCCCGTGTCACGGAAAATATGTGAAAGCACTGTAACAGCAGAATAGCTGTGAATAAGGGCAGCTTGAAAGAAAAGAGTAACAAAGCAGCCAAAGTCTGAAGGGCAAAATATCTAGAGTAGCCATTTTAAACCTATTTTAAACGTGTTCTCATTTTTCCGAAAAAACTTCCTAAAGAATTACTCCTCACAAGGCACCATGACAAGTTCTGCGGGGAATGCGAGGGTCAATCAGAGCGTGTAAAGCTTTAACCTCTCCTCCACACGGAAAAAGAAGAGGATGCTGATAAAAGTCAAAGTCAAATTTCCAAATTTCCCATCTCTCCTTTGTCATATGTGTACACGTATATCGTAAAGATTAAATGAGATAATGCTTATGAAACATTTAGTACTATACCTGGTACATAAGTGCAAAATCAATCTAGGATATTATTATTAATAGTAGTGCTAACATTTTTGTTCTTAACAGTATTAAATAATAAAAGGACACTATGGGAGCATGAAGACCAAATGAAGCTGATAAAGAGACCAAAGAAATCCCAGAATACATAACTTCCTACTGAAATTAATCCTTTCCCTGGCTGTCTACCCCAAACTCATTCAAACCCAGAAGACTTACATATTCTAGACAGAAAGAGGTTTACCTGAGTGATACCTCGACACTAGACACTACCAAGCTGATATGAAGGTACCTAAATTTTTTTTTTTTTTTTTTGGTGAGGGAGATCAGCCCTGAGCTAACATCCGTGCTAATCCTCCTCTTTTTGCTGAGGAAGACCGGCTCTGAGCTAACATCTATTGCCAATCCTCCTCCTTTTTTTCTTCCCCAAAGCCCCGGTAGATAGTTGTATGTCATAGTTGCACATCCTTCTAGTTGCTGTATGTGGGACGCGGCCTCAGCATGGTCGGAGAAGCGGTGCATCAGGGGCGCCCGGGATCCGAACCCTGACCACCAGTAGCGGAGGGCGCACACTTAACCGCTAAGCCACGGGGCTGGCCCGAAGGTACGTGAATTTTAACCTCTGCAGCCCAACTAAAACTTGGCCGCAAGCTACACGTTGAAAAACCATAGTCTATTCCATCATGTAGTAGCAGGAATCTAACTTTTAGAAGAAAATACACTAGGGAGAGAAAAATTTATTTCAAGAAATACTCTCCAGAAAAGAAAATAGGATATTAAAATGACAGTTCATTCACAGTGTTTGAAAAACAGCACTGAAGTTAGTGCTGTTCAGGAATTTTCCTTATTCCAGAGAAAGTCACTGGGCTTTTCAAGGAGTTTTGTTGGAAATAAGAACAGGAGGTTCCATCCTGGCCTCATCAGATGCTGCATAGGCCTCGTCAACATTATCGGTGTTATCTACCTCTTTTACCTCATTTCAACTATTCCTTTTCAGGAAATTTGACATCTATTATCAACTTATCTCCAGTTCAGTATTTTAGGGATCTCTTTCCAATTCAACATAGATCCGATCTTGAACTATAGATTATTGCTCACAAAAAGTGAGCCAAAAAAGAGAAATATGGTTTTTTTGATATCTCCCAATAGCACAGATTTTTCAACCACAGGAGTTTTGAGAATGCATAGCCTAATGTAAGAAACACAATATTGATAACAATTGTAATATTAATTGATTGTGTTTGGTTTTCAAAAGTCTTTCACACATCTTTCCCTCTAGGACAATTGAAGGGAATTACATAAGAGTTTGAGAATAATTTATCCCTTTTTTTTTTGCTGAGACAGTTTCGCCCCGAGCTAACATGCTCTGCCAATCTTCCTCTTTTTTTGTATGGAAGCCACCATCACAGCACGTCCACTGACAAGCAAGTGGTGTAGGTCCACGCCCAGGAACCGAACCTGAGTTGCCAAAGCACAGCGTGCTGAACTTAACCATTAGGCCACTGGGGCTGGCCCAAGAATGGTTTATTTTTTTAACTAAGCAAGGCAATAGCATACATTAAAACTTTCTGCATCTGATGGAGGGACGTCTATTTCTAAATCTATATACTATATATTAAAATGATGTGTGAAACACAGATAACTAATCTTGTTAAGTATGTTTTACAGCATAAGAAAATTGACTCAAAATATTAAACTTTGTGGAAAATATTTCTAAAAACAAAATATTATATTGATGACAGAAATAGTTTACAAAAGACAATGCCTAAAATAAAAACTCTTAGAACAAAAATAATTTGCTATTGCTCAATATTTGATATAATAAAATACAACCAACTTCACAATTAGAATGGAATTTAAATATTTTCCATATGGAAAACACTTTGAGTTTGAAAGCCACCTTTTTAAGTGTAATAGTCAAATGCCATTTAATCAGGAGAACGGATTTGAAAGTTTATGGGATTGCTCATATCTGTTGTGTTATTTTCTGTGTTGGGACCAAACCCTTTCAAATTGGAATCTGGTTTATTATAAATTGTTTCAAAAAAAGCTAAATCTAACATAAACTACCACAAATAATGCAATTAGTGCAGATTATGCATGGATATTACCAAAAACATCACACATAACTCTTTTTCCATCACATTTGCCCTATCCATATGACCTTTACTTACTAATGCATCCCAGTTTTTCTCGCTCATCTATTCAAGAAGCTTCTTCCAAGCTCTTCAGTCTGGATGAGATGTCCGTCCTGCATTTCCCTTTATCTCTTCTTTCATCTGTCGTTGTACTTGTTGCACTATACGTTCTTAAAGAATGAGGACTCTTTGAAGGTGGTGCCTCTCCTTCATTTCATATACCTTATCGTTCGGTTTATGGAAGTCATGACAAATGTAGTTTGATTTCTCTTGAACTAGTTTTGAATAAAAAATCACTGGCTGGAAAAGTTTAATTAGGAGAAATCTCTTAAAGATCTAAATATTGACCTAATGCTGGACATAGATTTATGAAGAGATTGAAGCAAGCCTGGTTTTGGGATAAACATTTCTACTGAAATGGAAATACAAGAATTCAGGGGTTGAAAACTGGATTATAAAGTTTTATTTGATCAGCAATAAGCAGTTTGCCTTGAATGGTTATTTATAAAACCAATGAGAGTTTTAAAAGAATTTCTAGAGAGCTAGATTGAGAAGTATATATTTGACCAACTACAAAATAGGAAAAAATTAGGAATTCTTAATCTTGAGAGGGGCCTGCCTGACACATTGTGCTTGACAAAAATCATATATGTGTCTATTTGTAGAATGAGATGCCATGAAGGGAGAATGAAACCAAAGGTTCAGCTATTGACTGGTAATCAATATAATACAAGGATGATTTGGTCTCAAATGCAATTATATAAATGGAGCATCCAAGATAAATAGTGAAGAAAAACTTTACAGTTTGTGACTAACGACTATATGTGTTTGAAGGAGAATTAAAAACTAATAATAAAGACCAGTTTTCAATTCTAGGGAATTCAAAAAGATGGTAGCACTAAAATGGTCTTGGGGAAGTAAGAAAGGGGTCCTGGTCTTTGGGAGGGCTTGAAAAGGTGTTGATAAAATAAAATAAGAAATAACTAAGCAAAACATTTGAATTGAAGATTTTCTACGTGTGTGTGTGTGGATGTGTAGAGAAAGAGCCTTAAGCATTAATTGGATACTGTCATGTACCACTCATAAGACAATTATGTTCTATGCCCAAAGCAATGTTGGAGATGTAAAATGGTAGCTGTTTACATAGCCTCACAAACACTAAGAGTAAAAGAAACCCAACAACAAAAAACACCATCTTCATCTACTGTTGTTTCATTTTACAATTGAGCAAATATGTTAATTTAAAATTGCTAATTTTATAGTTGAGTCGTCATTTCCACAGGATATGTTTTTTCTTTTGCTATGACTTCTTTACATTATTTTAGAATAATTCGCTTTATTAATGATGTATACTCAGAAGGCACTGGATATCAGTTAACTTACCAGTGAAAAACACTAGCTTCATGACACAACATACAAACATGCCTGAAGTCAAGGAAGGTAAAACCAAAAATAGAAATACGCCTGAGAGTCTGGTGAAAGCTACCAATGAATTGCACAACTGGTTGCTACATCTTCAATCTCCCCTTGCACATTTCTATCTGGATGCCGTGGTGATACTCAAACTCCACATGCCCGCAATCTATGTCTTGATCTTCCTTACACACATTCACCTCTTACTCCTCTATTTTCTCTCTTAGTGGATGTATAACCATCATCTCAGTTCCCCAAGCTGGAAACTTTATAAAGTTGCCTGATCCCTTCATCCTCAATCTTGAAATCCAACTAATAATCAAGGTCGAATGGTTTAAATTTTTAACTTTTGTTCAATTTAGATTCCATCTCTCATTCAACTCATTCAACAATTTTATTGAGCACTGAATTTCTGTCATATATTGTGCTAGGGAAAGCAAAAAAAAGGAGACATCATTCCTACCCCCATGAAGCTTACAATCTAGTGAGGGAGAGATATGAATTAATATCACAAAAACAGAATTAAAATTGCAACTGTGAGAGAGAGACAGTGCCCAGACATTTTATCCAATCAGGAAAGCTTCTCTGAGCAGTGACACTTGAACTAAAGTCAGAGGAAGAAGGGGATAGAAATATTCCAGACAAAATTAATAGTCATGAGTATACATAAAGGCTGATGTTGGAGGGGCACAGCAAGTGTGGCTGAAGGGGAGAGAGAGAATGATAAAAAATGGTAAGATGAGGAACATGGTAGCCCAAGTTCAGATCTTTACCCTCACGTTCTTGACAATTACATTAGCTTACCAAGTTGTGCCTCTTCTCCTTTCTACAATTCCTAGTCCATCACTTGCATTTCCTCCAGAATTATCTTCCTAAACCCAAATTTTATCTTGTCCTTTAACTCCTTCAATGAGTTTCCCTTGCACACAAAACCCACGTCTACCTTCACAGCCTCATGAACTCTACTCTCCCACCCCCAGGTGTACTTAAACACACTTTCTCAGACCAGGAGGTCGTCTTCACACTTCCACGGCTGTGTATCTGCCATTCTCTCTGGCTAAACATTCCTCACCTTTCCATCTGGGGAAACCCCATTCATCCTTCAGGGCTCAAATCAAATATAAACTCTTTCCCTGATCCTTCTAGCTAAATATTTGATACCACTACACTTTGTACATACATTGAAATACATTTCACTTTACATATTAATTGTTTTTATAACTGTCTCTCTCCCTAGACTGTGAGTCACTTGATATTAAGGACCATCATTCACGAATTTGCACAGTGTCTGGTTTACAGCAGACTAAAAAAAAAAAAAATCTGTGGAACAATTTAGAAAAGAAAATAGACATCATAACAACATCCAACTTTTCTAAATAATTCTTAAAAATCCCATCCTTACATCCAATTTTATAATACATGTTAAATCAAATTAAATTAATGCTTATGGAAAACAGGTTCCATTAAAAAAATCTATTTCCACGATATCTGGACCCTCTAACAATAAATCTTTGGGTCCATGGTTATATGGAAAACATTTTCCATAACAAATAATCCTCAATAATAAGTTGTTGAATCTTCATCCATAGAACTGTAGCACGCTATAATATTTTTTAAAGTAAATGGTTGTGTATTGTTTCTCTAAAATTTCTTGCTCTTCATTTCCCAGAAGAAGCTCTAGAGCGGCAGACAGAAGAGTTATTGTCACTTTCCTCTGTCTGTCTCAAACAGTCCAGCCACAGGAGGAGAAAGGAGAGGAGAGGAAAGCCTGACCTTGTAAAAACAATCAACCAATCAACACTGGCAAAAATCCAAAAATCCAGAAGTGTAAAGGGATAACGTAAGGTGCTGGCATGTGTTGTGCCTCTTCCTCCCACCAGAAGGAGGCCTCTTCTCATATTTCTCCTATTTCCCACACCCTGGGATCCACTCTCCTCTTACTCAATTCCATTCAACCTTCAAAACCCAGCTCAGCTCTTCTCCACCAGGGTCTAGACAATCTTTCAGTGTGTGATCTCCACTGCTAACATTCTGTGATTCCATAACTAGATGTCCTTCTCATTGGTAATAATATTAATAACAGTCTAGGCCTCTCTAAGACCCAATATTTTTTCTCAAATCTGGTGTCTTACTTGAACATTAAGCACATACAGTTTGCATAATCAAAAAAACAGAATTTATAGTGATTAGATAATGAATTAAAACAGTTCTCAAACCAATTAGCTGTTTAATCATGAGATTGACACTTAATTTTGAAATATTTTTTCTAATCTATATAATGAAAATAACAACATCTATTTCATAGTGTCGCTGTGAGAATTTGTTGAAGTCATAATTTACATGTGCTTTGTAAAGGCTAAAGAGCATGCTACTTTTCTTATTGTTACTTTATTATCTTAAAATTTACTTTAATTTTGTTTAATTTCTCCAACTAAATATTTCGCTTACTGAGCTGAGGAATTGACTATGTCTGGGCTTCAATTCTTTCATCTAAAGTGAAGACAATATGCCAACCTAATAGGGTTATTGAGAGGGTAAATGATATCAGAGACCCACAGGGCCTAACCGAGAGCTTGCACATGGAACATACCCAATAACTTTGTTTCTCTCTCTCTTTTTCTGTATATTTTGGAGTGACTACGTCAGAGCTTTGCACATTGGGTGTTTCCTCTATTTTGCTAAAAATCTGTTTCGTCTCTAACTCTTCGGAATTGGTAATACCCTTTAAGAGAAAATCTTACCACAACTAAAGTGCAGCTGCCCAGTGCAGCTCTTTTAAGTAGCAATTGACCTACAAAAAGCATAATTACACATTAAAACTAATAGTATCCATTCCTACAGAACTATTAATGAGAACACATCCCTCAACATTCTGAATTTACTTTTAAAATACCTACCCATATCTGCAATATTTTTTTAAGTTGAAAGAATAAAGAATTATTGAGCTTTCAAGGAGAAGGTAGAAAGACTTACTCTGGCCTCCCTATTTAAAACAGAAACACACCCTCTTCCCCCTCCCTCACCTTTCACACTGCTCATTCTCTTAACTCTGCCCTGAGCTTTTTACATTTTCAATATATTTACCATTTTCTAGTATAATAATTTACTCATTAATCATGTTTATTATTTTCTGTGTCTTTCCACCTCACCGTAATGTAACCTCTCATGGGCAGGAAATTTTTATCTGCTTTGTTTTTTGATCAAGACCCAACACCTAGAACAGTGCTTGGAACATGGCAGGTTTGTGGAATCAGTGGAAGAGACACAGTATCACTTTTGGCTGCAGTGATTGACTCGTTTCCTAGCTCTTCTATTTCCCAAAACTTTAAATTTGACAAGAACAGGGTTTAAAGATTTGGTTGTCAGGTCACTATTTTCATTTTAAATACTTTTTTGAAATTGGACAGAAGCCAGCTCTTGCAACACTGATTAAAGAGTCTCTCGCTATGGAAGCAGGGGAAAAGAAAAATAACAGTCAGGGAAGATTCTGGTCAAAGATCACCATGACAACATCCAGCTGTTTCTCTTCTAGGAAGGTACACGCCCTGACTGGGTAAGAGGCTCCAGTTAACCTAACTTTGCTATAACTTGGATGGTTGACTTCTACATTGTATGCTTTCAACACTCATTTTACAGCTTTATATGTTACAGCTGAGCCAGAAATGTCAATGAGACAAAGACTGAAGGTTTCAGACCCTCAGACATCCCATCTTTCCTTGTAAAGGAGAATGACTATGCATTTCAAGAAAGAAGACTCAAAAATAGTATTGATATTTTTACTCTTAACAACTAAAAATGTCTACCCCAGAGAAATACTTAAGTTACAATATTAGGTGTTAATTTATGTACACTGTATTTGAAACTCTGACATAAAAAAATATTAAATACAATGTGGTGTCCTGGATAGTTCCTGGAACATAAAAAGGACACCAGTGGAAAATCTGGTGAAATTCAAATAAAGTCTGGAGTTTAGTGATTAGTTAAGTCTCAGTGGTGGTTTCTTAGTTGTGACAGTTACCACGGTAGTGTCAGATGGTAACATAGGGGGAACTGGATGAGGTGTATATGGCAACTCTCTGCACTATCTTTGCAACTTTTCTGTAAGCTTCAAGTAATTCCAAACTAAAAAGTTTATTTAATAATGCAGAAAATATGGGCCGGCCCTGTGGCTTAGAGGTTAAGTGCACGTGCTCTGCTGCTGACGGCCCGGGTTCGGATCCCGGGCGCGCACCGACGCACCGCTTCTCCAGCCATGCTGAGGCCGCGTCCCACATACAGCAACTAGAAGGATGTGCAGCTATGACATACAACTATCTACTGGGGCTTTGGGGGGAAAATAAATAAATAAATAAATAAATAAATAAAATCTTTAAAAAAAATAATGGAGAAAATAACTAAGTATATTGGTGAAAATCTTATAATAAATACTTAGTAGATAAAATATGGGTAATTTTTTCTGGTCTTATTTTTATATTTCTTTGAATTATTCATGTTTTCACCACTATTTTACTATTACAATTGAGACAAGTATAATAAATATTATCAATAAAAAATTATTTTAGTCTTTCTATAATCTAAAACACATGGATTTCTAATAACCTCTAAATTCCCCACTGAATAACAAGAGAGAAAAGACAAAGGTCACCAGATTTCATTAATAAACTGTCTTAATTCAGCAGGAACTGATTTGAAAGACTTCATTTTCTTGGTGGACTCTAAAGATGCTTATCTTTAGGTTCTTAAAATGAATAGAATTATAGTTAGTTGAGGGTTCAAAACATGAGTCATCATGATTCCATTTGTAAAGACATTCTAGTACATAACACTTTCAAAGCCATATCACTTTAGTTATTTTTTTGATTGGGAATATCTCCAAATACACTTATGGGCTTAAAAGTGAATTTTTGGCTAATATGAAACAATTTGGCCATTCTTTGATCCTGGATTTCCCCACATTTCTGTTTGTTATACTATTATCAGAAATTATCTTATGAAACACATGAAACTTAATAAGACTTTCATTTGAAACACAACATAATTAAGAAAAACAAAACTGGAGCCAAAGTACCAAATTTTAAAATTAGGTAAGAGCAGCGTTTACCCTTGGGAGGGCTGGAGGGAATACCAGGTGGGCGTGTGAGTGGATGGTGATGTCTGTGCCTTCATCTACTGCTGTTCAGTTTGTGAATATTCATCAAGCTGAATCCTTAAGACATGTGCCCTTTTCTGTATGTAAATAATACTTCAATTAAAATTTAAAAAACATTAAATAAAACCAGAAATCTATGAAAGTATAGTTAAAGAGGTTGCTGAGCATGGGAGTTTCTCTACGACTTTTCAGTGAGCCCAAATTGTGCCCCTACCAGGTATACCAAGAGGGTCTGAGGCAAGGGGTTCCCAAACTCCCCCCAGACTGTGGTTTTGGTCAGACTCATTGTTTTGTTAATTAGTTGTTTTAAATGTCAAATTAAAAAATTTCATAAGATGGCCTCTGATCAAAACCTGACAAATGAAGAAATATGGGAAAATCTCTCCCAAAATGATGCCAGATCATTCTATTTTACTTCACACTGAGCCCAAAATCGATCAACAAATATTCATAGAATAGCTACTGTATGCAAGTGTCATGAGGAACATGTGCAAGAAGAAATAGGACGCAGACCACAGAAGGCTCTACCATTTGGTTGTCCAGACAGAACATACACAAATGAAAAGACAACAACCTTCCTAGGTGGTATATAATAAATACCAAATACTGTGCTGGGGAGATCGGGATGTCCAGCCCAACACACTGAAATTTAACTACAAATTGAATATACACACAATAAAATTGAAGGGCCTGGTGAAATTTGGGTTGGAATTATAGAAAAATAAGTTGGGTAACATTCTGGTGTGTTATTTAGCTATGAACTTTTTTGACATAGTTATAAAATGATGGCACATTGACGTTGAAGAACATACGTAGAAGGCAGAGTATTCTAAAAAAAAATCTAAAATAATACATCTGTTAAGCATAAATCCACTAAATGTGTTGACGTGGCTCAAAAGTAAGCATGAGATCAAATGCTATATCATTTATTGAAAACTCTGTACATTTTTAACAGTTTAACAAGCTATTTGAAAAGGCCTAGATTACAAAATAGCAACAAAAGTTTTTAAATTAATTATGAAAGAATAGTGAAACCTATATAAGAAAAACTAAGTCTTACTGGGAAATTTAAAATTTGATATTTAATAGAGAGATATTAAACATCCTTGAATATATAAATTGAATAGTGTGAAAATTCCTTTTCTTCTTCAGAGTTACAGTTTGTATAAAATTCCAACAAAAATGTCAGTGGCTCTAAAATGTACATAGAAAATTAATAAATAAGAACATAAATGAACACTTTGAAAGTACAAGGGACAACCTAAGGTTTTTGAGTATTACCTAAAATAAATGAGAACAACTAGAATGGAAACAAAAACCAAATAAAGCTGCATAGATTCAAACTGCATCAAATTTTCTCAATTCCAAAAAAATGACCCTACCATACAGAAAAAAAAAAATCATTGAGTTTCAGACAATCTTCTGGGTATATATACATTAATTCTGGAGGAGTGATAAACAAAATAAATTTTCCCTGCACAAAAGGATAGTGTCTGAAACAACATTCAAGCCAATTTCATTGACAAAGAATAGCAGATATTACCTGTCTCTAAGATTCTCGTCTTCAAACCTTCCATCTCGGATCTACGAATGTTATGAGCATACATAGAGAGAGATATAGAGATATACAGAGATATATATGTACTATGTACTATATATATACATTATACATACATATATACTATATATCATATATACTGTATATATATACTATACATGTATACTATATATACAGTCATGTGTCGCTTAATGATGGGGATACGTTCTGAGAAATGTGTCGTTAGGCGATTTCGTCGCTGTGTGAACATCATAGAATGTATTTACACAAACCTAGAGAGTATAGCTTACTACATACCTTGGCTATACAGTACTAATCTTATGGGACCACCATAGTGTATGTGGTCTGTCATTGACCGAAATGTAGTTATGCGGCTCATGACTGTATACTATAATACAGGTTGATAAAAATCTGAGGCAAACCATGATAATGACAGTAGTGATTACATCTGGGCTTTGGAAACTCGGCAAATTTTGACTTCTTGTTTAGAATTTTCTGTTATTCTCCAAATTTTCTAAAAATAGCAAATAAGTTGGGGATATGTTTCATCAGTATACAATTTTTGGACGCCATAAAAACACAAATATGTAAAAATATCCACATGGGAAGAAATTTAAAAATATTAATAGAGGATACTTTAGGGAAGTGGGCTTAGGAAATTATTGATTTCTTACTCAGTTCTTTACTTCCTAAATATGCTGTAATGAGCCTATATCCTCTTTGGAATGGTAAAGTTAAGGTTTATTTTTAAAACTAATATTTAGAGGCAGGGGACTACTAGCAGAGAAAGTTGAAGAAGATTGAGGCATCCTGATCCTACTGAACATTGAAGCTCATTATATTACAAAATTACTTAAAATATTTTATTTAATACAGATAAACAGAATAATAAATCAATGAAAAAAAGTTTCAAAATAGATTCAACTATATATGAGGAACTTTTAATACAGTAAAATTTCCAACACAAACAAGTTAAAAAGAATCATCTAGTAAATTTGGTAGAGATATTTAGCAGCAGTTTGGAAGGAAAAAATAGAAGAAGAAAGGGGAAGTTAAAGCTGGTGTGATATGAGCTTCCAAAATAAATGCCAGCAGGATTGATGAGTTAAATACCAAACTAAAACACTAAATTATAAAAAAGTCAAAGTAGCGGAAAATAGAATCGACTATTTAAGAGATTACAAACAAATATATTTTTAGCTTTGATGTATTAGAGAAAGTCAAAAGGAAAAGTTTGTCACATTAAAATACACAGATGCAAAATCTCTGTACAAGTTTAAAAAAGCAGCAAAATATTGTGAAAAGATTTACATCAAAATTCTGATAAACGTTAATATGTGTAATATAGAATTTAGTCAAAATTATAAAAAATTAGGACAGGCAAATGAGGGAAGATATAATAAAAATTAGCAGAAGATAAAATTAGAAGTATCAAAATATGCGGAAAGAAGTTAATTCTTACTTGTAAACAAGCAACAAATTAAATTTGAGATACTGCTTTACAACTACAAAAGTAGCCAAAATAAATTTTCAAAGATAAAATGCTGTAAGAATGTGGAGAACTTGTACACTCTCTTTCTGACTGCACACATTTAGAACTCATTTGGGAAGCAATATGGTAACAGGTAGCAAGAGTGATGAAGATGTTCATCCTCTTTAGCTCAGACATTCCATCTATGGAATTTATATTGAACATATCATTCCTCAGAAACAAGAGATCTGCACAAAAATTTTGGCATGTTCCATTATAGCCAAAAAAAAAAAAATGGAAATGATCATGTTAAATAATCGTATGATAATAAATAAACTAATTTAGATGCATGAGAAATTACTTAGAAATAGGGAAAATGCTTATGGTATAATAGGTGAACACAAAAATATACCATAGTATATATGCTGTATTTTTTCAATTATGTAGAAAATGTAGACGATCAAATGCAAAATATGAAAATAATTGATGTGTTAAAGTATAGTAAAAATATGAGTGTTTCCTAGTTTAAAAACGTTTAAACCTAATTGTTTCTGATAATTGGCACACAGATAGAAGAACCAGATACAAAAAATTATGGTTTTATAAAATAAGGAAGAATTTTTTTCATGAATAAAGAAAGCATTTACTGAAAAATAAGCTTACAGTCAGAGTATCTAATGTGTGTGTCGAATAGCACACCTCGTCTGTGTCCTTCACGTGCTTCTCTTCAGTACAGATGTATGTAATGATCACACGCGCTCTGCTTTCCTCCCGGTCACTGTAAAGGTGAAGGAAATGGCAGGTGGGACAACACCTGTCCTACCGCAAGCCTGCCTGGCACATTCGAGGTGCTCAGAAACGTTCTTTCAATATAAAAGGGAAACGATACCAAGGATTTGTCAAATTGTGATATTAGAAAATGCAATGCAAATGCTCTTGTTCGTCTTTGAAACAAAGGAATTAGAACCAAGCATTTTGGGAGGCCTCACCAAATCCGAGGTTTCAGGAATCTGTAAGATTCTGTGGAATAAGTGGAACATGAAGAAAGGTGGAAATCACTCAAGAAGTACTACAAGAAGATTATAAATGTATGGATCTCCTGGAAAAGCATATGTAAAAGAAAATTTTTTAAATTAGAGTGTGTGTGTATAAAATACACTGTATTTAAAGCAAGAAGCAAAATAAAGCACAAACACACACCTGCTCCCACTACGACCTTGGTTTCACAGCACACCAGGCAGGCCATGCTTGTCTTGAGCCGGTGTCTACGACCCAGGTAGACAGAATCTAATTCTGTGCTAACATGTCATGCTTTTTATCGGAGTGATGGACAATGCTTCTGACATACGGGTGAACTACCTATTGGAGGAAAAATATGTGCCCCATTTTTTGCTCCTTTATGCTTAATGTATGGCACAGGCAAATATTTCCACCCCCAAAATCTGCTCATTGGAGGACAAAACTGCTGTGCAGCCTATTAAATCTGCAAGTGCTCTGGCTTTGCCACAAAGCCACATGTGGTTCAGACGGCAAATTGCACTCTCTATGTTATGCTCAGCTCGCGCGCCCCCAAACCGGATGCGGTCCTCCACACCTGTGAACGCTGAGATCCCCGACTCCTAAACGCTTCTGTTCCCCAAACCTACCTGTTTCTTCTGAGTCCGAAACGGCACGCTTATTCCTGCTGCTTTGATTGGAGTTGCTTTCTCCTAGAGCTGGTGGTGCAAAGATGCCCTAAGAAGAGAAAAACCCCAAGTTATGGCACAGACCTCTGCGGTGGGGGAGGCAGCAGTGCGGGGAGACTCGTGCCTGGGCTGCAGCTGCTGCAAACTCACTTTCAGTGCGGAGGTGGCAGCTGCAGCCTGCCGCACAGCTGCCCGGGGGGCTGCTGCTCCCGCCCGGGGAGGGCCTGGCGGCCGCTCAGCGTGGGACGCCTGCAGTTCCTCCCGGAGGCTCCCCAGCTCCGCTTGCAGGGCGACCACCCGGCAGAAAGACACCACCGTGAGGCAGCAGGACAGCAGGGCCAGCAGCAGGGTCACGGCCAGCAGCTTTCCATCTTTGGAGAGTCGGACAGAGGGGCTTTCCTTCTGGGGGAGGATGGAGACACTGTCCTTCAGTTTCATTTCTTCTCTTCTCTTAAGGCAAGAAGAAAGGCGTGACTGCTCCCCTCGTGTGGAGTCATCCATCTCACTCCTTGAACTTTGGAGGTTCGGGCCTTTAGAATAAGTGACCACAGGGAATGGATCATTTCCTGTTATCTGTGTTTGTTGATGTCCTACATTGACTACATCGCCCAGCGTGGCTCTCGCCCTCAGGAGAGTTCTCCTGAATTTTCTTCTCTCTGCCCCGCTGCATCTCTGCCCTACTGTACGCTAGGTCTTCCTGGCATTCGCCCTTCTATTCGATTGCTCAATCAGTCTTCCTCATTTCACTTTCAGTTTTTGTAAGAATTTTAATGACATCTCAAAACACTCATACACACACGGGCCCCTTAAATCCACTGATTTGTCGGAACCTCGGGTTTGGGTCAGCACACTTAAGGGCACTTTTAAGCCGTGCAGTGTTTAAGGAGCTCCCTCTGAGGCGTTCTCAGAGAACTGGGTCTACTTGGGGCCACGTGGCTTTGTAGGAAAGGGGAAAAGAACATGAAAGTTCCTGCTGGTGTAATAAAAATAATGAATGTGAGGTCAGATAGCTAAGTGCTTCAGTATTGAACTGTACTCAGCTGGAAAGTGATTTATTAACAGCCTTTAAGCAGGAAATAAAATGAAGTGTCCTTAAAGGAGGCACGGAAGTCCGCTGGGGACTCTTCTCTTTATTGTTATCTCAGCAATGTAATTAAAAGCATGTGGCTAAACTTTGGAGACCTATTTAAATTAGATACGGGTGTGTTCTTCTACAGGGGAATGCATTTCCAAGGGAAACTTGCTAATCATTTCCTTCTGGGACTCACTGCTAGGGAGTCCGTCCCCCACAGGACACCCCGCCCCAAGGAGCGGTCCCACCTCTACTGTTCCCGCTTCTGGAGCTTGAAGTCCCTGCTCAGTGTGATGCTGTTTCGAGGTTAATGGGCCTTATCTCCAGCTCCAAATGCCCCAGTCCGGCCACTTACTGCTCTTTGCTAAAGCAGCTTATCTACCAGTCCACAGTAGGTTGACTCTGCCCCAATCGAAGTGCACGCAAAACGACCTGACTCAACCCAGAATCACTTCAGTTTCAAATCCCTATGGTTGGACGTGGCGTTGCTGCCTTGTCTTGATGGACGGCTCCTGGACATTTCCCGGTTTCTGGGTGCTTGGCTCTCAGCACCTACATATTGAGCAAGGAGCTTACACTTCAGTGATGTTACTGAGCACTTGCCGAGGCCTGGCTAAGCACGACTCCCCCGTGAGCAAAGACTGTAGAGCAGGAGCTCTATCTGACCCCACATTTCTATGCCATCTTCAAAAGAAAGTTACAGAAATGAGGTAAGTAAGGGTAAGGCCTCCAGGGAGCGAATCCTGGCTCCACCTCTTACTCTCCTTGGGCAAAGTATGTAAACTCTCTGTGACTCAGTTTCCTCATCTCTTAAATGAGATGATAACTGTCCCTGAGAATTGTAAAGAGGCGTACAGGAAAGTAGAACAAATTATATTTAAGATGCTTCCATTTTTCATTCACAACATGAAATATATTTCATTCATTCATTATACGAACGAAATGTTTCACTCATTCATTACACGAAGTATTTTTCATTGTTATTAACAGTGCCATAATAAACATCTTTGTACATGTCTCCTGTAACATCTGCAAGGGTTTCCCCAGCAGGCACCTGCTGGAGAGCAGGCACAGGGTTACCTTTACCACGTGTCACCAAGTCCCCTCTGATGAGTGCCCGTTTCCTCAGTGTCTCAGTAAGCATGATGTCGCGAGACTTATTCATTTTTACCTATTGGGATTGTTATTATTTTCCTTTGTGTCTGCAAGTTCCAAGACTCTTTTAAATGACCTTTAAAAAACTTAAAAAAAAAGTAAAAATTTTTTAATGATTACCTTGGTCTCCCAAATTAGCTATTCTCTAATCTCTCAGGTGGAAGTCTTCTTCTGTGAGTGAGTATGCAAAATCTTTTGAATCAGACATCACGTAATACAAGTCTTTTGTCACAGTCCTATGTTTCCAGGTCAATCAGGGTGACATATAAGAGATAACATTCCAATAAAAAAGAATTAGTTTAGGGATTGTATTAAACCCTTCTGACTGAAAGTAATTGAAACTCACTGAGATCATGTGAGTGTATATTAATATTATCTATGCACATACAGAGTAAGAATTCAAGGCGGTGCTGGAAACCAACGACTCTTCCTTCACTCGGGACACCTGTGGCCGCTGCTGCTTTCTGTGGGTCAACACTCTCCTACTTCTGACGGGTCACTTGTCTCCTACTCTGCTGTGACATTTCTGAAGAGAGAGGGAATAATTTGACCGTTTTAGCAATTACCTCTGCCTTGGTTGCTCTATTGGGCAGAAACCTTCATGCCCAACCACCTCAAGAGACAGCCACCCAGCAGCCTACGTGCAGGCCATTTTAAAACAAGTACCCCGTCCTGGATCAAGCAGGGGGCAACCCTGAGCACAGAGAGGGCTGGTGCTTCCTCCACAAAAGGCAGCAGGCCAGCCTCCCCCCGACCCAGACCTGAGGCAGGCACTCATTGCCATTTGCGTGTCCTCCACGGCGATCACACAATTAAATTTGTCTGAAGACAGATCGAAAACTAAGTGGCATTCATGTGCTCTTGAATTTCTTATTAGAGGAACAAAAGGAAGTCATTACTCCGTAAATCAAAGATCTGTTTCCTGCAGAGGAAGTGGTTTGACAATAATTTAACTGAAACTCTGTTAAACAAATAGCATGTTCACATCCACTGAACACACACCACACAAGTTTATCCAGGGAGGAGAAGCTACCCTCCCTGAGCCACAGAGCGCTCTCTGTCAGTACGTAGCTACTTTTCTACCCACTTCTTTTTCTCAACTTCAGTGTAAAACACTCTCCTGTAACATAGCTATACCAAATTGAATAAACAAATTGAGATGTCACATTCCTGTCCCAGCCACTCAGGGGTGGGCAGATAGGAACACGTGAGGGTATATTTGAAAAGAACTTCAGTGATGAGTTTATCCAAGGAACTGAACCACAGCATAAAACGAACACCTACTCTATGACTGCTTGCTTCTTATACTGACAACCTCAAAATATTCAAAAAGCTTATCAACTTCTGGCTTAATAGTATCATGAAGAATTAGCAAGTTTGGGAAATCTCTCCTATACCCCTTTCTTTGAGGAAAATGAGTCTTTCATAAGGATTTGGACCACTCAAGCATGGAGACAACAGCTCTTCTAAATATTCGGATGTACCTAAAAATAAATCTAGGTGAAACTGGCTTCCTAACGTGCTCAGAATATGGAAAATAGTTTGATACAAATAACTATTAAATTTCAGAAAAAAAATCATGTTGTTTTCTGGCAGAAATAGATATGCAGTCGGTTGCTATTACAGTTATAGTGAAAATTGATTTGGAAGGCTGAATGCTAAACACCGTGTAGAACTTAACTGTGGAATAATATGTGTTTAAAATTAGACAACTCTGGTCGTTCCTTACACAAAAAATAATGTCAGTGTCTGGCAATGCTGATTTCTCTTTCTTAATAGTTATATTAAAAAGAAGACTGTGTATGCATGTACTGGAGGTTGATTTTTGTCACTGTTGGAAAAAAATCCACTTTTGTAAGAACTCAGTTTCATTTGTGAATCTGTCCTCAATTTGTTTTGTAACTGCTTTCAGATTTAATTCTCTTGAAGAAAAGTGTTTAAATGTGTGTTTTTAAGAAATTTCTGTTTACTTCAATACTATTTTCAATGAGTGCAATTTAGTTTGTCATTCTTCATAATGTTTACAATATTTTCGTTGGTATTAAGATGGATATGTGTCAGTCCATATGATCACCTACCTATTTCATGTACATGAATGAATTTTTCTATTTTACACACACTGACACCCAGGGACACTCAAATAACACCTGGTCAGATTTGACCACCTCAAAAACGTTGGGAGAAATGATAAAGTAATTCTACACATGCAGGAAATATTACTTACAAAACTCTCTGCCTTTAAGATTAATAAAGCACAGTTTGCAAACATTTTTAATGATTAATTTGACTTTTTGTTTACTAAATGCGAGAGGTAAAATGATGGGAGTTAAGAGTGCAGGCTCTTGGGGCCAGCCCGCTGCCTTAGCAATTAGGTGCACGAGCTCCGCTACTGGCGGCCTGGGTTCGGATCCCGGGCGCACACTGACGCACCGCTTCTCCGGCCATGCTGAGGCCGTGTCCCACATACAGCAACTAGAAGGATGTGCAACTACGACATACAACTATCTACTGGGGTTTTGGGGGAAAAAAAGGAGGAGGACTGGCAATAGATGTTAGCTCAGAGCCGGTCTTCCTTAGCAAAAAGAGGAGGATTAGCATGGATGTTAGCTCAGGGCTGATCTTCCTCACAAAAAAAAAAAAAAAAGAGCACAGGCTCTAAAGTCAGACATACCTGTATGCCCAATTTTGCTTCACCATCTTAACAGTCTTTCCTGCCCCAAATCTGGAAACTGATTTTGGTTAGATGTCCATCTTCGTGGGATGCTGACCAAACGCACGCTATATCCTAACCACTGCAGTTCAGTCCTGGGGACTCCATCCACATCGCCCTTGATTGCCAAGAGTGGGCAGATAGGGAAGTTTCTAACAATCAGATGTGAAAGGTGGTCTCTCATGAGAAAGAGTCCATCATCTTTAAAGAGAAACAATAAAAAGACACTCTTCTTGCTCTATCACATGTCTACACATGACAACCTAGAACTGCACCAAATGCTGTGATACCCAGGCTGAGAGGCTGAGGACAGGAGAGCAGGATCATGGAAGAAAACTGGGTCTCTCATGGCACTACTGTGCTGCTGAATTAATCAACTCTTCGTGTTCCCTCTCCAGGGACTTCTTATATTGAGTAATACTTTTTCCCTATTCTTTAGGACAATTTGAGACAAGATTAGACGTTAATGCACCCAAAGACATCAAAACTAATTCTGCTGGCTTGAGGATATTTATATTCCTACAACCAAAGATCTTTTCACAGAACAGTTTCAAATGTCCTTTCAGAATTTGTCCAAATGTCCCCATTTTTAAAACTCCAATGTAAAAAGAACAGGTCAGCATCCATCACTAGAAAAAAGAATTCATTCACTAAGAAGAGTATTATTTCTGGTTCTGCTACAAAGTTATTTTTTGATAACTTCAATTATTTAGTAGTGTTAGGAAACTTAAGAAAACAACATCTTTAAAAGTGCTCTTGTGTGGAGCCGTGTTTAATGGATCTGTCTTTTCTATGTGGAACCAGAATAAATTCAGTCACCTCTTTCAGAAAGGAAAATATGAAACCAGAATTGTGGGTCTTCCTGTAAGGAGAAAATCCCCTCAAACGAAAGAAAAACCACGGGGGAAGCCCAGAGTATTCTGAGAAAAATGCAGTGTGAGTGCATCTTTCTTCTCTTTCCTACCAAATCTGAGTTACCCGTCTTCTGTGAGCCAAAACTACTATGGAACTGGAGGCAGCCACAGGTTAGGGAGACTGTCGGTTCTACCTGGCCCCAGACAGAGAAAAATGATGTGAGGCTTTTTCCTCCAAAGTAGGATTTACAGTATTGTATCTGAGACCCAAGGCTCAGTGGATCTTGGAATGAATGGGAGAGAGGAAATCTGGACGCCAGGCAGTGGTTACCATGAGCCCGACACGAGGTGCCCCGTGTCCTTGGCGTCTGAGAGTGCACCAGGGATGGAGATGGGTACTTAGTCCTCCATCTCCGAGGCTGGCAGAGTACAGAGGATGAGAGGAAATGGAAGCCTCTGAATGCCTCATCAGTAGACAGCAAGTTTCTCTGCTGGTACAAAGCAGGCTTGTGCAGTTAGAGACGACGACCTGATTTCCCGCCAGCTGGGACGAGACGGCACCAGCTGAGCCATCAAAGAAAACTGCTGAGAGGTTTAGGAGGTGTAAGCAGTCACAGAAAGACAGAGAACACAGAAATCCCCCTGCACATACACAAAACAGAGGTGACAGACAACTTGAATTTTAAAAATTAATACAGGACTTAAGAAGATTCAACTGCAGAAAGTTTTTTTAGGAACTAAAAAGGATTCCCATAATTTTCCAATTTAACAGTTTAACAGATGAATTGAAGAAACGGATGGTCACTTCTGAGCTCTGAAGTACTGGTTTGCAGGCTCAAGTAGAAGTAAAACCTCAAAACACAGAGTAGAGACCTAACATGCAAAAGATAGGAGACATACGGTGGTGGTGGAGGAGATTAAAGAGACTGTGATTTTAAAACATGCAGGAAAATAGAAAAAAAACAAAAAACCTTTCTTAATCTATGAAAGATCTGAAACTGCAGTTTGAAAGTGCTCACCTAGTCTCAGGCGGAAACTCAGACCCAAGCAAGGCCTGAAGAAATTCCTGAACATAGCAAAATTTGTGAGATAGGCAGAAAATAAAGAATGTCAAAACTTGTGAGATGCATCTAAAGCTATTTTTACGTGGAAAACGACAGCTTCGATTGCATATGTCAGAAAAGAAGAAAGGAAAGCCGTGAGCTGAGCATGCAGCTCACAAAGTCCTAAAAAATTGAAGAAGCAAAAGTAAATTAAGCTTAAAGAAAAAAATTTAAAAAGAAGAGAAGAAATTAATAAAGTAGATGACAAGAAACCACACAATAGAGAGGATAAAAAATTTGGTTATTTGAAATGGCAAACATGGGGCCGGCCCCGTGGCTTAGCGGTTAAGTGTGTGCGCTCCGCTACTGGCAGCCCGGGTTCGGATCCCGGGCTCGCACCAACGCACCGCTTCTCCGGCCATGCTGAGGCCGCTCCCCACATGCAGCAACTAGGAGGATGTGCAGCTATGACATACAACTATCTACTGGGGCTTTGGGGAAAAAAAGGAGGAGGATTGGCAATAGATGTTAGCTCAGAGCCGGCCTTCCTCAGCAAAAAGAGGAAGATTAGCACGGATGTTAGCTCAGGGCTGATATTCCTCACAAAAAAAAAAAAAAAGAAAGAAATAGCAAATAAAATAATTTGTAGGAAGACCAAAAAAAAAAAGAAACTACAAATTTACAGTAATAGAAATGAAAAACGGGACATTTTTAGAGCTATTACAGATCCTAAAAAGATACTAAGAGGGTGTTATGAACAAATTTTTGCACTAATAATAAGGGGAAATGAGACTATACGTACATTTCTTTTGTGTATAAGAAAAATGAAATAACGAAGCAGAGAAAGCAATTGCCAGGTGAAGGATATTCACCATTCACTCCTTGAATAATGTTCTAGGTGCTAGGGATACAAAAGAAAAAAGGAAAGAAAAATTGAAAACTCTTGCTTCATGGAGCTTAAATTCTATTGTGTAAGATCATCCATTTCAAGCAATTTCAAATTTTATTTAATAAATTTATGCAAAATAGTTTCTTATCTAGTTTTCAATTTCTTTTGTATTTGTCTTTTTCAAATTGTCTACTGATGATTTCTTTCTTTCTTTCATGACAAGATAGCTAAAATTTATCTGTTTTGTTGTTGTTGTCTAAGTAATCAGCAGATGGTTTTACTTATTCTCTTTATGATTTGCTGCATTTGACTTGTTTGTCTTGTTGTTCTTTATTCTAAATTCTTCAGTTGAATGTTTAAGCATTCATTTCCTTTCTTATTTGATATAAAAATATAGGTTATTAAATTTCTTATGAGCATTGCTTGTAAAATTCAATCATATTTGATATATGATGTATTTAGTATTAATTTTTTTAAAAAATTTGACAGTTTGGTTTGGATTTCTACTTTGACTCACAAGTCATTTTACAAGAGATTTATTAATTTATTTTAATTTCCAGGCATTTTTTCCATTTATCTTACTAATTTCTACTTTATTGCATGGCATTATAATTTTCTCTTCCTATTTGTATTTATAACACTTAATTAGAGTTTCTTTGTGGATTAATAATATTGTCATTTGTGTGAATATAACACAGGTACTTGAAAAGAAGGTACATTGTTACTAATTTTATTATTTGTCTGCATTGTCTTTATTTTTTTGTTCACACAATCTGTCACAGACTAATGGATTAAAGTCTCCTACAGCTAATGTTTTCCTGTGTATTTCCAGAAGTTTTTCCTGTGGTTTCAGCTTTATGAACATTGATGTTATATTATTTAGCAGTATATTATTTAGTGCAAAGATATTCAGAAAAGAGAGGAAGATAATGACTTATGTCTATCAAAAAGAGGTTTTTTCCCAAAGGTATAAGGAACACTTACAAAATTTAATCAACATTAACAACTCAGAAAAGTAGTTTTTACAGGCTCCTGTGACGGATAGTTTGTGCAGACTGTGAGAACAAACTATCTGGTGGAAGCCCATTTGCAACGTGATTTTGTAGCTCTTCCTAGCAAAAGATTTCTCTATTTTCTTACCCCTGAATCTGAGCTGACCTTGTGAATTGCTTTGACCAGTAGACTACGTTAGATATGACGCAGTTTTAGCTTTCGCTCTCTTGGATTGCTTCCCTGAGACCAGTATGTAAAAAAGTCAGTATAGCCTACTGGGGGTGGGAAGACACACAGAGAAGCACCAGAGTGTTCCAGCCAAGAGCCAGCATCTACTGCCAAATGTGTGAGTGAGGCCATCTTGAAATTTCCAGCCCCACATGGCTGCCAGAGGTGTGCAGCCACAAGAGTGATCTGAGGTGGGACCAGCAGAAGAAGCTCGTGGAAAACCCACAGAATCACAAAAATAATAAATCATCACTGTTATAAGCCACTAAATTATGGTAGTTTGTTACTTAGCAATAGATAACTGAAATATCACATTCACCATTTAAAAGTTAATAATAATAGAAATCACTACAAATAGATGATCAAAGAGTTGTTTACTTGAAAATGTAAAAATAGATTCACAGATGAATTTTGAATCAAAGAGGTATGCAAAACTGCAGTTAGGAACTACCTAGAAAGCGATGAGAAGGAAAATGGTTCATACTCAAAGATAGGGGCCACAGCAAAGGCAATACCTATTAAAAAATATTACAGCATTGAAAACAAAGCTTTAGTCAAAACATAATGATATTCACAAGAGTCAAATGCTCATCTGAAGAAACTAGAAAAGGAATAAAATAAGCCAAAATAATTTAGAAAATGAACATTAATAAAGATAATAAACATTGATGATTAATTGTTAATTATGTATTGCTAGTTAGGATGTGAGCAAAAGGTACTCTTTTGAAAATGTAAAATAATAAAAGTTGTTTTGAAAACCAATCTGATAATACCCAGTAACACTGAAAACACATACACATTGAAATTCAACAATCTTACTGCGGAGAATCTATCCATGGGGAGAGAATACAGTAGAAAAAGGCATATATATGGTCTCAAGTAAAATTAAATTTCTTTATGTTTAGTCCTCTATCTGGAATCAGTGACTTCTCTTGTGTTTTCTTGCTACTCGAAATATAAAGCTAAAGACTCTCCTGTTCTCAAATTGTTTCATTACCAAGTCTGATTGCCCAACAGAAATACAAATTTTATAGGAAAATTTGTAAAAGCTGTATTAGACAACTGTGGACAGTCATAAAACATGTTTAATATGTAAGAATTTATAAATTGTACTTATTGTTAATTACTTCTGAATTGACTGCATTTGAAATGAACTTGCTGATTTTTTGTCTATTCCTCTTAAATATAAGCCTCTTTGTTCTAACACTGGTATAAAAAAAAGAGAGGGTGATTTCCAGAATTCTAACCAAAAGCATAATCTGTTATCTCACTGCTACAGCTGTTTACATACTTTAAACTGAATAATGAGCTCTTAATAGTTTCGAAAATTAAACACAATCCAGACCCACACTCAGGAGAACCAATCGTGATGCAGTGCAAAATTCATGTGAACTTTTCATTATTGCTTATCAAACAGCAATACTAGTAATAATTAACCATGGGTAACACATTAAATCAAATAAATAAAGTATTAGAAACTGTTCTCTGCTAGTGACTATTAAAATCTGTCACCATTTTGGAACACTAATCTTAAATCATTATCTCTAGACATTTTTTGTGTTTTTAAAAAATTGCGTTAAAATATACATAAAAAATTTACCACTTTACCCTCTTTTAAGTCATTTGTCAATTTCTCTTTAATATAGTTGACTTTTGAATTTACAATTCTCACTCCATCCCAGACAAGGAAACCTATTTCATCTTGGGAAACACCTGCATGTCACAGCTTGTGCATCCAGCACTGAGGATGCACACAACGTTGCAGGCTTCAGAAGGCACCAGAGTGCGTGGAACAAAGTCCCAGCCAGCACTCAGAAAATCTGGGTTCTAGTTACAGTTGTGTGACTCGTTTGGTCACTTCCCTCTCGCGTCTCCTCTTATTCTTCTGTAGAAATGTAAGGTCTCCTCTCCTCTAATCAGTGCAGAGAAAGGCATTTTAATCCCCAGGACCATCCTTGGCCTGCAATCCCTCCTCTGGCCCTAGACTTTTTTTTTTAAATTGTGGTGAAAAACATAAAATTTGCCACTTTAACCACTTTTATGTGTACAATTCAGTAGTGGTAAGTACATTCACATTGTTGCACAACCATCACCACCATCCATCTCCAGAACTTTCTCATCTTGCAAAACTGAACCTCTATACTCATTGAACTAACAACTCTCCTCTCTCTCCCCTAGCCCTTGGTGACCACCATTGTACTTTCTCTCTCTATGACTTTGACTACTCTAGATACTCATATGAGTGGAATCACACAGTATCTGTTTTTGTGACTGGCTTATTTTACCTAGCATAATGTCCTCAAAGTTTATCCATGTTGTGACATGTGTCAGAATTTCCTTCCTTTTCAAGGCTAAATAATATTCCACGTTTTGTGTGGATGCCTGTGATTAATGTAGGTGACCCTCATCCAATCCATTGAAGGCCTGAATAAAACAAAGAGGCTGACCTTCCCTCAAGTAAGAGGGAACTCCTCCTGCCTGACTGCTGAGCTGAGACATAGGTCTTCCTGCCTTCAGACTTGACCTGAAACATTGGCTCTTCTGGGGTTTTGAGCCTGCTAACTTTCAGATTAGAACTTACACCATCAGCTCTCCTGGTTCTCAGGCCTTCGGAATTGTACCGGAATATGTATATATATCTATATCTATATCTATATATATATATAGATATAGATATAGATATATATATATCTCCTGTTGGTTCTGTTTCTCTGGAGAACCCTGACTAATACAATACCACATTTTGTTTATCCATTCATCCATCAATCATAGATGGTGATCAACTTGGGTTGCTCAATAATCAACTTGGGTTGCTTCCATGTTTCGGCTATTGTGAATAATGTTGCCATGAGTATGAGGGTGCAAATATCTCTTTGAGACTCTGCTTTCAATTCTTTGGGATATATACACAGAAGTGGAATTACTGAATCATATGGCAATTCTATTTGTAATTTTTTGAGGAAACTCCATACTGTTTTCCATAGTGGCTGCACCATTTTACAATTGCACCAAAGTGCTCAAGGGTTCCAGTTTCTCCATATCCCTGCCAACACCTGTTATTAACTGGTTTTTGATAGTGGTCATTCTAATGGATATAAGTGACATGTCATTGTGGTTTTGATTTCTGTTTCCTTGATTAGTGATGAACAATGAATATGTTTTAAAGCTCTTTAAAAATTACTTCAAAAAGATAACAGTAATGCTAACTTATTTACAATGTGAAATAAAGCTATAGATAGACAGACAGTTCTTGTTCATTGATTGGCAAATTTTCTCAAATAACCTCAGTCTTCCTCCTCTGTATCTCTTTTACTCTCACACTACTACCACACTCACAACACTTCTGACACCAGAAATGTGGGAGTTTTCCCCCATCAGCAATTCTTTGTGAAACCAGGTGGGTGTCCTATAATTTAACTCAATTCTGACACAATCTACCTGGAGATAGTGTCAGATTCCACAGATTAAGGACTCAGTCCCACAAGACTGCCCTCACCCCACTTCAAATACCAATCACATGTCCAGCTTGTCTCCTGTGCTTCTCATGGATTGGCTGTAAATCAGAGGTCCTCACAACCATCTCATCAGGTTCGATTAATTTGCTGCAGCAGCTCACAGAACTCAGGAAAATTCTGTTTACCAGTACTGTTTACCAGTTTGTTATAGAGGGATGTGATGAAAGATACATAGGAACATCTGGATGGAAGAAATGTGTAGCACAAGGTATGTGGGAAGGAGTGCGGAGTTTCCATGCCCTCTCCAGGAATGCCACTCTCTCAGCACCTCCATGGGTTCACCAATTCAGAAGCTCCCCATACCCTATACTTTGGGGATTTGTATGAAAGCTTCATTAGGCATGATCGATCATTAACTCCATTTCCAGCCCCTCTCCCCTCTCTGGAAAAATAGGAGGTGGGGCTGAAAATTGCAAGCTTCTAATCATGGCTTGGTCTTTTTGGTGACCAGCCCCCATCCAGGAGCCCACCAGGAGTCACCTCATTAGAACAAAGACACTGCTATCACCTACAATATTCCAAGGGATTTAGGAACTGTGTGTCAGGAACCAGGGTCAAAAACCAACATATATATTTTCTAAATTATTTTTTTAAATAACATACATGCTAACATGAACAATGTGAAATAAAACTATAGATAGACAGACATTTCTTGTTCATTGATCAGCAATTTTTCTCAAATATGCTGATTCATATGCAAATACACTAGCAAAGCAAAATTAGAAGCTGAGTTGACGAGGGGATTTAGCTGCGTTAATTTCATAGTTACTGTTACCAACACATGTTAGCAAAATAAACCTACATCCTCTGCAAGGACACCGCCTGCTCTAACACCCACACTCTCTAGGTCACTGTCTCCTGGGTCATATGGGAGACTTACTGCCAATCTGACTTCCATTTTCTAAGCCCCCACTCCCGACCAGTCCTCTTTCTAATGGAGACATAGTTTTTCCTCTGGATTTGTTAGTCTCCTCCCATGGACCATTCCATTTTTTAAGGTGATTTTGCATATATTTAATCTATTATAGTTTGTTCTGTAGTATAAAACATAAAACCCAAATGCAATGTACAATCAGATGAAGATCCAGTTTCAAAAAAAACAACCTCAAAGACATTTGGGGAGAAATCGAGAAGAGTTGAATATGGATTGGCTACTTTGTTGGTAATGATCTTAGGTGTAATATTGATATTGTGCTTATGTGGAAGAATGTCCTTATTCTTAGGCGATGCATGCTGAAGTATTTAGGGTAAAGTGTCGTCATGCTTGCAACTTACTTCGAAATAGTTCAACATAAAAGAATAGATACATGATGCATATAACAGCTTGACAGACAAATGAAGCAAATATGCAGAAAAACATAAGCAAACTCTGAATCTAAGTGACAAGAGAATTTTTATCCATTTTACTATTATCTCAACATCTGTGTCTGCAAAATTTTGTAATCCCACTAAATGGAACAAAAAGTCAATCACCTTTTTCTGTTTATAAGTTCTGTGGAAAGCTAACGTTGGAGGTGGCATCTCAGTGTTTCGTCCATGTACACAGCAATCCTTTTTCTAAAAATTAAAATGATGACACAAAGTTGGTGTAAAAAGTAGCTTTTTGATTTAGCCATTATTTCTTGTTTATAGCACTGCATTTGCAGTTGAGTTTTTAGCGTGAAAATAGTCCAGCTAAACAACTGTGCCAGCCTTAATGACACTCTCTTGCTTCTGCCCTTTCTTCCTGAAGGCAGATCAGCTTCTTTTTACTCTCCCCCTTCAGAGTCTATGCCCATAGCATGCACTGTTGATTCTGGATTTTTAATTCATACAGCATCTCTGTCGGATTCCAAAAGAAAGGCACTCAGGACACAGACTGGGAAGACAAGGGGCACAGCTTCTGCCAAGTAGGGGAACCTGTACCTGCCACCTTGTAGGACCTCTGATGGGAGTGTCTGTGTGGGTACTAGAGACAAATGGTGTCTTTAGAACCCATGGAAAATGAACTCATGGCTGAACCTGGTGTGGAAGGAATGATACTGCCTTAGAAAAAACTCTGGATTAGAATGGCCCAATACAGGCCTAAACAGCAAGCATTTCAGCAGTTATCACAATATACTGAACATCAGAAGCACTGCTCCTATTGAAGTCAAATGGCTCTTGAACCATTCCAAGGAAGAGATTAGGATATCCTGACATCAGAACCATTCTCCACTCCATCATCAAGATTGACAATCCAGCCAGGTAGGTCAGTGAGAGCTGAGTCATATTTAATTTGATTTAGAAAACAAGGAAACGTGATATTTCCTGCTCCCAAGTGTAAGGGAGTCATTCTCTTTCAGAGAAATCTATTCTTTCCCATTATAACACTTATTGTCTATTTGTATTGCATGTTTGCATGTGCATAACATTTATTTACCTGTTAATTGTTCATCTCCCCAAATTCCATGAAGGTAGAAGCTTGTCTGTTTTGTTTGCCTTTATAGAACCAAAATATAGTACAGTGATAGATGTACTGTAGACGCTCCATTCATTGAAAGAATTAATGCAATAAATAGTATCCGTTGCATAGGCTACCTGTGCTTACATATTGCCATATCTATATAATCAACAATTTAGGTTAGTTTATCCAAATGTGCATTTGTCTATTTATGAAGCTTATATATATATTCTTCCATAACAAAATCTTAATCAGCATGTCTTAGGTTGATAGTATATTAGATTTCTGGTACTTTAACTTGTTATATACTTCAGTATGGCAAATATGATGTATGTGAATTAATCAGAATTAATTAAGGTTGGTTATTTTATAGAGTTATCTTGTCTGTATTACACCTTAGGTTTTGTAAGAACCATAAAGATTGTCAGAAATGACCTTTAATTAGCAAAATCGGTGGACTTCAAGATATGAGTTAGTGAGGCATGATATGAAAGGACCCACTGCGTCTGCACTTGCAAGGATAAGAAGCTGGAAAGCCCATGGTCCATGGTGCTTTGAAAGTATGGATCTTGTTAACCCTGTGTCTCTCATTTCAAGGGAAATCCTGCTGTCTGAGCTGCTGATTCATGAAGCATGCAGATCCTGTCTCAAAAACATTATCAAATAACGTTGGAGTGACCCATTGATACAAGGTTTTTTTCTGCCCTACCAGAGGGCAGAAAAGGCACCTCTCCCCTCTATCCAATGTGGCCATGACTGCTCGCTAATTAGAGTCTGTGCACTTGGAGAAATTTGGTCTAAGACTCACTCTCATCGTCACATCCCACCCGGTTGCTAGGTGGAGGGGGTAGGTCTCATACACTTCTGCCTCTAACATCTAAAGAATACAGATATTTACAAATATAAGCAGATATTAGCAGATATTTGCTACAGCTGATGATCTAGCAAATAAACTGTTAAAGGGCCTTGAAATTTGAAATTCAATATAAGCTTTTGTGTTTTCCAATTAAGTTTAGATCCTTAAAATCTCAACAACATGAAAATACTTCTCTTACATTTTTAAAATACTCCTAAACATATTAAGTAAAAAATGCATGGTGGGGAAAATTGTGTATAGAATGCTGCCATTTCTCTAAGAATGAGTCAGTGAGAATAGATATAGATAAATAGATGAGGGACACATGCAATATTTTGTAGGTACATATGTATGTATGTATGTATGTATGTATATAATGACTGCTCTTTGAATGGCAATTTACAACTAAACTATTTTAAATATCTTTTCTTTGTTTCAGGCAAATTTACAAGGTGATCCACAACACCTCCACTTCTAATACCGTATCACTAGACTTCTTCTATGAACTAGGGGAGGGGAAAATATTAAAGCAATCACACACAAAAAGCCTCCCTCAACTTTATCTTTTCCATGTTAAGTATAACAAAACCCACATTTTTTCCCAAAGTTCCTCTTGGTTAAAAATCATTTCACTTATACTTTGGGTCAATATAATATATGCTAGTTATAATAAGCAAATAATTTTGAGTTCTATACCAACTAATGATCTCTTCCTTCTTTCTCCTCCCTACAGCAGTCTTTTTCCCTGACATGTAACTAAATCAACAGTTTAATGCACATACTGTGTGTGTTATGTATACAGTTAGATAACTTATACAGACAAATTCTATACCAACACCTCTCTCTATATATATGTGTGTGTGTATACACATATACATATATACACATATATATACATATGTATGTATATTTTTATACATGCTCTCTATGGACTAATATTATTCACACTGCACTGTAACAGATTTTCTTCAAGAAAATATATCAGGGTATTTACCGTGGGTATTTTTCCAGATCAAAAAACATAGATTTAATTCCTTCTATAATTTATTCTATTATTTTCCACTGATGGAGTTTCAAACTGTTTTATAGGTTTTTTGTTTGTTTTGGCTACTACGAAAAATGCTACATTAAACTATAATTTTATCCATGCTCTCATCTAATTACAGTTTTAGGACAGACTTCCCAAAGTGCAAACACCAGGTTGAAAGTGATAAAACAAATCTTAAAGTTTCATAGATATATGCAATTTTGTCTTCAAAATGTTATAATAATTGGTAAACCTGCCAGCAACACTTCCTTGTACCCTTGCCAGGACAGGATCTTATCAACCACTTAAATTTTGTTCCTGTTAATCTTGAAAGACAAAACAGAGTTTTGTTCATACAGTGACGCCAAATTAAATTGTTATTCCAGCTATCTCTGAGGTGAAATGTCCTAATTCTATACTAATCTTACTAAAAATTAAATTCTATGGTTTTAAAATACAATCACCAACGAATCTTCCTACGACTTATATGTTCCAAAAGAAATATACTTGTACTAAAAACGTTCATAGTGTCCTCCTCCCTTGTTCACATCTCCTTCTTGGGCAATCTGCTCCACGAATAGGCCAGTAACTCAGTAATGGAGCTGAGGGCATCTTTGGTGGCACCAATTACGGGCTAAATCCAATCAGAGCAGAATTAGATCTGCTAAGAGACAGCAGAGATGTGAGACCATGTGACTCGAGAGCAAGCCAGAGAGAAGCCTCCTTCATTGGTTCTTTGACCAAATGGTCATAGTGGCTTCTGCTTCTGTTGGCATTTTACAAAATTCATCACTCTTTCATGATACAAACACTCAACAAACTAGGAATAAAAGGAAATTACCTCAACATAATAAAAGCCATATATGAAAAGCCCATAGCTAACATCATACTCAATGATGAAAAACTGAAAGATTTTTCTCTAAGATTAATAACAAAGCCAGAATGCCCATTCTTGACACTTCTATTCAAAATAGTACTGGAAATCCTAGCCAGAGCAATTAGGCAAGAAGAAGAAATAAAACGCACCCAAATTGGAAAGGAAGAAGTAAAATTGTTTCTATCTGTAGACGACATGATCTGACATATAGAAGACCCTAAGATTCCACCAAAAAAAAAATGTTAGAACTAACAAATAAATGCATCAAAGTCGCAAGATATCAAATCAACATACAAAAATCAGTTTCGTTTCTGTACAATAACAATGAACCATCTGAAAAGGAAATTAAGAATACAATCTCATCTACAATAGTATTAAAAAGAATAAAATAATTAGGAATAAATTTAACCAAGTAGGCAAAAGACTTGCACACTGAAACTACAGAACATTCCTGAAATTAATAAAACAAGACACAAATAAATAAAAAGACATTCTATGTTCATGGATTGGAAGACTTAGTATCATTAAAATGTCCATAATACTCAAAGTGATCCACAGATTCAATGCAACCCCTGTCAAAATATCAATGGTATTCTTTGCAGAAATAGAAATAATCATCCTAAAGTTCATATAGAATCTCAAAGAATTCCGAGTAGCTAAAACAGTCTTAAGAGAAAATAAAAACCAAACTAGAGTCTTCACATATCCTAATTTTAAAACATAGTACAAAGTTACAGTAATCAAAACAGTATAGTACTGGCACGAAAACAGACACATAGACCAACAGCATAGTACAGAGAACCCAGAAATAAACTCTCATGTATAAGGTCAAATGATCTTTGACAAAGTTGCCAGGGCTACACAATGGGGAAAGGACAGTCTCTTCAACAAGTGGTGCTGGGAAAACTGGATATTCACATGCGAAAAAATGAAGTGGGACCCTTATGTTACAACATATGCAAAAATTAACTCAAAATAGATTAAAGACCTAAACATAAGACCTGAAACTATAAACAACTAGAGGAAAGCATACAAGAAAAACCTCATAAGGTTGAATCTGACAATTATTTCTTTTACGACACCAAAAGAACAGGCATAAAAAGCAAAAATAGACAAATGGGACTACATTATACTCAAAAACTTTTGCACAGCAAAGGAAACAATCAACAAAATGAAAAGACAATCTATAGAATGGGAGAAAATATTGCAAACCATATATCTGATAAAGAATTAATATCTAGGATATATAAAGAACTGCAACTCAATAACAACAACAAAAAAACCCTAAATAACCTTATTTAAAAATGGGTAAAGGACTTGAATAGACATTTCTCCAAAGAAGATATACAAATGACCAATAAGCACATGAAAAAGATGCTCCACGTTACTGATCATCAGGGAAATGCAAATCAAAACCACAACGAGATATCACCACACACTCTGTAGAATGGTCGCTATAAAAAACCCTGAAAATAAAGCATTGGCAAGGATGTGGAGAGACTGTTACCCTTGTGCTCTGTTGGTGAGAATGTAAAAATGGTTCAGCTGCTATGGAAAATAGCATGAAGTTTCCTCAAAAAATTAAAAATAGAAGTACCATATGATCCAGCAAATCTCACTTCCTAATACATATCCAAATGGATTAAAAACAGGACCTCAAAAAGATATTTGCCCACCTATGTTCACTGAAGCATTATTCACAACAGCCAAGAGGTAGAAGCAGCCTAAACGCCCAGTGACTGATAACTGGATACAGGAAATGTGGTCTATACATATAACGGAATACTACACAGCCTTAAAATAGAAGAAAAGCCTGTCATACGCTGCAACACGGATGAACCTTGAGGACGTTACACTAAGTGAAATGAGTCAGTCACAAAAAGACAAATATTGCATGATCCCACTTATATGAGGTATCTAAAGTAGTCAAATTCATAGAAACAGAAAGCAGAATGATAATTACCAGGGGCTGGAGGAAACGGAAAAGGGAAGTTGTTAACAGGCGTAGAGTTACAGTTTTGTAAGATGAAAAAGTTCTAGAGATCTGTTGCGCAAAAAGATGCATAGCGCTAACACTAATATACTAAAAATGATTAAGATGGTAAATTTTGTTATGTGATTTTACCACAATTAAAAAAAGATAATTGACTGGTGACAAAATAATGACAATTGTGAAATTTATAACATACATAGAAGCAAAATATATGACAAAAATAGCACAAAGGCAAGAGGGAGAAAAACATAAGTACACCATTTAAATGTTCTTACATTGTATGTGAAGAGGTATAATATCATTTGAATATAAACTGTAAAATTTTAAAGAATGCTGAGAGAACTTAAAGAAAGCCTCAAGATGAATATTTTTTTTCTTTTTTTAAATTTTTTGTGAGGAAGATCAGCCCTGAGCTAACATTTGCTAATCCTCTTCTTTTTGCTGAGGAAGACTGGCCCTGGGCTAACATTCATGTCCATCTTCCTCTACTTTATACGGGACGCCGCCACAGCATGGCTCGCCAAGTGGTGCATCGGTGCACGCCCGGGATCTGAACCTGCACGCTTAACCGCTTGCACCACTGGGCCGGCCCCACAAGATGAATATTTTTAAGATTCTAACCCAAATGAATAAATAGTTCATCAGTTTGTAGGCTTTTTTTAAAGAAAGTAACATGCTGATTTCAATATTTGTATGGAAATGCAAATGATTTAGAGTACTCAAAAAATCTTGAAAAAGAATAAATGTTGAGGGTTTACACCAAGTGATCTCAAAACTTTCTGTGAAGCTTCAATAAGTAAGAGAGTGATACTGAAATAAAGATAGAGAAGTCAATGGAATAGAATAAAAAGGCCAGAAACAGTCTGTCTCTCTCCCCCTCCCCCTCCCCCTCCCCCCTCCCCCTCCCTCTCCCTCTCTCTGGGTTGGTACAATGGCAGCAGAGGCTGCTACAGCCGCCTTGATCTGTTGTTGGACAACGAGTGGTTATAAATCCCAATCTAAAAATTTCCAAGTAATGGAAAGTCTAAACGCAAATGTCATCATCTCTCTCTCTTACTCGTTATCTTTATCGTAAATATGTTCATTTCTGCCACCTCTAAGTATTCAGCTAAGGAAGAAAAGAAAATATAAGAACTAACTTTGTCACCATTCTTATTGTCAGCGTAGAGGAGCTGACATTATTAAGCAAATAAAGGTGTGACAATCCAGTAGTAATGAAGGTTGTTGATAATGACCCAAATTCATTAATAAATCGCATTTAACAGAGAGGCAATAAATTGAATCAAAGCATATGTTGGGAACATGATTCTAGGTTAAGACTGTTAGCAAAGTGTTTCAGAAAACGGCACCTTGCTTGTTGTTACATGCAGAGTAAATAGTCCTGGGTTGAGTCTCCTCTTCCTCCTTAATACCTGTGGACTCTGCACTGTACTAAAAGGAGCCGTTCTTAAAAGGCGCCGCTCTTTGCCATGACATCAATTTGCGAATCTTTTTTACCATGATACTACATATCAATTTTATAACCCATGTGTATTTACATGAGCAGTTAACAGAACAAGCTCAGTTCTCTAGTTGAAGATTAAGCTCATTCATTCATTCTAATTTTGAACAAGGCTACAAACTTTGTTCCAAACTGTCAAGCGATAGCTACTCTACAAAGAGCTAAATAAAAGATCTCATTCTCTTTCTCCTCTCGGGACATCTTCTCTCATTCTCCCATCCTTTAAATTTTCAAATTCCTCAGGTTAGCTCCTAGGTTCCCCTTTCCTTTTAGACTCTTGCCCTAAACATTCTCTTTCTTTTTTTTTTTTTTTTCTGTGGTAAAATATACATAACATAAAGTTTACCACTTTATCCTTTTTTTTTTTTTTTTTTTGAGGAAGGTTAGCCCTGAGCTAACACCTGTGGCCAATTCTCTCTCTTTTTTTTTTTTTTTTTGCTGAGGAAGATTGGCCTTGGGCTAACTTCCATGCTCATCTTCCTCTACTTTATATGGGTTGCTGCTACAGCATGGCTTGATGAGCGGTGCATAGGTGCTTACCCAGGATCTGAACCTGCAAACCCCGGGCCACCGAAGCAGAGCACATGAACTTAACCGCTACACCACCAGCCAGCCCCCTATCCATTTTTTAATATATAGTTCAGTGTATTAAGTACCTTCACATTGTTGTGTACTATCCATTCTTGTGGTATCACTGATGGCTACTCAAATGCCTACCTTTAGCCCAGATCCCTTTCCCAAAACTTAACAGCCTTTCAGCATCTCCTATTGGATATTATATCATTCAGGTTTCTCTTGGGTGCAAGCAACATAAACCATCTCTAGCTAATTAAATAGAAAAGGATTTTATTGAAAAGATTTAGAGTAACTCCCCAAATCTTTGTCTTTGGAAATAATTAGAGAATCATGCTTAGATATATATATATATCCTCTCCGAATCACAAGGCAATATTGGACCCATAAAAATACCACTGCTGTTACCACTGGGAACAGATCCTTAGCTTTGGATTTGTATTTGCATTCATACACCTGGGAACCTACTGCTAGAACCACAGGTGCTGGAGGCTCTGAACTCTGCATCTGGCTGCTGCTGCTGCTGCTGCTGCTCGCCGCTACCGTCCATATTAGCATGCAATTTATATGGCCTTGCTTTTCCATGTCACCAGCCTCCGAGTCTGGAGCTAGTGTGTCTGGTTGACAGTCTGCGTCATGTACAGAACCTGCATCTTAGCTGTGAGAAGAGCATCCCATACTAGGAGACTGGCCCTGACCTGTCAGACGAAGAATTGCCAAAGCAGAGGGCAGGTGCTGGGCAGCCAAAAATAATGAAAAATGTTCATTACTTTGTTTTATAGACACTTTGAACTCATTATGAATGTAATTTGAACTCCTGGTATTTCTCCCAAAACCTTCTTGTGTCCTCCTAGTCATCCAGGTATTAAAGGTAGAGGTATAGAGTTATGCATTCTGTATTCTCCTGCATTCCTCCTCATCAGTTACATCCCGAGTATATCTTGAATCCATCCACTTCTCTCCAGATCCACTACTATCATTTGAATCCAAGATTTTTCACTTAGAATATTCCTAAATGGTCTCACCCATTATAACAGTTTCATTGAGATATAGTTTACATACAACACTATTCACCCCATTTAAAGGTACAATTCAATGATTTTCAGTATTTTCACAAAGTTGTGATATAGATTGATCACAACAATTTATTTTAGAACATTTTCCCACCCCAAAAAGAAACTCTGTATCCATTAGCAGTCATTCTCCATTTCCCCGCAATGCTCCTAAACCTAGGCAACCACTCATCTACTTTCTGTCTCAGTAGAGGTGCCTATTTTGGACATTGCAAATGAACGGAATCATACAGTATATAGTCTTTTGTGACCAGCTTCTTTCAGTTTGTATAATGATTTCAAGGCTCATCCATATTGTAGCATCTATCAGTATTTCATTTCTTTTCATTGTTGAATAACATTACATTGTATGGATGATTCCTGTTTTCTTTATTCAGTCATCACTTAAAGGACATTTGAATTGTTTTCACTTTTTTACTATTAGGAATAATGCTGCTATGAACAATCGTGTACAAGTTTTTGTGTGAACACATATTTTTCAACTCTCTTGGATATATACCCAAGAGTAGAAATCCTGGATCATACGCGAACTCCATTTTTAACATTTTAAGAATTGCTAGACTGTTTTCCAAAGTGGGTACTCCATTCTATATTCCCACCAGCAACGTAAGTGTTCAAAACTTCTCCACATCCTCACTGACACTTGCTGTTGTCTGTCTTTTTGATTATATCCATCCTAGTGGGTGTGAAGTAGTATCTCATTGTAGTTTTGATGTGCATTTCCCTTATTACTAATGACATTGAGCATCTTTTTATGTGCTTATTGGCCACCTGTATATCTTCTTTGGAGAATGTCTATTCAAATCTATTTTTAAATTGGGTTGTCTTTATATTGTTGAGTTGTATGTGTTCTTTATATATTCTAGAAACAAGTCCCTTATCAGACATGTGATTTGCAAATGTTTTCTCTCATTCTGTAGGCTGTCTTTTCACTTTGTTGATAGTGTTCTTTGAGGCACAATTTAAAAAAAAAAATTATCATGCCCAATTTATCTATTTTTTTCTTTTGTCTCTTGTGCTTTTGGTGTCATACCTAAGAAACCATTGCCTAATCCAAGGTCACAGAGATTGTATCTACGTTTTCTTCTAGCTCTTTGCTCCATTTTGAGTTAATTTTTTATATGGTGTGATATAGGAGTCCAAATTCATTCATTTGCATGTCTATATCCAGTTGACACATCACCATTTGTTGAAAAGACTGCCCTTTCAATAATGAATTATCTTGGTACTTTTGTCAAAAACCAATTGACTGTAAATATATATATTTAAATATATAAGTAATACATGTAATATATGTAATATATAAACTTACATATATAAATACATAAGTTTATTTATGGACTCTCAATTCTAGGCCATTGATTTGTATGTCTATCCCTATGCCTGTAGGTCTTGCTTACAGTAGCTTTGCAGTAAGTTTTGAAATCAGGATATATGACATCTCTGACTTCCTTCTTCTTTTTAAAGATTGTTCTGGCTCTTCTGGATCCCTTGCATTTACACACGAATTTTAGGACAGCTTGTCAGTTTCTGCCAAAAAAAAAAAAAATTTGATAGGAAGTGTTTGATCTGTTGATCAATTTGGGGAGTACTGCCATCTTAACAATAAGAAGTCTTTCAATCCCTAAACATGTGATGTCTTTCCATTTATTTAGGTCTTCTTTTATTTCTTTCAAAAATGTTATGTAGTTTTCAGAGAATATTTTTTGCCTTTATTGCTAAATATATCCCTAAGTATTTCATTATTTTTGGCGCTATCATAAACGGAATTGTTTTTACTGTATTAGGGCTTCCATAACAAAGAATCACAAACTAGGTGACTTAAACAACAAAAATTCATTCTCACACAGTTCTGAAAGAGAGAATCTGAAATCAAAGTGCCAGCAGGACCATGCTCTCTCTCCTCACTTCTGATGCCTGATAGAAATCTTTGGCATTCCTTGGCTCGCAGCTGCATAACTCCAATCTCCATCATTGTCACATGATGATCTTCCCTCTGTGTGTCTCTGTCTTCACATACTATTCTATGTGTCTGTCCCTATGTCTTTTCTCTTCTTATTATAAGGACACCAGTCATGTTGTATTAAGGGCCCACTCTACTCCACTAAGACCTCATCTGAACTTACATCTTAATTACATGTGCAAAGACCCTATTTGCAAGTAAGTTCACATTAACAGGTACCAGATGTTAGGACTTCAACAATTCTTTTTGGGGTACAAAATTCAACCCTCAACACTATTATGTTTGGATTGTTTATTGATAATGTATAGATATAAAGTTGATTTTTGTATATTGATCTTGAATCCTGAAACCTTGCCAAACCTCTTCATTAGTTATATTTTTTAGTGGATTTCTTAGGATTTTCTATACACAAGATCATGTCATCTGTAAATAGAGTTTTACTTCTTCCTTTCTGTTCTGGATGATTTTTATTTTATTTTCTTGCCTAATTGCCCTGCACAAAAGCACCAGTACAATGTTGAACAGAAGTGGCAACAGTAGACATCCTTATCTTGTTCCTGATCTTAGGGGGAAAGCTTTCAGTCTTTTAAGTATGATGTTAGCTGTATTTTGTAAATGCTCATTATGAGGTTGAATAAGTTCCTTTCTACTCCTAGTTTGTTGAGAGTTTTTCATCAAGAAGGTATGTCGGATATTTTCAAATGCTTTCTTCTATTCATATGGTGTTATGAACTGAATTGTGTCCCTCCAGAAACTCATATGTTGAAGCCCTAACCTCCAATGTGGCTGTATTAGCAGATAAGATGTTTAAAGGGATATAGTTAAACAAAGACATAAGGGTGGTGTTCTAACCTGATAGAACTGGTGTCCTCATAAGAGGAGGAAGAGATGTCTCTCCGTGCACTCACAGAGGAAAGGCCATGTAAGGACACATCTACAAGCCAGGAAGAGAGCTCTCACCAGAAACCGAGTTTCCTGGCTCCTTGCTCATGGACTTCTGGCCTCCAGAACTGTGAGAAAATAAATGGCTGTTGTTTAACCCGCCAGTCTGTGGTATTTTGTTAAGGTAGCCCAAGCAGACTAACACAGGTGGTGTATTACATTAACTGACCTTCAGATTTTAAACCAATCTTGTATTCCTCTGATAAAGGCCACTTGGTCATGCTGCATAATCCTTTTATACGCTGTTGGGTTGAGTTTAATAGTATTTTGCTGAGGATTTTTGCACCTATATTCATAAGGAGATATTTTTGCTATAAATGATATTATTGGGATAATGGGCAAAATCTGAATGGGATCTGAGAATAAAATGTAGTAATGTATCTATGTTAATTTCTTGGTTTCAGTGGTTGCATTTTGGCTATGTATGTAGGAGAGTGTATTTAGCAAATACACACTGAAATATTTAGGGATGATAGTGCATTAGCTTGGGAAGTTACTTTCAAATGCTTAATTAAAAGTTCTTTTACCATACCTCCACCTTTTCTGTAAGTTTGTGATTGTTAAAAATAATAATAATAATAAAGGGGTGGGTAGAGAATAAAGAAGGGGGAAGGCAGGCCAGAATTGAAAAACTACTAATATCTCCAGAGGAAGTGAGAGGTTAAAGTAGGAAGGAAAATTCAACAAAATGCCATAGGGCAGTTTAATCTCGAGGAAAGTCAAAAAGAGGGCTACTTTCTGTGCCACATTATAATTGAGGTGGATACTTCTCTCACGTTCCGGTATTATTACTCCTTTGCGTTTCTTTTGTCCATGTCTCAGTAGGAGATAAGAACACACTTTGCTAAAATGACCTTCATTTGAACTATTCCCAGATAGATTTGCCCTCAGCCTTTCTTCTCTTCCAGTTTTACTCATATAAATAAAAATTAAAGGGCAATGAATTACTCATTAATATACACATTTTTTGAATTTTAGGCTCTGAGCAACAATTATTCTAATAAGGGAAATAAGTTATACAATTAGAACACAAATGGTTTATATTTTACATTAGCTAGCCCTTAGAAAATGGAAGACAAATAATTAAAGTATGCACCATACATATATCAAATATGAGGTCAAATTGAGAAAAACTGATCTTCACAGGACAGTTCTATTAGGACCTATAAGCAGAGTGTCTAGAGCCTACAATTCTTCAAGAGCATATGAAAATGCTTAAATGTCCCCCTCCCCCAAAGCTTCTATTCTTTCATTGGAAAAATATATAAAACCTCCTTAGCCACTTACCTCAACAACCTGGTATTCTAGTAAACAACATATATCATGTAAACTAATCTTTTTGTTTGTGTTTTAGTTCTAAAAATATCCCTTATACTGAGCTATGACCTTTACAATCACCTTAACTTCAATACCCAGGCTAACTTTGACCTGCATACTGCAGCCTTTACGGGCTTTTGGTGATGCATGACACAGCAATGCAAATAGAGACTACTAGAATTTCTAGGGTTTTCTGCTCCTGCAGACATCTTTGGAGTGCAAAAGCATTTACATATATTTCCACTGATATCATCATATGGTGGAGTACTTGCTATATAGCAGAAATATTTTTCATTCATCTAATATTTTTTGAATTTCAGTTATATGCCCAAGGCAATGAGGAGAGATGGCAAAATTATGCCCACTTTCACAAAGTTTACAATCTAGTGGGTGAAACTGTATACTCAGTGTCTGTTGTGTCTATAATGTAAGATGCTAATGATTAAAATACAGGATGTCCAAATAATAGAGAATGGGGAAATAGAGTAATAGACTGGGAGGGACATTAACAATGTTAAATCTGTTCTCATTCATCTCCAAGTTCACTTTTAAGTGAGAATTACAATTGTTTACTGTCTCCAGAGACTTTAAGCTTCCCCCATACTCTCCCCTAACCCAGTCTGTCCTGTGTTTAGAGGCTTGCATGATCTCTATAGAGGAGCCTTGAACTCACTGATACCCCAAGGAAGATATCCTGGGAATAAAGGCCACGAAAAACACCAGCCAATATGTCACATTAATTTAAGTGCCTGTGACATCTCATTGGTTTAAAAAATGATAATAATAAGGATAATGATAAATTTTTTAAAGGTAACCATAAGTACACAGGGAAAAATATAAGGGAAGAAATCAAAGCTGGGACATAATAACTGTCGCCCAGAGTAGACGCCCCATGGCAGGGGTTCTGGGCCTTTTACAGACGTGCCCTCCTGACTTTCTGGTCCTTCTTGTCTTCTCCTACACCAGTTCTACTAGTTACTGCTAGGCTTATTGACCTCATCTGACCTCTGTTCCATATGTACCCTCTGCACGTCTCTTTCCTCTGCTCAGCTTGAGCTAGATCCTGCAAGTGGCACATGTCCTGCATAATTATTGTCTTTTTGTTTTTTTTTCCTGAACAGCGATTTAATCACATGGGTAACTTCTGATGTTTGTACTTTAATCATTGGTTTAGCGCATGTGTGTGCTTAACTTCCCTTCCAGGTTTGTTGCTATTCTAGGTCTAAACCTTTAAGAAATATAAAATATTACAGTAATTGCCTTTGTGCATCTTTTTCCTTCTTAAAGAAATGTTTGGGCTAAGTTTATAATCAGGGAGCACATTCTACACAGAAAATATATTTAGCATGACGATGTGCTCAGCACAGTGCTAGGTGGTGTGTAAGACAGCAAAGAATCATGTAGCAGCCTGCCAGATCTTGGTTTATTGCAGGAGCAAGACACACAAAAGGGAAATAGGATAGTGTGTAATAAAGAACTGGACCAGATATAATCAAGTATCAGAATACAAAATGCAATGAGTGCAGCAGGTGTTCAGAAGGGGAGAAACTATTGTAGAGCCACCATGAGTTTGTGTCATGGACTCGGGAGCCTAGCAAGGTGAGAGGACATTCGATCAAGGGGTTAAAGCATTGGGCGTAACCACAGAGAAGAGGAATGAGTTTGATTCATGAAAGAGAAAGAGTAGATATCTTTTACAACATGTTGGAGTTTGTGAAGGACCCTATAGACCAAGAAGTCTGACTTTGAGCTAATGAGAAATGCAGTCATTAAACGCTTTCTGTAGGGAAAGGTATAGAGTTTTTCTGGCAAGTCAGAACAAGACAAAGATCGAGGAGTAGGATCAGTGAAGCTAGAAACTGGTTCATAGACTATTCAGTTATCAAGAATAAATGACAAAAGGGAGTGAGAACAATACTTGAATGTAAAACGCATTCAACAAAAAGGTTAGCTATTATGAAATAACTTCAGGAACTGGTATGGTAGTAGTGGGAAGGTTAGAAAAATAAATCTTATTGGAAAACTAAACAGCAAGATTCGTTTCAAAAGTATCAGTTTAACTTTATGAGGAAGATGGCTCCCATATTTTTTGAGCTTTGGTTATCTGTAAAAGGCTGGAGAAGTCTTATAAGGTAAATTAACTTCCAGATTTTCCTGCAGGAACACACACAACTACTTTGAAAAATATGATTTATTGCATAAAATTCCTAATTTTCAATTCATAGACAATTTTTTGAGTGTTCCCGATGAACTGGTCCATTTTTAGTTTCATTTCAATGTCTTAAATCTATCCTATATGAGTAAAAATTTTCAAATTGTTTGAGTAAATGAGGCAACATGTAGTTGTCCTAGATGGAGAACTGGAGGCAGATCCAACTCCCAGCTCCACTCTGGGTAATCTTGAGCATGTTACCGAACCACTCAGCCTGTTTATTGTAAAGTTGGATTGCAAATCACTCAAAGATTTGTTGTGAGGGTTCAACGACATTAACACATTCTACACTTGAGCCTTACACTTGCAGGTATTAAAAAAATGTCTTTACCATCCCTTCCCCTTAATAAGATAGGAATTATATTCTCTAACCGGATGCAACTGTTCACGATCCTTAGGATGTAACAGAATGTAAAAGAACAGTTGGAGAGTGAAATAGGAATGTGAAAAAACTATTTTTGAAAATAAGAAATAGTGATGTGTAAACTGCTTCACCCTGGGATTCAGGTTGGCAATGTTTCAGGGAAGTACATGAGAGATCCTACTTCCCACCACATCTACCCACGGTAAGATGGTCTCCAATTAAGTGAATTCTTTATCTCCACTTGCAGGGGGCCATTTAAGGTTTGTCGTACAGTTCCTATCATCCAACTGACACTACTCAAGCACGCAAGTCTCTTGTTAGGGAAAGCAAGCTAGAGACCCCTAAAGGCTGAATGAACACTAGGCCATTTTTAATCATCCCAAACCATTAATTCAATACTAACAGGAGGAAAAACAACAGACTTTTGTGAAAAGGCACTTCATAAAATCTGAAGGCACCATGACTATGAACAGTTAAAATTCACTCATTCCTAGATCATTTAACTAATCAAATGCTTTGGGGCCTATTCATTCACCAGTGGATATACAGAAAATATTTAATATGGCCTAAATTAAATGTGGGAGGATATGAGGAAATGGAACATAAACGTCTACTTTTTATCCACACCATTACTACAATAAAAATTAATTTCAGTACAAATTCAGGAATTTTATTTAACCATTAAGGAAACTTTAATGTCCTACCATATAACTTAGGTTAGTAGAAAATTTTTAAAGAAAGACTGAATACAAACTATCTTAAGACATTAATCAAACTTTTAATGTATCAATTTATTGCATATGTCAGTACAGAAAAATAGAAAGTATATTTTAAAAGAAATTTATTGTAAAAAAACAAATGTAAATGTTTGCTTTCCATGGTTAGCACATAATGTACTGTAACATTCAAACGAGTTATAAAATTTTATTACTGCTTCAAATAAAATATGGCAAATAACAAAAATATGATTTACATTATGAAATTGGATTATTTTATCCTGAACATACTTAAATATGTTGAAAACAACTTGAATTTTCAGTATATGCTGTACTGACAGAAATTGTTATAAATTATGTTAAACAACACACACTCATCCCTGTTACATATGTATATACGGCACTTTTTGTAAAAAAGTGTCTTATACATAGTACTATTTTTAAACTACATTTTTAAGATACAAAATATAAATGGAGGTATATTTGCGCCATTTGGCAAAAACGTGTTGACTACTATTAGGATGAATGCATTTACTTCACCATCCAAATGAATATATTTCTCATTAGCTAAGATGATGTACATATATGCTAATATAAACAAACAGAAGTACTTTTCATTTTCTATCCTATTGATTTAAAAAATAGATGTCTGTGCTCTGCCATTTCCAACTTTACCTGAGTGATATGAAAATACGTAAATTTAAGTGGATAATCCAAAAGCATTATGACTAATTTTTTTCAGTCTTTTTTTCTGTATAATTGTTGTCAAACATAATAGGAAAAACGGAGAGAGGAAAGGTCAGTGGAGGATTTCAATATATCTCAATCATGACCTAATTTAAAAAGTGACTTCTGTGACATCCTTTTTAAGTTTACCTCATTTACTCCTAACCTCGAGGAAAGGGACACAGTAACAAAAACTACACTTAAACTGAGCTTGCAAGATAATTTATATAAAATTGAATACAGTCTTCATTAATTCCACCAAACAAATCTAGTCCCACCTCAAACCAAATCTTATAAAATAAAAAACGAATATGAAAGCATCAGCTGGTATGAATTCTCAACAAGAAGTGCTACAATATAATCAATCTGTGACACAATAACAAAGATGGAAGGCGGGTAATTATCAAGTGTCTACAGTTCATCACGAAAAAATAAATTTAAGCTGCCCTGTGACACAATTCAGAATATCATTTTAATGAAAATATCAATTTTACCATCCAAGTATTTGCACAAACTTTGGGTGGCTGCAATGCCAGGTACTCCAGTCACTTTCTTTGTCAGAAACGCCTTCCCTTCAAGTGTATCCTTCTGCACTGTTAGGTTTCCTTTTCACCAATCTCATCAGTTAAGTACTTCCTAGATGTACAGTTAAGAAGAATGTCACATTTCCCTTCCCAGTTGTTTCTATCCATTTAGTAGTCTTTTATCTGTAAAAAATTATTTCTCCTCATATTTTGCAATATCCTTTTTAGTATTTTTTTTGCCATTTTCCCAACAATCCCTTTTAAAATAATGGATTTTGATCTAAATGAATTGTATCTTGCCATATTTAAAACCATTCTAGGATTTCCAAATTTCAGTAGCTTAATAACTTAAAATTCATTCATAAATTTCTATAGCTGCTCCTACATAAATGAGCCAGAAAGTAATGCACACGGCAGACATATTTCTATTCCCATTAAAAGACAGGTCCAAATGAAGGAGTGACTCATGAAGAAATCACATTTTATTAAGACCAATTGCTTTGGCAACAAAATTAGGCATAAATGTAAATGTCATGTAAATGTAAAAGTTAGACACGTTTTGAAAAAATGATGCCGTGGGCTTCATGGACCCCTGATAATAAGAGTTTGTTTTCTACCCTCTTCCCATCTAAAGAAATGGTCTCAAATACAGAAACTAGGAAAGAAAGACGTACGACAACTCTAGACCAGCCTCCTCCCTCTGCTGCAGAAAGAGAGGCTCCTTAACCTGAAGAAGAGAATGAAGGTGGAGATGGGCACAAGTACTCTACAACTTCTGAAGTCTTGGCTTAAAAAAAAAGATTGTTTATAAACCTGGAGTATTAAAAAAAAAAGCAGCATAAGAACAAAAACCAATGAAGAATAAGCTTTTATACTTCATCAGCATAACATTTACAACTAAAGTTGATCAATTCCTCTGCAGTGTAGTAGTCTAAATGATTACATGAAAACATAAGAAAGTACTTTGTAAACTTCAAAGAACGATAAAGTCTAAGGTGTGCCATGTAAGCTCATGTAAGCACATTACATTTTGTTGTATTAACTTTTTTCTTTTTAATACATCACTATCTAGGATAGTCATTCTACATAGCAATGACTGACAGGATGAAAAGTAGCCTTTAATGGCACTGAATTTATACATACAAAATACACCTTCCATGATATGCATTACCAACTCTTTTTTTAAAAAAATCATGATTTTTTTTTTACAATAATTTATAGAAAAACATTATCCTTTAGAAATCATACTTGCTATAATTTATTCTTCTCTAAATACTGACATAAAGTGAATGATAAGAAGGTTATTTGGCAAAAGTATTTCTAGCCCTATCTCCATGGAAAGAGTTTTAAATTAAGGTCAAGATTATTGACCCATTATTTCTCTGCTCTAGTTGCTTGCACAAAGCCAATAAATATAGCTAAAATATCCAAAATAGTTTATGTTAAAGCTGACATAACAATGTACAGAGCTCAATTACATCTAATTTTTGAGGACTGCTTAAAACAACTTAGCACAATTATGTCTCATAGCTTATATTTTTTTTAAGGTAAATCCTGCAAGTTTTAAGGGACTCTTCTTTTTTTTCCTAAGTAAGATTTTCCTTATTCTTCTATACGTCTAAATACTACTTCCCACTTACAGCCATTTAACTGTTAAATGTGGTAAATAGGTTCTGTGACAAAAAGCTCTCGAGTGCCTTCATTCCCACATTCCTAACATGTACAAAATAAATAAATAAGACTCCCTAAAACTGTCTTTTGATGCAGGAATTCTTCTATTTCATAGCAACTGAAAACATTAAACCAAAAACATAGTTTTTGCTTTTGTTTCTGTAACTTTTATTTTCAGAAAGTCCAATAAATGATATCCTGGCTTTAGTGGGTCGATATACCTAGATACTGAGACTTAAAAACCAAATGTGGGAATTTTTGTAAAGCAGTATGTACAATCGTAATGATAAGACTTCCTAATTTAATTCTTAAACAAGTTCTAATCTTCATTATGACTGCTATTAGTGGTTCAGCTGTGGACGTACAAAATTGACAGAAGCTAAAATTCTCTTTGCCACCAAAATTACAAATGTTAAAAAGTTCAAATATGCACATCAAAGCTGCATTAAAATTCTAAATTTCTATTTTTACATGCCATGATCCAGACTGTACCTAACAAAAACAGGGTACGTTTATATTGGAAAATGGGGCCCCATTTATTTGTAAGAAAAAGCTGGATCTCAGCATTCACCAGAGCAAAATTCAATGGCAACCTGCACACAGGCCTCAATTTCACCTCTTGCCAAAAACAAAATAGAGTTCACATAAAAATAGATATAACCCAAGTTACCATATACATCGGTATATGATCAGTGCTATTTACATTAAAAACATTGCATTGCATAATTCAAGGAATAAAATACCATCATGCATTTCATTTCAACTTTTAAGGTGAAAAACGCAATTACAGAACTAAGTTTGCTTACCATGATTGTCCCAACATTTTCTAAAGAAATGATACCCAAAGGTTTCTTGTTTACATGCCTCCTTCCACACCTCATCATTAACCTAAGTGTCACATAGATTACACCACTTCAGCAACAAGAAACTTTTGAATATGCCATTGTACTGGCATATTAAAGATATGGATACATAACAACATTGAAAAGTTTGATGAAAATGTATGAAATAATCCCAAGAATTATAGTTCTTCAAATGTAAAAAGCTATTTGGATTATCTTAAGGGAGCAATGAAGTCCTCTCAAAGTTTAATGTCACTCTTCAGACAAGTACAGACATAACACACTTCTGGAAAGGAATATTCTTTATCATTCTGCACAAATTAAAATACAGTGCAATAATCAAAAAGAAAAACATTATATAATTGTTACATTGGATGAAGTTTTTGCCATTTCTTCAGGAGAATGACTCTTGATGACCTCCTTGATGAATTGTTCAAGGGCAGTGAAGTAACCCTGGCACTGCCATGTATCATTATGAGTTCCATCAGGAAAAATGGCTAATCTCTTAGTCCGAGATGGAGAGAGTTCATAAAGTTGCTTCATCATTACTGGTGGAATTAACTGGTCAGACAGTCCAGAGATGAAAAGAGAAGGCATTCTGCACTGAGAGATTTTTCTGTAGGACAAAAATTTATTTTTGTAGCACCATAAAGGAAGGTAACGCATTGGAAAAAATGAAAATAAAGTGCTGGCCATATGTGGTATGCTTAAAAATGTGTTCTCCACCATAATGGCTGAAATCCTATGTGAATTTTCAGAAGCCAAATGAATAGTCACTGCTCCTCCCAAGGAACGGCCAAAAAGAAAAATTTTTGTTTTGTCAAGGTCAGGTCTAGTCATCACATAGTCTAGCACAGCTTCAGAATCTAAGTAGAGTCCTTCTTCACTTGCTTCTCCTTCACTTTTTCCGTATCCTCGATAATCAACAAGCAAAAGATTAACTTTGAGGTTAACCAACATAAGCAATGCATTTGGTAACCTGTGACCTATGTTGCCTGCATTCCCATGAAAATAAATTATAGTTGGGGAATAGGGTGAATTGTCTCCAGTGTATCTTATCAAAATAAGATTTAGACGCACTCCATCTTTGGTTCTGATGAAAATGTTCTCATGTGGAATACCAGTGGGCATGGGAACATAAAGGCGTGAAGAAGATGGCTGTTCTGGAAAATAAAGCAATACATCCTGGAATTTATATAGAATACCTGCTATCGATATGAATATTAACAAAAGTAAGATAATGCCTCCATACAGATGAAAAGTCACTATTAAAGGTAAAAGAGAAATACGGCAGAGAGCCCAAGACCATGAAGCCAAGGCTATTAGCCATCTTTCAACAAAGTTCCACAGCATCCAGGGCTTTTCCATTGTAGCTCTCTGTAAGTACCCTAAAAAGAAAGAGAGACAGAATCAGTAATTCAACATACACTTATTATTTTAAAAGTTAGATCCACGAGATAATAAATTATGGTACTAGCTGAATTCTTGGAAGCCTACATCAACCCATCCACAAACCGACTGCTCTAATTCCCCTAGTCCCTTCTGTTTTCAACAGCCTCCTTTCTCCCTCCACTGCTATATTTATGAAACACAAATATTCGTCAAATTATATTCATTCTTTTTAAAAAGTGCTTATTTTTTTTGTAAGGAAGATCAGCCCTGAGTTAACATCCATGCCAATCCTGCTCTTTTGGCTCAGGAAGACCGGTCCTGAGCTAACATCTATTGCCAATCCTCCTCATTTTTTCCCCTTTTTCTCCCCAAAGCCCCAGCAGATAGTTGTATGCCATAGTTGCACATCCTTCTAGTTGCTGTATGTGGGACGCCACCTCAGCATGGCCAGGCAAGTGGTGTGTCGGTGCACGCCCAGGATCCGAACCCAGGCCACCAGTAGCAGAGCGCACGCACTTAACCGCTAAGCCACGGAGCCGTCTCCTAAAAAGTGCTTATTTATTGCCAGGTATTTCATTCAGGTATTCTCCTTGATATGACAGAAAAATAGGTTGATGCCATGTTCCCAATATTTTATATGAAGGAATAGAGGCTCAGGGACATAAGTGGATTGGCCGTGGTCCCAGTTATGCAGGTAGAAGAGCCCAGAGGCCAATACGCAGGATTCCAAAGCTCCTGGTGCACCCACTGGTGAGCTAGGTAGGTTGAGGGCAATTTGTTTTTTTATTGAGGTATAACTGACACAATATTATATTATTTTCAGGTATACAACATAATTTGATATTTTTATATATTGCAAAATGATCACTACAATAAGTCTAGTTAATATCTGTCACCATACATAGTTAGAAAATTTTTTTCTTGTGATGAGAACTTTTAAGATCTATACTCTTAGCAACTTTTAAATATGCAATACAGTATTATTAACTATAGTCATCACGTAACTGGAAGTTTGTACCTTTTGATCCCTTTCACTCACTTCCCACCCCCTGCCTCTGGCAAACACCAATCTGTTCTCTGTATCTGTGAGGCTTTTTTTTGAAAGATTTCACACATAATTGAGATCATATGGTATCTTTTTCTGTCTGACTTATTTTGTTTAGCATAATTAGCATTTTAACAATATTAATTCTTCCAACCCGTGAGCATGGAATATCTTTCCATTTATTTGTGTTATCTTCAATTTCTTTCATTAATGTCTTATAGTTTTCAGTGTATAGGTCTTTCACCTCCTTGGTTAAATTTATTTCTAGGTATTTTATTCTTTTTGATGGAATTGTACATGGGATTGTTTTAATAATTTCTCTTGCTGATAGTTCGTTATTAATGTACAGAAATACAACAGATTTTTGTATACTGATTTTGTATCCTGACACTACCTAGCTAGGTAGATTGAGGGCAAATTTTATTAAAGAGGTAGTTATTAAAGTCTAATCTAACCTATCAAGACCAACCTGATATAATTTGTCAATTTTCTTCTTCACATTATAGAAAAAAATTATAACTAAACAAACTAGGATAAGAAATAAATATCTTCTATCTGGAGGTTTTCACAGCTAAACTTAAAAAATTATTTACATTAACCACTGAATTCTAATATTGTATTATTTTAAGAAAAAGTTTAATCATTTGTCTTTCACATGTGACTAAAAAGAAATTTTAGACTGCTAGTGTAATGAAATATGCAAAATCTTGTATACATTGCTTACTGCAATTCATACCAGTGAGTCAACACAGATCACTATGATGCAGTGATAAGGCCATAAACACTTGGGGGATAAGTCTGAAACAAAGATACAGCAATTGTCCTTGAGAACCAGAGATAAATAAAGAAAATGACTTATTGGAAAAAAAATTTTTTTAAATATAACTGAAAATACAGAAGGAAAGCTATCAAAAGTCAATTTTTTTATCAAATAAAAAAAGTTTATGCATGTTGTCTTAAGGCAAAAGAGGGGAGATATAAATTCTCTCACACAGTAATCTACTTATATATTTACCAAGTTTTAAAAAATATTAAATTCTCTTTTACTAACAAAACTATTATAAAGAAGTTATTCTTAAATTTAACAAATAATTTTTAATGACTGATTTTTAAAATTTTGCTGTATGTCATAAGCCAACAAAGGTGACATTTTAGTTCATCGATTAGATTTAAACACTGAAAAAAAATCATAAAATCAAGTTAAATTAGATTGGTTATAAAGCCAATGAGTTAGAAGATTTAACAGATTTGATTTTTCACTATTATTTCAAGAAACATATTTTACTATTTTGCTAAACATAGACTTTCACATTTGAATTCTTGTTCAAATGACTCTCTTTGAACATAAACCAACAGCATAGCATTTTTCTGAAGTTTCTCAGAAATCAACACTGCCACCCAGTTGCAGCAACTTTTATTACAATGAGCACTATGTTAAAATAGAGAAAAGCAAGTAGGCAAAGTAAAACAAAAATCCAAGCTTAGAAACTAGAGAAGCTCAATACCTGAGCATTAGGTGTCAGACCTGGTTAAAAACCAGACTGAAAGAGGCTGCACTACAGCACCAAACAAGGCAATTACACTGAATCCTGAACAAATGCTCCAGGTTAATAATCAATGCCTTTTATAATTTACGACTGCTATTTATCAACAGCTTAAATTAGATAGGGCTATTCTATATTCCTTTTTTGTGGTGGGTATGTCTCAAGAAAACATCTGGTCACAAACTTTTCATCTAATGTTTATATAATTTTATTTTTATTTTTTTTAAATAAAGTGATATCTGAATGATTTTCATTTGCATCCAGAAGTTGTATCGGGGAAATTTGAAAACACACTGGCATTAACTTTGTACATCAAAATAAAAGAATTTTTGTGTAATGATTAGGATTAAGAAGGTTTGGGATATAAAATACAAATAAGCACTGCACTATTTGGAAAATAAGATACCATTTAAGATATTTCTTTAGTGAAAAATTTTATTGTTTTTTTCATAGTCAAGCCAATCATGTATGACAGAGGAAACAGAGAGATGACTAACTCAAACATCATTTATCTGGCTATATAGGAGAAAAAACACTAAAATTCCATCACCCTTCAAGTCTGCTCTACTATTTGCTGAATAATCTTTATTCACTTATTTCCAGTCTGAATTTCCTTTTCAGTAGAATAGGAATTTTAAAAAAATGCCTACATGTAAGGCTGGTTAGCAATATCAAATGAAATTAATTAAAAGAAGCATTTGTAAACTGCTATAGATACATTAACTTTATTTGCCTTCATGACTAGTATTTCTGGTTATACTACTACGTTCTTAATCATGTTCCCCCCAAATTAACAATATCAGAATCTACCATGCACCTATAGGACAAAAAATAATCTAGAAATTTGATAAGCACATGACAGAGCCCTCCAATAACCTAGATAATTAGGAGTGAGCTGACTCAATTTTCAAATTAAAGTTCTTATAAAAAACTACTACAATACGAGGATAAAATATGAAGCTCCTAATACACGCACAAGGCATATTTTGAAAGTCAAACTACACACACACACACACACACACACACACATATCTGTATAGATTAAATCTGTATAGTTAAAATTTTTAATTATTCAAACTTTGAAAAATTATCTTTTTATTTAAGTAGCCTCTTTCATTTCTAATTTCAACACACAATACTGAATTTAAATCTATAAGGCCAGGGACTGTGTTTCTCTTTTTCACTACTGAATCTCTACTGGGCAGTATACCACTTCACATATACTGGACCAAAATGTTCTTTAAATGAACAATCCAGCAATATATCTGAATTATTAGACTTCTAAGAAAACATAACTATATTCTGAACACTGAGTATATATGTTTAAGACTAGACATCAGAAAAATGGCATATTTGAGTCCATTATTGGTTAGAGATAACATGGATTACACTTGCAGTTTTCCACAAAGCATTCCTGAAAAGTCACCTTAACTGACTTTGTGATAAACAAACATTATCTTTCAATGGATTGTTAAACTGTGGAAGTCAGAATAAAAGTCAATTTATTCTGAGGAATATCAAATATAAGTCAATTTTAAGGATAGGTTAATAGAAGCTGCCCTGTGAGTGTGTGTGCATGTCTTCTCTTTAATACTTTCTAGCATATTTGTGGTTTAGAATGAGACCTCCACTCACAGACTGCTTTATTTACTTATTTTTGTGAGGAAGATTAGCCCTAAGCTAATATCTGTTGCCAATCCTCCTCTTGTTGCTGAGGAAGACTGGCCCTGAGCTAACATCCATGCCCATCTTCCTCCACTTTATATGCAGGTCGCCTGCCACAGCATGGCTTGATAAGCAAGGCGTAGGTCCGCACCCAGGATCCGAACCTGCAAACTCCAGGCCTCCAAAGCAGAGCATGCAAACCTAACTACTATGCCACGGGGCTGGCCCCCCAGACTGCCTTATTTTTACCTAACCCAATTTGCCAATAATTTCTGCTCCCTAGTCTATATCATATCTCCATGCTCTTAAAAGAACTGGAACAAGCAAACTTAATATAGCAAGAATTTTTTATGTACTGAATTTGCTGAAACTATCAGCAAAGTAAAATTACTAGCCATCTCCTGAAATGTAAAAACAACTTCACGTAGATCCAGATGTTATGAGAGTCAATGAAAATGAACACTGCCTCTAATACATTCCACTGCATAGATCCTACAGCTAGCAGTATAAAAGTTTTTATTTATTTTGTCAATAAATTAGTGTGAGCAAAGGGTTAACCTACATGAAAAAAAATGACCTCTGGTTAACCTTCTAACACTGTTTCCCTGGAAACTTCATAAAAGTGGGATATCAGACAAATTTCTAAGCAACATTTTGTGTGGTAAACTTGACTCCTACTGGTGAGCTAAATCTAGACTAAGCAGACAGTGAGCAAGACTACACAGGCTATCGAAGTGGGAAGTATCAAGAGGGGCTTCTCTAAGTGGGATATGACTTGTAATTGGTGTGTCCTTTGCTGAGTCCTGGACGCCATGCCCGTGTACTGTTACAAAAGATATTGTTTCCTGTGGAGCATGAAGCAGCTAGGTGATGCCTGCTCCCCCATGTGTCATCTTTCACTCAGGAACAACACACCTGATGCTGACATGCTGGGTCTTCTACCCCATCTCTTTCAACAAAGTGGAGAGAGGCTGGCACCAAGGGTGGTCTACCGGGTCTTGTGAGTGTGAACGTCCAGCTGAACCCAAGACCACTGCTGCTCATCATGCAGACTAATGGAGGCAATTAGTTATCCCTTGAAGTACATCCAAGGGGCAAAACATTTACGAAATGTGTTGTCATTAGAGACGGATTATTTGCCGGGTTCTTCTGCACACTGAAATGCATTTGCTGATAACATCTGAGCATGATAAACAATCAAGAGAACCGGTGAGTTTAATATACTCAAAGTTAAATCAAACTTTATACTAATTAGAAGGGTTGTTTAGAAGGAAAGAACACTAGACCTGCACAGCATAGAAAATTAGTCATCTAATATCTTCTCATCTTCCATGCTTCTTCTACATTAGTATGTTTTAAACCTCACGCTTACATCTGAAATATCTGACATTCCTATTTCTCAATTCTGCTTTTTGCTATGCTATCACACCAGCTCTCACACGTCAAATGTCTCTAAACCCCGTATATCTGTGGCTTGAACCAATGCTCAGTAACTCCTCAACCACTATCTGAGAATCTGATGCATGAGCTCTCATAATGATCTCTCATAAAAAGTTAACCTCACTTGCTAATAAACCCAACGGATTTTTCTCAATCCACATTCCAACACCACATCCCTAAGTGGTTCTAAAGCACTGACTCTTCCTCAGGTTCCAGCATACCCAAATTCCTGTGTTCCTCCCTCTGACCTACCCCTAAATGCCGGCATTTTCCAAGGTCCTGTCCACTTACCTGCTTTCCCTCAGCAATTTCATTCTTTCTCATGGCTTCAACTATCATACCTGTGTACAAATTGTTAACAATATCTACTCCATCTACAACCTCAATTTATCTGTTCCTTGAGTACCTGATGCTCCATTAACATCTCAAACTTACCTAAAACTAAGCACATCCTCCTCCTCACCTAATGCTTGGCATGCTTCATATTAATTATGAACAAAAAAGCATGACGTGTAAACAAATACAATTTTTAAAAACACAGGATTGATTCTGGGACTCAATATGTAACCTGAAATTTAATTATGTGTTACAGTATCAAAAGTAGACACATTAGTATAACATGCACAGGTCTTGTATCTGAATTAAAAAAAGTCAACCTATAATTTTCGTGCTTCTTTTAGATGAAGTGGTTAGAGGTGTCAAACTGATATTAGTAAGCAGTTCTCAAAAAACAATCTATTGAAAGCATGATTAATTTTTATCATAATGTATAGTCAAAGTAGATATAATTACAATTGTTTTCCTCTTAAAAGAACAGTTCTGAAATGCCACCAACATCTTGATACACTATATAGTGTAGGACTTTGATCATATGAATGCAATCTGATCTTTATAGGTCTTGTGATGAGCATCTTGAGAATTTTATGGTCCTCATTAACTTGTTTTGTTCATCTTTAGTGCTCCATATGCTTCCTGTCTTTAAATATTAACCCATTATGAGAATACAATAACCAATTTAAGACTAAAAATAAAAACAATTTAAAGCCGTGAAGCTGTCAGAACCACCACGCTAGCTACAGTGTTAGCTGAGTGCTAAGTCAACTGAGGGAGTGATGGACACACTCATCTGATCTCCATTACTCACCTCATGGGCTCCCTCATAGATGTCCTTGAAGGACCGCAAATGGTTCCATTTCTCAGGAAAAATATCTAAATAACTATTCTATAAGCTGATGCTTAAGAGAGATCAATACTGAAGTTATGTCAATAACTCAATGATATGAGTCCTCAGAATACAACACAAGGCGTCAGCGGAGCTCTCAAACAGCCTGGACCACTGACTGAAGCAGTCCCAAGGTTGGTTTCCCAGCCTCATCAGCTCCCAATGCATTCTACCACGCTATTTAAATATTAAAGACAATGCCACAAATATATGCAAACATCTGCTATATGAATCATAGTGCTCAGGCACTACAGACTATTTAAAAAGTATAAAGGTATAGTCCTTGTTCTCAAGTAGCTCATGACCTACTCAGGAAACAGACATGGACATAGATAACTGTTCATGTCTAACATAAGTTCATTTAATTATAGAGGAGACAAAGAAAATCAAAGCAAGATCACCATTGTCCTTAAATATAGCAAATGAAAAACAAAACCTTAACTATATGTCCTTCACAACATAATTTTAGTAATCTCTGGATTTCATCATGCTTGATTACTTATAGAAACCAAGCGGAATTTTATGCAAACTTTTTACAAAACAGGACAAAGCACAACTCTAGGGTTAAGAATTTCTCCTATTTCCATCAAACAGCTGTCTATGCCACTTATTTTTATTCATTTAGCACAATTACTCACAGGAACTGGGAGTATTTAAGCATAATCTAAATAAACACTTGGCAAGAATCATGTAGAGGAAATTAGAGCAGCTGAACTGGATGAACTTCAAGGTCCCTATTAAATCTGAGATCTTTCCATGTCAGTGGTTCTCAAAAGGTGTTTGCAGACTCCTGAGGGTCCCCAAGACCCTTTCAAGGGGTCTTCGAGATCAGTATTACAGTTATACTAAGACATCATTTGCCTTTTCACTGTTTGACATTTGCACTAATGCTGCAAAACAAATGTTGGGTAAAACTGCTTGTGCCTTAGCAAGAATCAAGGCAGTGGCACCAAAATGTGGAGTCATTGTATTCTTTATTACCACAAACTCCAGGAAAGGGAAGAAAAATTAGTTTTAGTTAAAAATGTCATTGAATAAGCAGTAAAAATCACTAATTTAATTATATCTTAACCAATGAGTACGTATCTTTTTAACATTTTGTATGACAAAATGGGGAGGACACAGAGAGCACTGGTGCTGCGTTCTGAAATACACTGGAGATGTGAGCTGAACTAGCTGCTTTTTATAGGTGGCACCATTTTTACTGAAAAAAACAACTCACAAACCATTGTTATTCAGACTTAGGTGTTTGGCAGACATCTGGAAAATGAATGAAGTTGCCAATAGCTTCCCAGGACTTGAGACTTTTCCGATGGAATCATGGTGGTCATATTAACAAACGTGATTTTTGATAACCTATTAAATGTGTCAATATTTGGAAGAAATCTACCAAACATGGCAAACTAGTATCTTCCAAACGGCCGATGAATGATGTCACAAAATCAAGCATGGGTAAAAAATTCATTATTAGAGAAATCAATGGATTTTAATGTAATAGAGATGAAAAGTTCTTTGATTTCGGTTTCATATTCCATGATGTAACTGAGCTTTAAGAAACTATCACCTGTTCAGTATTGGAGAAATATCAAAGAATAACCACAATTATCTGAAAAGACTAGTAAAATACTCCTCCAATATTTACAACTACAAATTTGTGTGGGCCTGATTTTCTTCATATAGTTCACCTAAAACAACCCACCATATGAGAGTGAATGCAGAAACATGATAATCTGCCTGTTTTCTATCAAGTCGACATTAAAGATATTTCCAAAATGTAAACAATGCCATACTCCTAATTTTTTTGCAAAGACAGTTGTTAATATGTCATGGATTTTTTAGTCTTATTTTTAAATGATAAAGTTATATACACATCTTCCTGGTTTTAAATGATAGTTATACAGAGATCTTCCTGGACTTACAATGGGGTTGTGTCCCAATAAACTCATCATAAGTTGAAAATATCCTAAGTCGAAAATATATTTAATACACCTAACTTACCAAACATCATAGTTTGGCCTAGCCTAACTTAAACACACTCGAACACTTACATTAGCCTACTGTTGGGCAAAATCACCTAACCAAAGCCTATTTTATAATAAAGTGTTGAAGACTTCCTGTACTGTATTGAATACTGTATTCAAAGTGAAAAACAGAATGGTTGCATGGGTAAAAAAGGTGGTAAGTGTATCAGCTGTTTACCTTCGTGATCACATGCCTGACTGGGAGCTGCAGCTCCCTGCTGCCGCCCAGCATCACAAGAGTATCACAGTGCACATCACTAGCCTGGGAAAAGACCAAAACTCAAATTTCGAAGTACAGTTTCTACTTGAATGTGTATCGCTTTCACACCATCATCAAGTCAACAAAGCCTAAGTCGAACCAATTTGTCAGAGACCGTATGTATTTTATAAACTCTCCAGTTTTAATTTCTAACACAATAAATATCTCTATATAGCCCACATATACAAAAACTCTTTGGAGTTCTCAATAATTTTTAAAAATGCGAAGGGATTATGAGACCAAAAAGTTTGAGAACCACTGTTCTATACTGCCTAACCATATAACCTTTTGCCTTCTTCCCCAGAGACTCGTCTCCTTCAAATTAAGAATGATGTACTACATTAATTTAAATCTTTTGTACATTATAGTAAATATAGGTTACTAAAGCTTGCTAGATGCTGGAGGAGAATTATCTCCAATAAAAACACCTAACACTCTTCAGGTTCCCAAGGACCATAAACATACTACAAGCTTTAGAGAGACAACCTTTCAGCCTGGGAGAGGGCCCAGTATCCCCCTGAGCAAGGCTTTTACCCAGTAAGTGCTGCTTTGCACATCCTCAGATCACTAGCCAAGTCCACATTTAAATGTGGGGACCCGTTTTTTATCACTTTTTTACTTTGGGTCTGAGTTTCTACATTTGTAAAAGGAAGCAGTTACCTGAATAATCTGTAAGGTCTACAAATTCTATTTTACAGGTGACAGAGAAAAATTAAAGGTAGAGTTGGAAAATAGGCACTAGATTATAAACAATATCGTCTTTACTAACTTCTACTATACTAGAAGGTTATTTGACTTCTAACAGTAATTGAAAAGTTAGTAAGAAAGGTAAGTATGCACCTAAGATTAAAAATAGAAATCTCAGATGTGCAGCTGTAGTGATTTTATATTTCAACTGACGTTCGTAAAATATTTTATTCATCATACACTTTCAGTGTCCTTCCCAGACCACTATTGTCAAAGTAATATATTTTTAAAGAGCAGACAGTTCAAGTTGTAGAAAATAACTCCAGTCAAACAATCTTTACATAGAACAACAGACACAGTATGTGTCAGGAGTAATTCATGGGAGAGGAGAAAGAAAAGCCGGAAATAAACATACAAGGAACTGTCATGAGTTTCCATAAACTCTAGTGTTTTTTCTTTATGTTGTTAATGGAACTCACATTATTTTCTCCAATAAAAACTAACGCCAATGATGGCAAACAGTACATCAAAGATTAATCTCAAGTCTAGAGTACCAACCACCTCAACCTGTTCCTTGTCAAAGAATATTACTGCTCTCCCTCTGAAGTTGGTAATCTATTCAGATCAGTTCTTTATCCAGAAATATTTTATCCAAAAATTAAAAATAAATAAAAAATAACTACTTAAATATACCAAGAACTAAAACTCAAACTATGGGAATGGATACATTTTAATTATTATTGCCCCAATAACTAACAGAGTAAATCGGACAAATATGCTATTTTCTCAGTCACAGATAAAATTACATTTTAATAAAGGAAAAAACTCTCTCACAAAAAAATATTAAATGCTAATTATTCTAATAATTTTTAATTGCAGAAGTTTACATTATATTGCAGTGTATACTGATTTACTAATTGCAGTGTATATTGATCCACTAACAATTAAAAGGTCTTTGAGAATTACAAAACATGTTTTACCCACATACGATTTAAATATGAATTCCCTAAAAACAATTTGACTAAAGGTTAACCAATTATAAATACAATTAAAAAAGTCCTAAGTCATAAATGTACTATTATTTTTAAAGGCCCCCAAGTCCATCTTAAATTGATAATTTTAGGAAAAGCTTATTTAAAAATAAAAACTGCTCATACATTAAAAAACAAACCTACAAGTGACAGAACAGCATGTGGTTTCAGGAGAAAACTGTAAAAAAGTGGAAAGCAAATTCATGTGTCCTTCCTAACATCTACATCACAGGGGAAGAATGAGGATCCCCTGGTACTCACTAAGTACCCCGGGAGAATTATAGCTTCCAATCACATTTCAAGTAATACAGCACTCAGATTCAGCCTTGCTGCAATATATCTCCTTTTCTGCTAAGCACTGGGAAGTTAAGAAACCATGCCAGCTGCACAGCTGAAATGGAAACACAAATAGCTGCTATCGGGGTGTTGGAGACACCACAGAATGAATTATCTATTTCCCTAATGGTTACCCACATGTCATCAATAATGAAAAAGTGTGTATTAATAGTCCTATGGGACAAATGAACAGTAACTGCCTATGGAGATGTTGCATAGCAATTGAATAGTTCAGAGGGCATTTTAAACTGGAATTTAAATCTGCTTGAGCAGATAAATCTTTAACGTTATACTAGGCAGCAACAGAGTACCATTTTTGTGCCTTCCCCTTCATTTGAAGCATGGAAGACTTGGCAAACAGTCAACCAAGATGACAGATTATTGTTGCTATGGAAGCCAATCACAATTTGTTCTGAAATTATAAACATCTGTAAGAAATAAAATGCTTAAAAAAAACAAAAAATGGATCCATAAGACTAAAAATGCAAATAATGTTAGAATTAAGTGTACAATGATAAAATCCAGGGAGTTTCCAACTTATGAAGGCGTAAAGTTCTAAATACTTTACTATAAATTAGATGGATGAAACAGAGAATTTATTTTCTTATAAAATCAATGTTATAATATTCTCAGGCTAGGTCATAAATGCATCTAGTTCGTGTCCTGGAAATCTTACACCTTTGCAATTGCAGTACAATGCACTGCTGTAGGAATTTAGACCTATTAGAAATGGTAACAAAGAATGTAATAATTTATTATGAAGTCTATCATATGAGGGGAAAAAATCTTAATTAGAAGAATTAGAACCTTTTTTAGGTCTATTCTTAAAACGGTTTATAAGGGCCTCAGACATTCCTGAGGTGATTAAAAAAGAATTAGAAAGATTTTAGAATCTCTGAGTAATAACTGAGTTCTAAATAAATAAAAAACAGAATAACAGAAATAGATTCCTCTGAGTAAGTGACGAGAGGGGAGATCACTGAAAAATACTAGGTTGGCCAGTTCCCTGCACCCACCACTAAGTCATACTGTGAACCCAGGACAACCTGGTTAGTAAATCCGCTCATGTGGATGCCAAGGAGCCTGAGGGGTGCCTGTGAAGGCAGGTGGTGTGCGGAGATGTGTACCTACAGATGTTCACACACTGGCTTAGGTTCACCGTTCTTCCGTTCCTCATTCCAAAGTGACTATCAATGGGCAGTGTGGTGCAGGGGAAAGGAGAGTGTTTTCGGGCTTGGTCTGTTAATAGCTAGGTAGCTTTTGCCAACTCGTAGCCTCCCTAAATATATGTTTCCTCATACGTAAAAAGGGGATGAAACACATCATTGAGAAACTGCTGAGATCAAATGTCATACAAAGTATGTTAATACAGGCAGCTGCTTCTATGCGACAACACGTAAAGCAGCTTATTACCTACTAGAGCAGAGTAAGTCAGAGTAAGGACAACTAGAAGTTCTACCACACTTGGATTAAATAACGGACGAGACGCACCGGAGAATACCTGAGTACTTGCACACAGGAAATAATTAGGGCAATGCCTTCCTTTTCTGTCAAAACCCAGCTCAGGCAGCAACTCCTTCAGAAAGCCTTCCTGGACCTCCACTCCCTACTGCCAGCCACACCACATTCCGCAGTTTGTAGAAATGTACGTGGTGGCACGTACTACCAGAGTGTAATTCATTGCTTTACACAGACTGTGAGTTCCTGGACGACAGCGACTTCATCTTACTCATCTCTGTACTGTCAGTAGACAGCAATGCCTGGCACACAGTCAGTCTCCAGTAACAACTGCTGAACTGGGCAGTCTACGTCTTAAGTAGGACAATTATGACATAACACTAGACCAACAGTCACCAGTTCCTTTGCCGGAATAAAATTTAACCTTTTAGCAAAAGATACGTGATTAACCCAAGCATGCACGTAAGAATTAACCCATGCTAAGAGGAACCAGGAGGGGATCAATGAAAATCAAACACCCAAACTTAGAGCCCATACCCTCTTGCGTCTTTCTATTCGGTTACTGTGACACAGTAAACGCGTGTCACAGGCATAAAAGGCTTTAGCCTATGACACCCTGAGTGTTAACACCAGTAACGCATTCTGCAGAAAACAGCTGTTGACAAACGGACTTCCACTGGACGGAGCGCTCCCGCGCTGCGCCCCGGACACCCCGGGCCTCCCGCCCCGGCACCCCAGGTGCGACCCCGCCGGCGCCGCGGCCAGACAGGACGCCTCCACCCGCGGACCCGGGCCGGGGTTCCGGCGCACCGCTCGCCCGCGCCGCGCGGGACGGTTCCTCAGCACGGTGCGTTCACGTGACCGGAGACGCCCCCGACAGCGCGCTCGAGGGCGGCCCAGGCCCCAGTCCCGGCGGCTCCCGGGGCCGTCAGGGCGCGGCGCGCCTCAGTTTCTCCCACGGGCGTTTGCCGGTTTTCCCCCCGCCCGCAGGCTGCGGAGCGGGCCCGCCGGCCGCGCAGCCGCCACCCCCGGGCGGCGGTCCGGGTCCCGGCCCGAGGCCCCGCCGGCCGCCCCCGCGACGCCCCCGCACTTACTCAGACCCGCGCGCAGGCTGCGCAGTCGGCCGCGGACACGGAACCCGGCGCCGCGCAGCAGCTTCCCCCCGCGCCGCTTCCGTCGCTCCTCATCGTCCTCCTCCAGCCCAGGGGCCGCCGCCGTCGCCACGGTCTACCCCGGAGCTCCTGGGCGCCGCTCTCGGCTCCTCCACTTCCGGCCCACGCTCGGTGTAGCCGGCAAATACCCCCGCCGGCTCCCGCATCACCTGCCTTCCGCCCTCCTTCCGGGAGTGGGAACCCGGCCGCCCTCCTGGGCATGCGCAGAAACCGCGGCCAGCGGAGTCCCCGCGACGGTGGCCCGGACGGACAAGATACCTTGGCGCTGGGCCGCCGACTCGCGGGTATTGACCGAGCGCACGACTAGCGGGGCCGAGGTGGGCTGCCCCGCGGCTTCTCCGCCCTCGGAGCACCGGGAGGCCTCCCGCCCCGCATTCCAGGCCCGGGAGTGAGAGCGCGGAGCCCGCCAGGTCTCTCTGCGGGACGCAATTCTCGCAGAAGACAGTGTGCCTGCCTGATAGGATTGTTAAGGGTATAGGGAGTGAGTTCCAGTACTTGAGGCGCTTCCAGAACTATTTTTCTTGTTTGATCTTCTCTGGACCTAGCCGTCTCCTACCGCTATCAGAGTGGACCCTCACGGGCGGATGCAGGTGTTGTGAGGCCCGAACCTTAGAGGCTTTAGAGGGCCCTTTTAAAGAAAAAGAATGCAACATTATCTTATTTTTGCAAATTTTCTCGAAGCACAAGACCACGGGAACATCGTTAGGGGGCCCCCAGGGCCTTGGAAGTGGCCATTCAAATGGGCCTCTGAAGTTTGAGCTTCATTAGCTTCCCTGTCATCTCCCCTGGGCACCAAGTTGTACTGCACTGTTTATATGCAGATGTCTCTTCCTTCCCTTGGTCATTCCCTATTCCCCGTATCCTATTTTGTATATTCCCTATATCGTATATTTTGTATAATTTTTTTTTTTAATGTATATCTTGCTACCAGATCGAGAGCTCCCGGTCAAAGCAGGGCACTTGATAATAGGTCCCCATTGTTGATCACCTAATAAGTGCCATGCGCTAAGGTAAACCACTTACATAAATAAACTCATACTCACAGCAACTCTAGCAGATACTTAATGAAAAACTCTTGATTCTCTTTGAACCAAGCGTTGGAATGGCTGAAATATGGTGGTAAATTGGAGGCTGGGATTTGAATCGGCTTGGACTTGGTCTAGTTTCATATTCATGGTTCCTCTCTTATCACTAATACAGTGTAGTATCTGACATTGCAGGAGCTCAGTAGATGTTGAACAAGGTACAAGTGTACACAGACAAGTGCCCTCTCATAAGATTGGCACGTGGGGGTCCTCTAACTTAACACCATCGGGTCCTCCTCCAAGGTAAATTGATAATTAAGTTGAATAGGAGGTAGAGAAATTACTCAAAACAGTATCATGTGACTTTACAACTCCGTAGATGATTTCAGAGAAATATTTAGAAAACTCAGGTGTATTAGACATACAAAGAAATTAATTGAATGTTATTGGGCTAGAAGGAGCCCTAAGTCTAGCTCTGCTACAAACTTGTGCTGTGAATTAAGTGTCTCAGTTTATACAATGAGGTTTTTGTAGATTAGAGAATCCCTAAGGACACTTAACAGCTCTAAAATGTTTTCTCAGAGCCTGTTGCAGCAAAATTTCACTTTCATTTTAAGGCAAGAATATTTTATGCTAAGAGGAAATAATTCTAAAAGTTGTTACCCCCACCCTTTATGAATAATTTCTCAATTCTTGGTGAAGAGGACAAGCCATAACAAAATATTGGTAGAAATCAACAGCGTCTGGAACGTAGGAACAAACTGGGTTTGTTTTCATTTCTCAATCCTGCATACTTAGCACAATTACTATATCATAGTAGGTGCTCAAGAAAGGTTTGTTGAATTACTTTATTTTGGATCCTTGAACAGATACTAGAAGAGTCCATAGTTGATTTCTGGGCATGCAACTGTTTGTTTATGTATTATGAATTACAAATTATGTATGATTATGAATTATGTGTTATTTCTGCATTAAGAGACAAGAACTCACATCACAATTGCACCATCATGAAAAACAAATAGGAAAGGACAGCCTTAAACAATTTTGCAAAAACTTATATTTCCATTTAAATGAAATAGCAGACGTTTTGGGAGGGAAATGTCCTCTTCTCCCCTGGGCTCCTTCATAACCAACCAGCGAGATGAGTGTTGGTACCACTGTTTATATACAGGGAATACAAGTCTGAGAGGCTGTCCCTCGCTAACGAGCAGGCCAAGCAGAGAGGGGGCTCAGGCTCATGGTCCCAGTGAGAAGCCAGTGCACAGTGTTCTTGGGTCTCGCTCAGAGACGAAATCCACTCTCGTGGGTCTGCTCCTTGCAAAGAGCACCTGCTGCTGCGGCTAACGGGAACAAGTTTTGGTAGTCACACTGTAAGGGGGGCTCCCTCGGGTCCTCCGCAGCCTTGTAAAGTGGGCGGTCCTCCCAGTGCCCACCCCGGCCGTCACTGCGCTTGCGCACATTATCCCCATGACGTCATCCCCCCCGCAGGTGGCGACTGCGCCTGCGCCTGCAGCAGCTGGCGGAACCGGCTCCTTGGGCTCTGGCTTCCGGTTTGGTGACTGCGCCTGTGGCCCCGGGTCTGACGCGAGGTTTGTGCGGCGGCTCGGCCGGGGAGGAGCTCGGAGTCCGCGGAGCGGGCAGAGGTGCGGGCTGGGCCGGCGGAGGCTGGGCAGGGTGACAAAGCAGGAGGCGGCCGTCTCGCGTCTTGCCAGTCCGGCAAATGCTTGTGGTCTAAGAAGTTAGTTTTCTTCTTCTTCGTGGACTGAAGGTCCTTCCGTTCCCCCGCCCGCCGGGGTCGCAGGGGAGGGCGCGGACCACCTTGGCGACCGCGCTGCGGCGGAAGCCGGGTCTTTGGTTCAGGGCTCTTGATCCAGACCCCTACCCCGGGGCGTGGGGCGAGGGGACTGGAGTTTCTCCCGCGTTTGGCTCTCGAGAACCGTGGTGGCTGCTTTGATTGCGTACGGTCTGATTCCGACGACCACCCCGCCACTGGGGACGAGAGGTGACGAGGTCTGGCCAAGGCCGGGATTCGCCTGGGGTCTGTTGGGGGTTTGGGGGCGGAGGAGTGGTGAGGACCCCTCCCGTGATTTTGCAGGATTTTGTGGAGTTGGAGGGAATTGCTTTATTTCTCTTCTTACGCTTTGTCTTGCGTTAACTTTCTACATCCCACAGCCTTCTGACCTTTTCTTACCGCTAATTTCTTTCTGCCCAGATTCTCCCAAAATGTCACAAAGTGCAGGGGAAGGTAGGCTACTGTAAACCCTGTGTCTTGTCAAGAGTTGCAGGCTTCGATTGTACCGGTCACTTTCTCTCCAATAAAAGAGCACTGAAACATCTCCCGTATTCACTGAATGCAACCTTGCTAGTGGGTTCGGTTGTGTCATTTCAGGACAATAAAGGCAGCAGCTGAATGGATGATGAGTCACTCTTGTGAACTAATTACTTGTACTCGTTCTCTTGAAAGCTTTGCTGATCGTTATCAAAAAGTGAAGTGTCCCCCCCTTCTTATTTGCTTAGTATTTTATTTATATGTTAAATGTCGCTTAGATCAACAAACATTATAGTGTTAAAATTGATCAAGGACTCACTGAATGCCAGGTACTGTGTTAAGCACCTTCTGTAAGTTATCGGTTGTCGTTCTCATTTCTGCATGGTTATTAACCTCATTTTACGCTTAAGGAAACTGAAGCTTAGTAGTGGCCCCATATCACACAGCTGTTAAATGTTAGAGTCCACAGTTGAACTCAGATTTATTGGACTCCAGAGCCTGTGCCCTAACCACTGACTTCTTTGTTTTGTTTTTTTGCAAATCAAAAACATCAGATAAAAACCTCAGAATCCAGAAAATAAAAATAGCATATAAAAAGTAGTGGAAATCCTAATATTTGACTTTCTATACAATTTTAATAAGTAAAAATATTTAAGCCTATTCATTTTATGCTAATTTTGTAATCCTTGTTATCTCTGTAACACTTTATGATGCATGTGTATCCACATCATTGCTTAGATTTCAACCTTGTTATAAAGTAATTTGAGTCTTTGCCTGGGACTTGAGGGAAACTGGGACTTTGGGACCATATAGAATCTACAGATAGATCAGAAACTGTATACTAATTTTGAACATTCAAAGAAGTATTTCTTAACATACTTCATTTTATATACATTATATATAAATTGTAAATGTAATGTTATATGCCATGCCTTATAACTTGAGGGAGGTGTTTGGAGATGTTGGACATTGAACATTCCTAACCAGGTGGTACAGTCAGTTATGCAAATGAGACAGAGTGAGGGGAAGCAGTTACTGTAGTCAGAGATAAAAGTCTGAGGAACGGGGTCTCTCGTGGGTTTATCTTTTGGTCTAACCGACTCAGTAGTAGTTGGGTTTCCTTTGTCAGGAGTCAGACTGAGAAGTGCAGCATTTTTCCCCATAGGCCACCAAATGGCTGTGTGAAACTTGCCTGGTGCGGTCATAGCTGCTGAATGTTTTTAACAAGACTGAATCCCACCAGGGGTTTTGGGGTGTGTGTTTGTAACTAGCTCCTGGCCTTCCCTAGTGTGCTTTTCCAGGAACTCAACTCCAGGTATTCAGGAATTCATTCAGCAAACAAACTTGGTGCTGTTGGCACGAATTACAACACAGTTTCTGACCTCCAGAGACTGACAGCTTAGTAAATGCGGTGCCGTTATTGGCCATTCGATTTCTTGTACTAGATGTTAGATAATGTAGCCTTGTGCTGATAGTGTGTGCGATTGTCGTTAGCTGAGGTGGAGAATCTCGTGGTCTCTACACTACATGGCACCCACTCACTGTGAATCTGCTCTGACTCTGCTCTCTGGGTGACATAAGATGTGCCAGAAGGTGTCTGAAACCCCAAGATAAAACAAGGTTCGTACTCCTGGAGCACACATTTTTACTTGAAACCTTTTTTGGAAAAGTTAATTTTAGTATTACATAGTTTAAACTGTGTCAAAGTAGCTCTGACATCTTATAGATTCTAATGAAACCTGCCTGAATATCTAAAACTTCAAAGAAATTTCATACTTGTGGTGACCACTTGAGGAAATATTCTAGACCCTAGCCCAGCAAGGTACCCATTATCTCCTCTCTGACCTCAAAAGATACTTCAGTGAAAAGCTCTGTCTCGTGACATTTTACTTTGTTTTATTTTTATTTAAGCACTTAGCATTTTATAACTGGTTCCCATTACATCCCTTTTTCTTTACAGAATGTATGCTCTCTTAAGGCAGAAACAGACTGTGTGCCCACAGCTTGGTGCTTGGCTCATGTGTGGTCAGTGAGTGGTTGGGGCATAACTGGCCTGGGAATAAGAACAAAAAAAATGTATGAATGAGTTGCAATTTATAAAACTGTAAGTAACTATGATAAAATAGAGTTAAAAGAGAGGTCAGGTGAGGACTTCATGGGGAGGGTATTTTGAGTCAGGTTTTGAATGCCGAGTGATTTGGCACAGTGAGCGGTTAAGAAGCGACAGTAAGCATAGTCATAGGCTTTCTTTGGCTGGAAGAAGAGGATGCCTATTTTTTGTGAAAGGCCCTATCTATGTAGGAGTTCAAACTTCCTACCAAGCCAGATTTCAGTTCAGTGAGCTAGTGATTTGTTAAAAACATCTACTTCAAAAAGTTTTGTTTCTGGTGCTGTGTGGTCGTCTGACAGAAAAGGAGGCGAAATAGAAGGAGAGGCCTTACCTCAGAAGCCCAGAAATGAAGTGAATTGAGGCTGATTTGTTTTTCTGTTATCATTAGCAATATTCTTTTGCATTATGTGCTGAATAATTAAGGAATGGAATAATTAATTTAATGGAAGTTGGAATTTAGGGAGAAAGATAATTAAAAGATTAATTTCAGTGTTGTAAATATAGGGAATGGGGCTGGCGATACTTTTGATAATAAATACTAAATAGGATTGAAGTAAAAGAGTTGATTTTCATTAAATGTAGAGGTTGAAAAGAGACATCGTTTATAGCATTGGTCTATTTTCATTTAGCAAATATGAATAAACATTTATCATGAACCAGGCACTCTCTGAAGGTCTTTACATTAAACATTTAATTGCGTTTTATCTTTTACTTAATGTTGTTCTCTTTTTGCTTTATTAGTTAACCCAGAGGATTCACCATCGCTTCTATGGCTGCCTCACAACCTTCACAGACTGTTGCATCGCACGTTCCTTTTGCAGATTTATGTTCAACTTTAGAACGAATACAGAAAAGTAAAGGACGTGCGGAAAAAATCAGACACTTCAAGGAATTTTTAGATTCTTGGAGAAAATTTCATGATGCCCTTCATAAAAACCAAAAAGATGTCACAGACTCCTTTTATCCAGCAATGAGACTTATTCTTCCTCAACTAGAAAGAGAGAGGATGGCCTACGGAATCAAAGAAACTATGCTTGCTAAGCTTTATATTGAATTGCTTAATTTACCTAGAGAAGGAAAAGATGCCCTTAAACTTTTAAATTACAGAACACCTACTGGAACTCGTGGAGATGCCGGAGACTTTGCAATGATTGCATACTTTGTGTTGAAACCAAGATGTTTACAGAAAGGAAGTTTAACTATACAGCAAGTAAATGACATTTTAGACTCAATCGCCAGCAATAATTCTGCCAAAAGAAAGGACCTAATAAAGAAGAGTCTTCTTCAGCTTATAGCTCAGAGTTCAGCACTTGAACAAAAGTGGCTTATACGGATGATCATAAAGGACTTAAAGCTTGGTGTTAGTCAACAAACTGTATTTTCTGTTTTTCATAATGATGCTGTTGAGTTGCATAATGTCACCACAGATCTGGAAAAAGTTTGTAGGCAACTGCATGATCCTTCAATAGGACTCAGTGATATTTCTATCACTTTATTCTCTGCCTTTAAACCAATGTTAGCTGCTATTGCAGATATTGAGCGAATTGAGAAGGACATGAAACACCAGAGTTTCTACATTGAAACCAAGCTAGATGGCGAGCGTATGCAAATGCACAAACGTGGGAATGTGTATCAGTACTTCTCCCGAAATGGATATGACTATACAGATCAGTTTGGTGATTCTCCACAGGCAGGTTCTCTTACACCATTCATTCATAATGCATTCAAACCAGATATAGAAATCTGTATTCTTGACGGTGAGATGATGGCCTACAACCCTACTACACAAACATTTATGCAAAAGGGGAACAAGTTTGATATTAAAAGGATGGTAGAAGATTCTGATCTGCAAACTTGTTATTGTGTTTTTGATGTATTGATGGTTAATAATAAAAAGCTAGGACGTGAGACCCTGAGACAGAGGTATGAAATTCTTAGTAGTATTTTTACACCAATACCAGGTAGAATAGAAATGGTGCAAAAAACACAAGCTCATACTAAGAAAGAAGTAGTTGATGCTTTGAATGAAGCAATAGATAAAAGAGAAGAGGGAATCATGGTAAAACATCCTCTGTCCATTTACAAGCCAGACAAAAGAGGTGAGGGATGGTTGAAAATTAAACCAGAGTATGTAAATGGACTGATGGATGAACTGGACATCTTAATTGTCGGAGGCTATTGGGGTAAAGGTTCACGGGGTGGAATGATGTCTCATTTTTTGTGTGCTGTAGCAGAGAAACCCCCTTCTGGTGAAAAACCATTGGTGTTTCATACTCTCTGTCGTGTTGGCTCAGGTTACACCATGAAAGAACTGTATGATCTGGGTTTGAAATTGGCTAAACACTGGAAGCCTTTTCATAAAAAAGCTCCACCAAGTAGCATTTTATGTGGAATAGAGAAGCCAGAAGTGTACATCGAGCCTTGTAATTCAGTCATTGTTCAGGTTAAGGCGACGGAGATTGTCTCCAGTGATATGTATAAAACTGGCTGCACGTTGCGTTTTCCACGAATTGAAAAGATAAGAGAAGACAAAGAGTGGTATGAATGTACGACTCTGGATGACTTAGAACAGCTTCGAGGGAAGGCATCTGGGAAGCTTGCATCTAAACACCTTTATGTAGGTGGTGATGATGAACCACAAGAGAAGAAGCGGAAAGCTACCCCAAAGATTAAGAAGGTTATTGGAATTATCGAGCACTTAAAAGCACCTAACCTTTCTAACATAAATAAAGTTTCTAATATATTTGAAGATGTGGAGTTTTGTGTTATGAGTGGAATAGACAGCCATCCAAAGCCTGATCTGGAGAACAGAATTGCAGAATTTGGTGGTTATATAGTACAAAATCCAGGCCCAGACACGTACTGTGTGATTGCAGGTTCTGAGAACATCAGAGTGAAAAACATAATTTCTTCAGATAAACATGATGTTGTCAAGCCTGAGTGGCTGTTAGAGTGTTTTAAGACCAAAAGCTGTGTGCCCTGGCAGCCTCGCTTTATGATTCATATGTGCCCATCAACAAAACAACATTTTGCCCGTGAATATGATTGCTATGGTGATAGTTATTTTGTTGATACAGATTTGAACCAACTGAAGGAAGTGTTCTCAGGAATTAAAAATTCTATTGAACAGACTCCTAAAGAAATGGCTTCTGTGATTGCTGATTTAGAACATCGATATTCCTGGGACTGCTCTCCTCTCAGTATGTTTCGACACCACACCATTTATTTGGACTTGTATGCTGTTATTAATGACTTGAGTACCAAAATCAAGGGAACAAGATTAGCTATTACAGCCTTGGAACTTCGATTTCGTGGAGCAAAAGTAGCTTCTCATTTAGCTGAGGGAGTGTCTCATGTAATCATTGGGGAGGATCATAGTCGTGTTGCAGCTTTAAAAGCTTTTCGAAGAACCCTTAGGAGAAAGTTTAAAATCCTGCAAGAAGGCTGGGTAACTGATTCAATAGACAAGTGTGAGTTACAGGAGGAAAACAAATATTTGGTTTGAAGCTAGCTTTTCTAGTGAGGAGAGCCTCTGATCTGGCCCACTAGTTGCAACAGGTTACCTTTTATTATCTCTTAAAATTTATGCTTAAAGAGTATTATTAGATATAGGAAAATAATAGTTTTAACTTTAGAGATAGAAAAGACAATGGCTCAAAGCCAAGAAAGAAAAATTCTTTTACCACTGTAGTATATGATGATTTTTATAACCAAGACGAAATAAGCAGTTTAAAACAAGCGTTTATATAATATCACTAGAGAAATCTAGAATTTTGACTCAAATATTAATAAAATACATTTAGAAGATTTTAGAATCATTAAAAGTATTGACGTAAACAGGGTTTTCTGAAATCAAATCAAAATTTTAATAATAGTTTTTATCTAATAAAAACATTGCAAGAAAAAAACAAAATTGTTACAATTGGACTTGTAAAAATGTGTCTTTTAAATTGAAAATTTCTCTTTTAAGTGAAATGTTGTAAACAAATTTATTTTTTAAAGCGAAGTTCAAGCTCATGAATAAGACCTTGTTAATGATGTCATTAGATAAATCAGGGAAATTGGATGGGCTTAGTGGTCTAAAAACTTAGATAATTTGATTTAAAAAAAAAAACTTGCAATTTTAAAAGTACTTGGCCCGTATTTAATTCTTTTTCTAAAATAAAGCATGTTTTAAGGAAAGTATTTTTATGTGAATTCATACTCCAGTATAAATAGTATTCACAAAGAGTGTTTTTCCTAGATGTAATCCGTTGAGTAGGTGTCAAAATGGCCTGTGTATTATAACTTTCATTATAGAGAAGTAAATTGCTTTGACTATTTAAAATGATTTTTATCCTTATGTTATTTAAAGTCAGTGTATATAGTATATATTACGTCTGGAATTATGTACCAAATTTTGGAGTATAGCCTATACATTTTGAAAAATGTGTGTTTACGTGACACCATTGACTTACTTGGAATTTGGTACCCAAGGAACTGTGTGTAGATTATTTGTAAGTAATTTGAAATTTTATCCAAACGGTGGAACAAATGTATGTAATTTTGTTATCTTTCTTAATTTAAATAAAATATTTAATATACTATTAAAATAATTTCTTACAATTTATTTATTTGTTTATTTATTTATTTTGCTGAGGAAGATTTGCTGCGAGCTAACATGTGTGCCATCTTTCTTCTTTTTTATGTATGTAGGTCACCACCACAGCATGGCAGCAGATGAGTGGTATAGGTCCACGCCTGGGAAGTGAATCCCAGGCTGCTGAAGCAGAGCACGCCAAACTTAACCACTAGGCCACAAGGCTACCCCGCTATGTTTATTTTAAAACAGTTCATAGTAGTTATTTCAGTCAGATAGATGTTATGGTATCAGTATAATTTTTGGCTGATTCAAATCAGGTTCTTATGTAAGGTTCTTTGTATTTCATATTACTGAATGAACTTTATAATGTCTATTGTGAAAAAATACAGAATAAATGCAAATAAGTATAGTGGGGGGACAAAGTATATAATTTTACCACCAAAGATGATAACATTTACTGTTTTGTTATTGATGGTAAGGAAAGTGCAAAATACATATTTACAGTGTTAACAAATAAGTATAAAACAAACTATAAAGCTTCATCTGAGTAGCTTTTCTCACTTAATACATTGTGAAAATATTTACAGGTCACTAAAATATACCTACATCATTTGTAGTTGCTGCACAGTATTGCATTGAATGTGCTGTCATTATCCAGCTAGCCCGTCATCATTCAACTTTCTGGTTATTTCACCACCACCCCCTTTTTCTTTTCCTGCTGGACATTGTGATACATCTTTACATAGTCTGTGTACGCTAGTCCTATTTGTTTCTTATAAACTCAGAAATGGAATTGCTGATTCAATGTTGTGTATTTTTTGGTGACTTGATATGTGTTGCAGAATTCTGGCAAAAATGTCTTTTAGATTCTTGACATCTTTCTCATCTCTAAATGTTAGAGAGTTCACTTTCTTAGTACTGGACCTATTCTCTGTTTTCACTCACTCCACATGTATTCTCATCCTGTCCCATGGCTTTAAATTTGGTGATAACTCCCACATGTTTTTAGCTCTGATTTTTTTTGCTGTACTCCAGTTCATATATGTAACTATCTATATAACATCTCCACATGAAGTCTAATGAGCTTCTCATACATAATGTGTCTAATCATAACTATTCTTTTTAAAATTTTTATCATAGGGCCAGACTAGTGGCATAGTGGTTAAGTTTGCGCTCTGCTTCAGCAGCCCAGGGTTCACGGGTTTGGATCCCCGCCATTGACCTATGCACCACTCATCAAGCCATGCTGTGGCAGCATCCCACATACAAAATAGAGGAAGATTGGCACAGGTTAGCTCAGGGACAATCTTCCTCAAGCAAAAAGGGGAATATGGGCAACAGATGTTAGCCCAGGGCCAATCTTCCTCACCCCCCAAAAAAAAATTTTTATCGTAGAAGAAATTTAAAATGCAAAACAGTGAATAGTGTAATGAACCTGCATGGATACATCACCTAGTCTCAACAATTATCAATGATTAATCTTTTTTCATATCTACAGACCTCTAGATTATTATGAAGTAATCTTAGATCACACAATTTCATCTACAAATATCCCATATAGAACTCTTGATTTCTCACACGCACTTAATGCTCTTTCCCAGTGTTCCCCTTCTCACTAAATAGTGCATCTATTCACCCAGCTCCTCAAGGTAAATACCAGAGTCGTCCTGAACTCCGTCTGTTCTCTCCAATACAAAGCAAATCTTGTGGGCTAGAACTTCCAAATACGTTCAGAATATGACCTCTCACCACTTACCAATGACAACAGTCTACGTCCCTATTACTGGACTTCAATGGCCTCCTTGTTGGCCTTCCTCCTTGTACTCTTGCTCTACTACTCTCTCTTCTCCAGAACAAGTTTTTTACTTTCAAAGATGCAAGCCAGATCATGTTATTCCCCTGGTCAAAACCACTGAATCCCTTCACTCCTAACTCCCACAGTCTTTAACATGTCCTGTTGGACGTGGACCCACATTATTGGCTTCAGTTAGCTCTCTGTCTTCATTTCCTGCCAATTACCTGCCTTGCTCACCACATTCTGATCTGTTTGCTTTTACTTTGAACCTCATGCAGCTCGCATGTTTTCCCCCATCTACATCCCCAATACTTACTATCCCTTCACCTGGCTTTATTTTTTCCAAGGCACTGTTATTTCCGCCTCTTTATTTCCTACCACTAGAAATAACTCCACGAATGAAGACACTTGGTATGTTTTGTTCACTGTTGTAATCAGTACTCAATAAATAGTTATGGAATAAATCCTCTGAAGCTGACTGAAAAACCTACTTTGCTCTTAGTCTCCAAGGCCGTGGGTTCTTGCCAGAAAGCAGGAGATAATTACTGTTCAAGAACTCCTCCACCTTCTTCTGCATCCCAGATGACTTAGAACTGCCCTGAGAGAGCGCATTCATACCTTCTCTGAAAGTCAGATGGCTGGTCTAGCTGCCCCATACTCACGTGCTTTGCCTGGGATTGGCTCATACAAGGTTGCTTTGGACCCTTGGAATTCTCACTTTTGGGGAAATAGTTTGAGTGTAGCTTTAAAGCATCTAATATGGAATTCTTTCAGCACTAGGGCTATTCTCTAAACAACTGCTACCGTTCACTTTCAACCAACATATAGTAAGATCTTACTCTCTTTGATGGTCCTTTGGGTGAAAAGATGAATAAGGCAGTCTCTGCCCTCAAGGAACTCACAGTGTTCTGAAAGATAAAGATAATTGAAATACAAAAGAAAAGTGTTTTCAGAGTTAAAGTCATGATGGGTTGCCCTGGAAAGCCATATGCTGTGGTGAAAGGAATACAAACTTTAGAATCTAGTCATCTGAGGCTCAATTCCAGTTCAGCCACCAATTATCTGTGTTGTTTTGAGCAAATCACAAGCTCTTTGAACATTAGTTTCTAGACTTTCAAATGGAAATAGCACCTATCTCACCCACAGTGTTTGAGGACAGAGTTATAGCACCCAGCGTACAGGAAGGGCTCTCCAGCTTTTGTCTGCTGCTCTTACCCAGGACTCCCCAGTGGAGGTTAATTAATACCATAGGGGTTAGTAAATGATAGGTTCTGAAAAGATAAGGAGAATTTCATCAAGCACGGTGGTCTGGAGGGTTTTCCTGGCAGAGGGAAGATTCTAAGTAAAGGCACAGGGAGTACAAAAGTGTGAAGGATATTTGTAAGATATTCAGATTTAGGTGTGAGGGGGAGATTAGGTAAATAAATTAGGATAGCTTTTGAAAGATCTTAAATGCCACACTACAGAATATGGGTTGTACCTGGTGCTTAAGAAAAGTGAAGGATTGTAAATGATGTTTTAGGCTCCTGTCTAAGGCTAATTTCTTGATTCCCCCTGGCTTAGTTTGAGCAGACGTAATGAAAATAACATCAACTGGGAGGCTTCCATCCCAGACAAACATACCATCCCACAACAAACATTTATTTCTCCCAGTTCTGGAAGCTGGAAGTCCACGATTAAGGTGCCAGCAAAGTTGGGTTCCTGGTTTACAGATGGCTGCCTTGTTGCTGTATCTTCACGTGGTGGGGAGAGACCGAGATCTAGTCTCTCCATCTTCCTGTAAGGGCACTATTCCTGTCATGGGTGCTCCACCCTCACGGCCTCGTCTAAACCTAATCACCTCCCAAAGACCCCACCTCCAATGCATCACATTGAGGATGAGGGCTTCAACAGAGGGATTCTGGGGGGACACATTCAATCCATAGCACCCCCTTGCCTTTTTTAGTTGTTCACAAATACATCTTCTAAGCCGCAAGCACTGTTCTAGTTCCTGGGCAAACAGCAGTACACAAAATGGGCAAAATTGTCTTCCTCTAGTTTACAATTTAGTGGGTAAGAGCAGAAGGAGGATAATCAGTGATTCCTTCTTTCTCTGGTCTCCGCATTCTCTCTTACAGACTGTTTCCCTCAGCACTGAAACAACCCTGTATTCTTTTACTGATTTTTCTTTTCATACACAAGCAGTTTTAAAGAACTGTCTAAACTGCTAGTTTCATTTCCGGGCTTTTTACTCTTAAAATTACATATATAATTTTCTTATAAGGTCTTTGACCTCTCTATTGCTACATCCCATCAGTGTTAAGAGCTTGTTGAAGATTCTATTAAGGGAGCACAGACACTTACAGAGCTTCCATCAAGAAGAAAAGATAATCCTTTTCTGAAGAAATGTGCTTGGAACATTGAAGGAAGACGGGAACACCCACCCAGGGAGCCAGCTTAACCAGGTAAACCCTGATGATTCCTGAGTGACATGTCCTGGGGGGATTGCTTTTAAAGAAACAGATAATTACTTTGATACTTGAAACATTTTGGAGCACAGAAAAAACATGGAAGTTTACCCAAATCATTTCTTAGGGTTTCATAACCTTAATACTGACACCTAACAAATAAAGCACAGAATTGGGAGCAACCAGAACTTTCATACATTGTTAGTGGGAGCATAAAATTGTGCCACTTTGAAAAACTGGTAATTTTAAAATAAAGTTATATACCTACTTTGCGACTCAGAAAATCCACCCCAAGATAACTACACAAGGGAGCAAGGCTGCCTGGGTGGGACTTTCTGCTCTAGGTGGGCGAGATCCTCCATTCCTTCCTTTGTAAAATGGAGATACCCTCCCCACACTGTTGTTAGGAGGACTAAATGAGTTGAAATACCTAAAGCATTTAGAATAGAGCCTGGCATATGGCAGGCCCTATAAAAGTGTTAGCTGTTTTTATTTAATGAGGAGTGTATCTTTACTTTATCTCCACCATCATGACTGTCATTGCTACTACCTACTTCAGATTCTAATAACCTGAAATACTACTGTAGCTTTCTATCTGCTGTTCCTGAGTCTAATCTCTCATGCTGGTAGGGTGAATGAAGTTCAAGGGAGCTGTGTAGAAGAGCAGATTAAACTCCCCAATATCCAACGAGGACAACATGGACATGGGAGACTTGAGGGGCAGAAAACAGAAAGGACACATGCAAGAGACGACTGGTTGAGAAAGTAAAAGAAACAAAACAAAGAGAAGAAAAACTGAACGGAAGTGGGAAAACTGAAGAGAGAAAAAAATGAAGCAGCACGGTACAGTGGAAATTGTGTTGATTCAGCAGTAAAAATCTGCATTCTAGTCCCAGATGTGACCCTTTAAAAGGCCACATAACCTCCTGCACCTTGGCTGTTCAGGAGAGCATAAATGTGATGATCTCTGAGATCCTTTCCAACTCTAACATTCTGGTACATCCAAAAGCCATTTGCTGCTAACTAGACCTCATGTTTTAGTGTGCCTCTCATTTTTGATGAGAAGTTGAGCTAGTGTGATGATTTGGTTGGTACATGGGATTGGTGGGCAGCTGATGGGGAGATCCAGAGGAGAATTATGACATTTGATCTAGCAGTGGCTTTTCCAAGGAATGGCTTCTCATTTCCAAAAACATTTTGCTTTGGACATATGAGATTTCTCTATCTTATGTAAATAAAATTATCTTTCATAGATTTGACATTTTTACTAATCTCTAACATCAATATAAGTATGAACGAACTACTTGCTAAACAAATGCACATGAAGAGAAATCATCTTGCCATTCTTCCAACAATGCAAACATGATTCCTATCAGATTGCCTTCGCTAAGCCCCTCTTACAGAGAAATTTCTGTATAGAAATTCAGGAGCAGCCACTGCAATTCCAGCAACCTCTATCAAAGTCAGTATAGCATGGTGATTAAAAGCCAAACCTTAACATAACCCTGGAACAGGGTTGTTGCTCAAATAATAGTAGATGTTGTTTTTATATCAGTGTTAGTATCCTTTTTGTTATGGAATAAGACAAATAAATGAACCCAAACTCATGAATTCTTGAGAATTTCAGTTAGTTGAAATTTTGTTATTTACTTTTAGTTAATGATTGTAAAATTCCTGAAGCTCCTGATAGTCTTAATGAACAGCACTACTGTTTCTTAGATTTTTCTACTTGCTAATTAAGGAATCTGGCAGCTACTATGAATTTATGGTATATCCTTTCAAGGAATAAAAGTAAATTGAATCCAGTGAATAATACAGGCCTTCAAATTCTTACAAAATATGAATCATAATATTTAAGGGCAAAAATACCATTCAGCACTATGCGTTTCCTAAATTTCATGCTTTACATAATTTAAGTAAGTAAGATACATCCTTTTCCTTATGATTCTAACAATGGTTTTTACAATTATTGGAGCAAGAGTTTTGGGAGGTTACAGTCCCAAAAGAAAGTAGGAGTAATTGTGCTAATTTTTTCCCTCCATTTCATTCTGTAAATTACTTCCTTTCTCCCAGAAATTTGGTGTTGTTAATAGCTGCAGAGGGTGCTGTGAGTCATATAATTTGGTCTTAAGTGACAACAGGCAATCTGTAATGTGTTGGGCTTTAGAGTAGAGCATCATTTTTCAACTGATAGTTTGGAGACCTCAAGAGTTTACAAAGATGTTTCCATCTAAAGTTAGTAGTTGTTTTAATATCTTTGGCTTTTTATATGAACAGATAACTAAGATAATTAATTTTCCTTTGAAAATGGAGTCATTTGAAATTCTCCGAGTGAAAATTAAGCAAGCACCGCTTGCTGGCATGGAGGTTGGGGCCGTTATTTAGTTTCAAATTTTTTTAATTCTTAGTTGCGTATAACTTCATTTTTCTCATAATATATCTTTAGTTAGAGGAGGAAAAATAAGGCACATTAAAATTAAACAAAATAATAAAGAGCATTATAAGTAATATTACACATACATATCAAGATGATCACCAGATTAATATTGTATTCATCAGATCAAAATTTCTATATATCATCAAGTTCCAAAGTTCTAGCCATTCCCAAACAATGTTAAACAAAAGATAAGCTATATTGACAACCATTTCCAATTTTCCCTTTATTTATTGGTAATAGAGCATTATTCACAACCCCAATGTATTTTTTTTTAATTTTATTTATATTTTCCCCCAAAGCCCCAGTAGATAGTTGTATGTCATAGATGCACATCCTTCTAGTTGCTGTATGTGGGACGAGGTCCCAGCATGGCTAGAGAAGCAGTGCGTCAGTGTGCCCCTGGGATCCCAACCCGGGCTGCCAGCAGGGGAGCGTGAGCACTCAACCGCCAAGCCATGGGGCCGGGCCCCCCAATGTATTTTTTGTAGAGTAGTGCTTACAAAGAACAACTCCATTCTTTCTCTAACCACTTAGAGAAAAAAAACTACAACCATTTAAAAGAAATAATCCACTTGATTTTTTTGAAGTACAATTTGCAAAAATTAAAAATCAGGAAGTGAAAATATTTTTATACATTCTTCATGCTACAACAACTAATTTTTAGCATATATTTTAATATACAATAGGTTCCCAAATGTGATATGGTGTGCCATTTTAAAATTTCTTCCAATTATTCATAATTCATTTAAAGACAATTAAAATGAATTTAATTATTAAAAAAACAAAAATTGGACTTATATGTTATGAATATTGTTCCAGTTTCTATTGCCTCAGAGCCATCTCAGCAGGAGGCTAAAGTAAAAAAGGTCTTATCTTGCAAAGACCTGTTGTGTCGCTTTTGTCCAGCAGAGTGAACCCCACTGAAATCCTCAGGAGACACACAAGGTTCTTGAGAAAATTATTTCAGCAGAAACACCACCAGCTTGGACTGAAAGAAACAGAGCTCCTTGTCACGGATCCTATTGCTGCAGGAAACTGAATGTTGCCAACAACCAAGAGAGCAGGGAAGCAGATACTTTCCCAGTTTAGCCTCCAGATGAGAACGCAGCAATTGATAACTAATACACAGTGCGTCATGCTCACCTCTCTCTGAACACTTCAGTGATTAAATAAGGTAATGTATGTCAAAGTGCTCAGCAGTGTTCAGCAAATAAAGAAATACTTCCTCCTCCTCCTTCATTTGCTCTGTAAGACCTACTGGAAAAAAGTCCAAAGTGATTGTAATACATTTATAACCTGACCTCAAACTAATTTTGCAGTCTTATCCCTCTCTGCCTAGCTAATTCCAGCCAGACTGACTTACTGCACTTCACCCTTTCTACTTCCATGAATATCCTGCTTCCTCTTCTGGAATACCCTCTCTGAGGGCATCTGCTATGACAATTCTCAAATTTCTAATCTGATTCATCTTTAAAGCACAGCTTATATGCCATGATATTTTACCATATCATAATCTACCTATCTGATATTATCTTTTGGGTTAGCTCTTTGAGGATATGAATAATGCTGTGTGACTCTTTAATGCTTCACTGTGTCTTGTGTTTGTTGAATGACTCATAAATACATTTGGAATATAACCTTACCCCTTCTTTTTTGAGACATTCTTCTTTCTCTATCCACTGTGTCACTGTTGTTTTTAGAGATTTTATGCTGGCACATATGAAATTAACAGTGTCCATTGCTGAAAAACTTTCTGCTGGAAAAAACATACTTACAGGTATAGCTCAGTAGTTAAGAGCATGGACCCTGGAACCAAAGTGCCTGAGTCTGAACCCAGACTTCCCTACTTGGGCAAGTTACGGAACATTGCTGTGCCCTAGTTTCCTCTTGTATAAAACAGGATAATAGTGGTACCTAGTTTACCAGGTTGTTTTGAGGACTAAATGTGTGTGTGTACTCATGCATGTATGGATGTGTATTAGAACAACGCTTAGAATACTCTTTCTTGTCAGTTATTTTTGTACATAATGTGAGAAGAAAAATAGTAGGTGCAGAGGTTCTGTGATAGTAATCGCAGAATGTGAATTGGAGAAAAGAACTGTGTTTGTAAGGGAAAACCTTGTAACAGGCATTATCAATCTTTTTTTGCCCTTTCTTCTACACAGTGGTTCACAACAGGGGATGATTTTTGCCCCCCAGGGCTTTGGCAACATCTGGAGACTTTTTGGTTTTCAAGACTGGGATGGTGTGACTGGCATCTAGAGGGTAGAGGCCAAGGGTGCTGTTAAACATCCTACAATGAACAGAAAAGCTCCCCAGAACAAGTCATTATTCAGACCAAAATGTGAATAGTGCTGAGGTTGAGAAAACCTGTTCTAGAATCTTCTGAAATGTAATGAGAGGAGACATTATATTACTTGTGAGTAACTCCTTTAGACCGTGCATAATCACAGCTTTATTGCAAGTCAGTTTTTCATTCATAAAACGAACGCTAAATCCTGCTTACTTCCTTTAAAAGGGTTAGTATGTGGGTTAATTAGTGTTTGCAAAGTCCTTTGAAGATGTAAAGTCCTATGTAAATGCTATTTATTATTAATTACCATTTTGGAAGGCCTCTGCTGTGAGCTTCCCTGTTCACCAGTACAGCCAAGCCTCAAAGACCTGAGCAATACTGAATTATTTTTGATAAGTTGGAACGTTTATAATGAGAAAGATAGGCATCAGGGACCTAAGCCAATTTTAGATAGCTGGGATATGACTGTATATAAATTAGCTCATTATGATCAAGAAAACTATAGATTTTGCTTTGAGATATGTTTGCTAAATTAGAGTAAATTTCTTCCAATTTTGCAACACTATATATAGCAAGAGAGAGCAGTAGCAAGAATCCATAATACCACTTTAATGATTATGAAGAAACAGAAATAATTCATAGAAATAAATTTCTATTACTTATGTTTATAAACTGATTTTCTTTGGCCAATGAGTCCTTGTATAATTTGGACTGTGTATGATAAAATGAAGACAATAAATGATTTTTAAAAACTTAAAGAAACCAAGAAACTGAGTATAATACAGTATGCTTTTTTTTTGAAGGAAGAAGTGTAAATCATGTCCCATTAACATAATTAAGTACTTTGACACTACAAATGTCTTTAAGTTTCGATATAGCTCTTGAGCTTACCTAATGTGATATTTTCCTCTTAGGGCACAGAGTCTAACCTCTAGATCTATATAACCATGTTATCTTTAACTCAGCACCAACCTGGATAAAGTATGTGTTGGTGACATACTGGGGTAAATCTGGGTTGGCTACCCTTGTCGAGGCATAAGTCCAAGCTGTGGGATTTGGCTTGGTCAGTTTTTGGTGAAATGTATTTGCATGGATGAATCTGCTTCATGTCCATCAACAACATCCATTCCTGGGTACCTCATTTTGGGAGTGAAATTTAGAAATAGGGAGCAGCGAGAGAAGTATTACCAGGGAAGCTTTAGAGTCTGACCAGGAAAATTTTCAGAGTGTAAGACAACTTTTTTCAAATCCAGAAGAACTGACATGGGAAGAGGGAATATTTTCTCTGCTAATGTCTTCAGGGGGAGAATAGGAATACTGAAATTGGGAAGAGGCAGATTTCTCCTCAACAGGAGAAAGGAATAGCAGACTAACTGTGGAATGAGCTACCTTGGGGGCCGAGTTCTCTGTTGTACTGGAAGCCTAGCCAAGGTGGCCATTTCCACTGGGTTCTGCAGAGCGTGCCAACAATCAATGGGAGGTTGGAACACATGGCCTTTAAGGTCTCATCTGTTCGTGAGAACTTGACTATAATCTGGTTATCTTGTGCTTTCCTTTACTAACTTTCAGCGTCTCTCTAATTAGACCAGGCTCTCTTGACAAGCCAGAGTCTTACTGTGGAAACTTTTGATTTTCTAAATTCTATGGCCAGTTTCCGACAGGTTCTTTATCTATTATATCACCTTAGCTTCTTTGCACTGTTATGGTGTTATGATATAATCCTACTTTCATTCACAAATTAATTCAGCACTAGTTTATTATTTATACACCTTCTATGTGTAAAAGCATGATGCTTGGTGCAGGTTCAAATACTGTAGAATTCCTACCCATAAGGAGGTTGTAATGTAGAAGGGCAGATATGATGACAGTAGTAGGTAGTGTATTAAACTGATCAGAGTAGTAGAAAACGTGACAAATGTTTGTATTTGAAAGAGATCTTTCCTAATTGAGATGATCTAGGGAAGGAAGTAGGATTTGAGTTGATACCTTAAGGAGGGAGAAGAATTGGTTAAACAGAATCAGAAAGGAGCCTCTTGCTGCACCATCAGATCATTTCAATATTTTCATTTGAGGTGACATAAGCTTTATAGAGAGATTTCTTTTGTTATTGCACATTCTCACTTCCTCTCAAAAAATTTTTTTTGGTAATTGGTAAAATGTGTTTTGGTTCTAATGGATTAACTTTATAAAACTGGACATAATACCCTTAATCCTTTCTCTTTTTAAATGTATAATCTGTTTAGTTCTCTATTAGAGCTATGTTGAAATATATAACACATCTTTTTATCCTCCCCAGCTTGTATTTTGATATAGTATTTTTCACTCTCAGTTAACACCTAAAAGGCAATATGGTGAGCATTATACTTTCCACATATCCTCCCCTTCTCCTCCCATTTTTTTATGGTTGTCATATATCTATCATTACGTACTGTTCTGTCATTCTTATTTCCATATTTTAAAATGTTTCAATGGTCATTATTTTGTCGGAGTTTCTACAGTCATTCTTGATGGTTTGACACTTGTTCTCTGTGAATTCATCAGATAGAGTTTATGGAAACAATATTCCTAAATTCTTACATTTCTGTAATAGCTTGCCTGTGACTGTTATATTTACAGTTTAGGTAAGTGAAAATAAAATCATAGGCTCACATTTTCTTTCCCTAAGTATCTTAATATGTTATTCCATTGTCTTCTGGCCTAAAACATTGATGTCTAAAAGTGTGATTATTAGATTATCTTTTCCTTTTAGGGAACTTTGCCTGGACGCCAAAAGAAATTATTTTTAAAATGTTCCAGATGTTTTCCTAGACTATTTCTTGGTATTGAGAATTCAGTTACTTCTTCTAGGTGCACAGTATGACCTTCCAAATGTGATTTCAAGGCATTTATTCCTTGAAATATTTTCTTGTATTATGTTCTTGCCTACTAAGTTATTCTATTCGTTAAGTACTGCTGTATTGCTTTAGTTTCCCCCTTTGAGACTCCTATTCTACATATGTTGGTTATTCTTTATCTTCTATTTCTCTCAGTTTTTACAGAATCCTTTCTATCTCTCTCTTGATTTTTGCATTATGTATTTATTCCAAATGTTCTTTTCTATCCTCTGTTTTTTTAACAATAATTTCTGTGATTTCTATTCTTTCTTATGTTCCTTTAAGTTTAGACTTAATTTCTGAAACCCGTTTTTCTTTTATTTCACAATCTTTTCTGAGCAAGCTGAGCTTTCCATGTTTTTCTGTTGTTTAGACATCCCAGTACTGATCTTTTGTAATTTTGATGTACATTGCTTTTCTTCCATAGATTCCATTGTTTTCTTAATTTAATATAGCATATTTTGAAATATTAGATTACATTTTTTTCTCTCTTTTGTGGCCATATTCTTTAATGTCTTCCTTTTCTGTAGAATGTTATTCAGATTTTTTTTATTCAATTTTTCTTACAATATCTTGGTATGGGTTTTGGCTGCAGACCTTTTATGTTGCTAGCATTTAAGTAAATTTGTTTTCCTATACTTTTAGGAGAAAGTTTCTATTTAGGGGATGGAGTTGGGTGAAGATAACTTTGTTAACTTTACATTTTTGGGGTTCCATCTTTGTTGTTTCTACAAAGTACTATAAATACGATCTTTTCATGTGGCCATCTCTCCAATACTTGATGTTCTCTGCCTCCTCTTTCCCCTCCATCTAAACTTTCTATTTTCTTTACCGCCAGTATCCCAGGCCAAATCAATGTGGATTGTATTCTCTCACAGATCTTCCTCAGTACAGGGCTCTGTCCTTTACTCATTTCAGAGCTCCTTAATGCCTAGGCTTCTTCAGCTCGGTCCCCTTGTACTCCTCCCCTTGTACTCCAGTTTCTGTACTCCACAGAAACTCAAGCTTTCTAATCCTCCTTCTAATTTCAAACCTTGTTTTCAGATCCTGCACCCCAAGTGGAGACTCCTTTTTGGAGCTTGGTAATTTCTGTATTTCTCGCCTATGAGAACCATCAGAAGTCCCCTTGCCTTCTCTCTTTTTTGTCTAGCACAACTGCTATTTCTACACAGCTCTTGCTATGGTAATTGATTTAATCCTGTCCCTTTATATTCAGGGGTTAGCAGGGATACTTTCTTCCTAGTTTTATTGTTGTTTGTTGTATTTGTGTTGTTGGTTATTCTAGTGGCTCTATCTATTTTTATGAAAGATGCAAATAAGATTTAAAAGCTATGCCTCTTTGGTTGTTGTGTCAATCTTGCATTTCCAGGAGAGACTTTTTGATTCTTGCCTTTAACAAATTTGTTCTCTAATGTTTCTGAATTAAAGGACTATTGAATTGGAAATTCACCCTTTCCTGGAAAAAATTATTGGCTGTAAGTTTCCAAAGAGTCTTAAGAAATAAACTATTTCTCTTCCTTTTTAAACATTTACAAAGCGGTAAATGTGAATTGTTCTTGGAGGTCCACGACTGTACTGTAGGAGATCAATTTATAATGTGAGGATATTTTACTATATTTGGAGCAATAATGATGAGATACCACCTCTGTTTATATACAATATCTTGCTTTCAGGAGTACTGCAGCATTCAAAAATGTCAATCGTATATTAGCTCTTTGTATTTTAGCCTTTCTAGAGGAAGTTAGGCAGGGAAGCAGAAGTGTAATCTGGATTCCTACATTTTCTCTCTGTTCTGTCAAAGTTTTAGCATCTGGCACTCACAAATAGCAGTTAATTGTTTGGAATCAAGAACACATGTGATTTTAGACACTATTGACTTATGTGGCTCTTTCTTCTTGCTTGGTAATTACTTTATTTGCAGAACTATTAGGTTTTTTTTTGATACCGCCAACACTGAACAGATTGGAAAGAAGGATTTATTTGTTCTCTAATTAAAAAAAAAATGTCTCCCATGAAACAATTTCAAATGCATTGAATCCATTACAATACTGCCAATTTATAATGTCTAACTACAGAGTAAGGAAAATATGACCCCAAACACTAGGGAAATAGGAGTACAAAGAGAAGGCAGCTTCATTTTGCCTCTCACCTTTAGAAATCCCCTCATATTATTTTTCCTACATCTCCTCCTTTCTACTTTCACCTATTGGGGAATGACCATTTAAATAAATCAACCATGTTATTGTTCTTTCCTTAAATTTACCATAATAACTACTAACTTTTGTCTAAAATATCTCAGTTTATTAAGAACTTCAATGCATACTATCTCATTTCATTCTCACAATAATTCTGAGAGATGGGTATAATTATGTTCCCTATTTTGAGGAGTAACCTAAGATTTATTACCTAAGATAATAAACTACAGAATTCCTAAATGGTCTTTTTTCTTTCCAAATCATTTTTCAATTGCTATCAGATTTTTCTTTTTAAAATACAAATATCTGTATTGTCTATAAAATTTAGTCCAAAATCTTTAACATGACATAACAATCCTTATAAAGAGCTACTGTTCATTGAGCATTTATTGTATGTTAAGTACTGTCCTAAATGCTTTACATATATTACTGTTTCACTTAATCCTTACAACAAAGCAGGAGGAAGGGGAAACAGAGGCACAGACGAGTTAAATAACTTGCTCAATATCAGACGGCTGGTAATGTGTGGACCCAGGATTTTAGCTCAGCCACCTGCTTCTCCATCTCTGCATTCCCCAGTGTGTAAACACACTCAATATTTCAGTCAGTTTATGCTCTGTTCCATTCTTAGATTCCAGTTTTTTGCATGCAAAATGTCAATTGTCTGAGTTTCTCTAATAAAACTGTCCCTTAAAATTTTAGTTAAATTTTATCTCTTTTTTTGTTGTTTTTGTAAATTTTCTGAACTGAAAATTAAATATATGTCACTAACCTTGGTCCTTTCTGAATCCTACCACAGTGTTAATCCCATCAAAACCTCTTGTCTTAGTCAGCTCAGCTGCTATAATAAAATATCATGAACTGGGAGGCTTAAACAACATAAATATCTTGCTCATAGGTCTGGAGGCTGGAAATCTGAGATCAGGGTGCCAGCATGGTCAGATTCTGGTGAGGACTCTTTTTCTGATTTGCAGTTGGCTGCGTTCTTGCTGTGTCCTCACGTGGCACAGAGAGAGGGAGAGATCTCTTGGTGTCTCCACTTATAAAGGCAGCAATCCCATCATGAGGGCCCCACGCTCATGGCCTCATCTAAACCTAATTACCTCCCAAAAGCCCCACCTCCAAATACCATAACATTGGAGATTAGGCCTTCAACATAAGAATTTGGGGAGGACAGAAACATTCAGTCCATAGCACCTGTTACTGAAAAATGCTATTTGTATGTTCACCCTTGGTAACATGGTAATGGGCTTGAGAGTTATAAAGAACTCTGCCTCCTGAACATTTACATCCAATGAGACACAAATTATGAGCTGAAGTTAAAGGAAAAGAAATGCATACTAGACTAAAACAGCAATTATTTCCTTAGCTAAATACTAAGAGTTGCGTCCGGTCTTTAAAGAGGAAGAACTGGAAGTTAATTTTCAGAATCCTATCATATAATACTCTTAGAATTGTTCTCTCTATATTTTGTATTGTTTCTACATAGTGAAGTGTGTACGCAGATCATATTCTAGGTTGTGCTTTTATTCTCTTCATGAAGCTTCAACTTAAAGAAATCAATTTACTATTGTTATATGTGCACATTTCCTCTGGTTTGGTCCTTACATGACTATCAAAGTCTAGATTATGTTGTCCCAGTAAGTAAATCCAGATGAGCAGCATACTTTATTGCCTGACTGCATGTTACTTTACTACAACATGTTTCTCTAGATATGCTGTCAATTGTTTATACAAATTGTTATTGTGTCCTCTAGATGATGTCTAAGTTGGTGTCTGTTTATTTCATTAGATTGTAAGCTCCTGGATGGCAGAGATACATCCTGCTATAACCATATTCCTTCCCAACCATAATAAATAGTATAATGCCAGAAAAAAAAAGACTTAAAAATAATGTTAGATTTTTTTTCAATCTAGAAAATAGGATTCAAAACAGTACTTGGAAAATATTATGAAGGAACATAAAGCAATAGTACGAAAGGAAGAGAAATGAAAGGGAATGTTATACACAGAGTATAAAAATTGAGCATCACTAATGACAACAGTACAAGATAGTATAAAGCTTTAGCAATGAAATGATGTGGTCCTGGTACATGACTAAGCAGACAGATCAAGGACCCAGAAAGTCCAGAAATAAACCCAATTATATGTGAACTTCAGTATATAATAAAGGTGTATTTCATGTCAATGGGGGAAAACATGGATTATTTAATAAATAGTTTGGTGACAACTGTGTAGTCATCTAGAAAATACACAGTCAATTTGGACCCCTCTCTCGTTGCTTAAACCAAATATATTTCAGGTAAACCAAATATTTAAAAGTAAGAAAATAAAGCTGTACAAATAATAGAAGCCATACAAATAATTCAAATTTAGAGGAAGGCTGTTTTAAGCATTGAAAACAAAAACAGAAGCCAGAGAAGAAAAGATTGCTAAATTTTACTTATAAAATTTATAAAAATACTCTGCAGTAAACACCATAAATAACTCAAAGGAAGTGACATGGTAGGAAAAATATTCATAAGGAAATAGTATAAAAATGACTTTTTTCTTTATTGTATGAAGGGCTCCTCTAAGAAAGAATATCAACTAGATAATAAATAACAAGTACAATTATACATAAAAATGTTCAAAAACATAAAAGGATAGGTCAAAGAAAACAAATAGCTATTAAACTTATAAAAAGATATATTCCTCATCCATAGCAAAGACAAACTACAGTTGTATTTTTCTTTTTGCTGTTTTTTGCTATTTTGCTATATTTCTTTTTTGTATTTTCTTTTTAAAGTTATATTTACAAAATTTGCAAACCAAAACTTTGATAATATTTTCTGTTGATGCGAATGTCAAAAAATAGATATTCTCATGCTTTTTTGATGCAAATATTTGTATTATGTATATATTGATTCTCTGTGGGGCAAATAGCAATACCTATCAAAATGTAAAATGCATTTATACTCTGGCCAAGTTATTTAATTTCCAGGGACTTATATTACAGATGCTGTTACACGTATACCAAAGGATGTATTTACAAGAATAGTTACTATAAAATTACACTATAATGAAGGCGAAGAAGTAAATGTTAGCAGAAGTTTGGTTAAATAAATGATATTACATCAGCCTATGATAACATGAAACTATTAGAAAGAATAAGACATTTTAATGGATACTAATATGGAAATATCTTTGCGATATATTCAGTGGGAAAGAAAAGGAAGCTGCAGCACGCTGTGTAGAGTCCTCTACCACCTGTTTTCTTGTTTTTAAAGGGAGGTATGTACTAGTATGCTTATACATGCTATCACGTCACTTCAGGACTACACAAGAACTGTCAAAATTCCTCCTCTGGAGAAGGAAACTGAGGGGCTAAGTAGATGGGGGTAAGAAATAGAAGTTTCCTTTCTTTACACTCATTTGTGCCTTCTAAATTTTGTACTATGTTTATGTACTATCTATTGACAACAAGGAAAGACCGGCAGTGAAATACCTGTTCACGCTCACAACTATAATCGCCACTGCCCTTAATGTTTTTCAATATCCATGCCGTGTCGCCACTCAAAGATGTAGGAAATGTTATTGCCTTGCTTCTGTGGCTGTGCAGAACCATCCTTCCAGTAGAAAAACTTAAACATGATTTTTGCATTGATTTTGGTATTGAAAAACTATATCATATTTGATTATTCAGTATGTAGAAATAAAGTATTTTAAAATAAAAAGGTTTTTGTTTATTGAGAAAGACTCAAATGTACAATGCCACTTTAACCACACAGAAATTTTGTTGGAATTAAGGGATGTTGTCTAATTGAAACAGCCTGGATTAAGAAGCCTTGACTATCTTCTTCACACATTTTTGTGATTAAATTTACCTGGCATTCATGTTTGGCATTAGAGCCAAGCTAAATTCAAACTGTGTTTTGTGTTTGTTTTTCAAGAATGAGTACTAATTCTAACAACTTGTCTAATCACAACAGAGACCTGTCACTTTCTGTCCTTGTTGTTATTGCACTGATAAGGAACACACTTGGATCTTGGTCCTTTTGTTGTAAACATAGATAAAAAGATAAGATCTGGAATGTCCCAAATGGATACTCTAGATTAATGATGAGATGGAAGATTAAAGAGTACAGTGCTTGCCAAATGGATTCAGTCTCCACTCAGCAGTGCTGTCTTTCTCTGACCAACATCACCAGAGGAAAATCCTGCGGAAGATACAGTTTCGCCCTCCGTAGTGGATCTCAAAGCGGCTGTTCTGCAGAGCATCTTCATTCTCCCTTAAAGTAAATTTACTAATTGAAGGAGTTTCCCTTTTTGTATGGGAAATCTCAATGTAAAATCAGCGTAAACTTTTTTCAGTAGAGAAATTTGGTGATGTATATCTTATAATATTGTCTCCAAAGAATAAGTTCATTAGAAGATAATCAGCAAAATACTTTTTCAGACAATCTGTTAACAGCCAGGCACAAACGCCTGCCTTGGTAGTAGCAGCTGCCAGACTCATGATTCACTGAACAGGACAATAAATTTCAACCTTATTTGATTTTGTTAATTAGTGTAAATGAGATCACTGTAGGAGCAGTTGCTAATTATCAGTTACCCATCAAATACCTGACGGGAGAGGTGGAGATGATACGCATAATTTTAATCTTATTCATTTATCTGAACATAGTGAGAATGAGGGAGTTACATTTTTCATGATCTAGTTCTTGGTTAGCATCACTCTTTAAAATGAAATTCTGTATGTATGGAAAGTGTATGTGCAAGAATGCTCATCACAATATTATTTGCAATAGGAAAAAAACTGGAAACAATCTAAATGGTTAAGTAAAATAGAATACTTCATACAATGTTATGATAGACAGCCATTAAATTATTGAGGAAGAAGATTTAATAACATGCAATGTATGCAAAATGATATATACAGCATGCAATTTTTAAAAAGCTTACTTTAAATGCATAGAAAAAAAATAGCCTTATAGATAATCTATCAAAATATGAACACCAATTATATGTTAAGTGCAGTTAATTATGAATGCCTTTTTTTATTTGTGTTTTTCTGAGTTTTTCAGTACTTCTACACTGAGGGAAAAGTTCCAGTAAAATGAAATTAGTACGAACTTAAAAATGAGACACTGAACATTGAAACTGGACACTGAAATCAGTAATCTTATTTTTTTCTCCTGGTGGAATTCATAATATATATCCATTTATTTTTCTCTTGGCTAATTTAATTTTTCAGACATCTATTCTTTTCTAAGGATTCCCTCATTTATTTCACAAGTTTTTACTAATAGGAAAACAGGAGTTATGTTTTATTCTAATTGTAAATTGTTAGGTATCATCTAGTTCTAATTCATTGATGGTCTTGCTGACACCAAATAGGGGCAGGAATGTCATAGACCTGAACTCCGGTTCTTCTCGTCCTTCCTGCTGTGAAATCTAATCACATTAGATTGACTGGGCCAGGCTACTGAATAGAATACTATGAAAATGAACCTCACATACACATTCTTTCCCTACTTTCTTTAAACAAGGAACTGATTTTGTAGTACTATATATCAGAATAAAGTAAGATAAGAAGTAAAAATTCATGAGGTGTCCTTTGTGTAAGCGAGAGGAACTATAAATTAGGAAGTTGGCAGCATATATCAAATGCATTGTAACTAAATCATGATTCTTGGTTTCTTCAGTCTTCTCTCAGGAGGCTTTAAGATGAGCTTAATGACCAGGTGCAGTTTAGCATTCCTATGTAAATAAAAAAATCTAGCTTGCAGATCGTGACTATTAAGGACAATGAATAAAAATTAGAAGAGAGAGCAATTAGAAAAAATAATGGCTCGGAGACTGAGAAACTGTAGAATGTCATTTGCTGGTCATGGAAGATACCCCTCTGTTCATCAGTGATCTCTATCACCTATTCATCATTGTCTCCTCTTCAACACTCAAATTATGCTTCAGTTTCTCAACATGAAATCTTTGTTCTAATTGATAGGCTTCCCACTGGCCCATTAGTCTATCATAAACAATTTCTGGAAGAAAGACAGGAAAGATATATGTATTATTATTATTTATACCCTTGCGTTATGTTCACAGATTTTGAAGCACCCTTGACCCATCCCTCTGCCTAAAAATGTCCGTCATGTTTTATGTGGCTCATTCAAAACTCTTAACCTGCTCCATACATGTACACCCTCCTCTAACTTTCCCTTTCTCTGAACCCCTATTGTGTTTTTGGCCTAAACCAAATAACTTAGTACTTAATCACTCTTTATCTATGGTTATAGTAGTCTTAGTAGATCTTCAGGAAAATCCAATCTCTTACCTACATTTTTAAGGGATTTTTCCCAACTCAGTTGTACTTTATAGAGGTATATAGTAAATGCCTATTAGTTAATTGACTAGATATTATTGTACAATTTTATATTTATACTTGTATTTTTGTCTGAGTAGTGTTTCAATAAAAACAGTAATTGAGCCAAAAACTTGGTAAGTATATATTGTCCCATAAGATTGCTGAAGAATAATTTATGGAACTGAGCATTTCTAATGGATATTTAGAAAAGAAGAAACTCCATGGAGGAACACTGGTATCTAATTTCAAAGCAAAAAAAAAATCTGGGCTAACAAGGAATCGGCAGAGGGACTAAAGTTAACTCTAAGAAATATGCAAAAACGAACTGCAGAAATGAGATGGTTTAGCACGTGTTTGGGGTGAAACCTGGGGATTGTTAGTGGCAGGTAGCACCTGCTACCGCTTTTAAGATGTGTTAGGGCAGTGGTTGCACGCCTGGACTCTGGAGCCTGTGTGCCTGCATCTAATATAGCTGCTGGATGATTTTGTGCTGTTAGTGACTAAAAAAGCTGTATGACCTTGGGCTGTTAACTTAGCAGCTCTGAGCTTAAGTACACTTCTAGGTAAAATTGTGATAATACAGGACCTACCTCACGGGATTGTGGTGAAGATTAAATGAGTTAATATCTGTAAAGGACTTAAAATAATTGCTTGGCACCAGGGACAGATAAAGTCTTGTGAGGTCTGAAGCTTGTAAAATTTTCTGACTTTTTTATAAGAAAATTGAAAAACAAATTAAAAATACAAGATTAGATATGAGATCAAGTGACGTCATTGAGAAAGGCAGAGAAAAGACCTCAAAAATCCTCTCCTTCATAAAAGCAACAAGAACACCGGCAAACTTGTTAAAATCAACTTTTTGTTAGCACTCTAGTAATTAAATGAAGGCTTACAAAAATGCAGGGGATGTTTATTAAAGAAAAACAGATGAATTTTGGAAAGAGTGGCGAGCTTTATGGTATTTTGACCTGCCTTGTTCACATTCCCTCTCCCTAATTCCACAGCTCCCTTGAAAACCAGAATCCTCCAGTGACAGTGAAAACTAGTAGCCTATAGGGAAAATCGGCCTCCCGCAATGATAGTAAAAACCAGCATCCTACAGCCATGGGGGTGGGGGTCAGAGAGGCTTAGAGTTCTTTAAAGCTGCTTTGTCAGCTTGTCATTATTACCTATCTGGCAGTTTCCTGAAAACCCAACTGTAAGGCTTATTTTAATTTTATTAGACTCAGAGATGGTCCTGGGCAAGCAGCCTTTTCCCTGGGGGCATTGATGGAGACAATCGGGGCAATTGTTTGACATCATACCTGCCTGAGCTGAGATAACGTTGGAACAAACTATAAGCTAACCAGAAAACTTAAAAGGAATAGCAGGGAAAGTAAATGTCCATAAGGGCACTTGAAAAGCTCCTACATATTCCTGGGAGTCTGGAAGGTCATGTCCATACTCAGGGCTGTGCATATGCTCAGGAATAGGACCTGAGAAGGTCCCAAGTTCCCACCTCCAGCTGACCTTGAGGCTCTGAACAAGCAGGAAGTGAAGGCTAAGGCAGAGTTGTCAACGCCTGGCTGAGTGTTGAAGTCATGTTCCAACACACACACACACACACACACACACACACACACACACAAGGCCCCAACTCATAAGAGACCTCTCCTAAAGTAAAACACTCTCAGTTCCAGCTTCATCCTTGACCCTCTTGGTTTCTTTGAAAGCATTTCTTCCCTTGGGTGTATCAACAGAGACTTGACTACACAGATATGTCAGAAAAAAGTAATGAGGGAAAATGGGAGAACTACATGTATTGGGCATCCTCCTATATTCCAGGCACACTACATTTTATACAAGTAAAATAGGAAAACAGAATACGATAAAAGATTATTTGTCACTTACTATTTTCCAATCTTTTAAATAGAAGTGACCATAAGGTTTACTAGGGAGAGTGTAGTAGACTTTTGTACCCTTGAAGACTGTATTAAGTGATTGGTGTTATGCTTCAAAATTTCTTTGACTAAGAAGATGAGGAGAGATGTTGAAGGAGATGGGATCTGCAGTTGGAGCCTGCAGGCTCATGGAGAATGGGCTAGAGGAGAGACTCTTAGAAGACTCAGGTTGGCTTTGGAACTGGGGAGTGAAATACGTGTGAGTACATAACTTTCCTTGTCCTACTCAAGGTAGATGTAGATGAGAGTAGGTGCTGCCCCAGGCTCATCTAGATGTAGATGAGAGTAGATACTGCCCCAGTAAGATGAACAAAATTTTGTAGAGTTGCTTCCAAAACTATTTGAGGTGGTTTTGTCCATATTTTACAACAGAAAGAAACTGAGGTTCAGGGAGGTTGAAATCTTGCCTTACTGTATGGAAAGGGAGAAAAGAGTAATGCTATGGTGGAGAAACCCATCAGGCATTACCTCAGCCAGGTGATCAAGGTCAATATCACCAGTGATAAGCCACGTTGATAGCATGTACCCTAGATATGATGTGATGAGAATAGCACTTCATTTCTGTGGTCTTTCTCCCCAAAACCCATAACCCAACTCTAAACCCTGAGAAAAACATAAGACAAACCCCAATAGAGGGACATTCTACAAAATACCTGGCCAGTGCTCCTCAAAGCTGTCAAGGTCATCAAATACAAGGAAAGTCTCAGAAACTGTTACAGCCAAGAGGAGCCTAAGGAGACGTGATGACTAAATGTAGTGTGGTTTCCTGATGGGACCCTGGAACAGAAAAGGCATTTTAGGTAAAAACTAAGGAAATTCAAATAAAGTATGGACTTTAGTTAATAATAATGTATCAATATGGGCTCATTAATTGTGAAAAATGTGCCATACTAATATAAGATGTTAATAGTAGAGGAAACTGGGTGTGGGAACTCTCTGTTCTATCTTCACACCTTTCCTGTAAATCTAAAACTATCCTAAAGCAAAAAAGTGTATTTAAAAATTATGCCTTAGTATATGGTGGAATTATTGTTAGTATATGGTGGAATTGAGATTAAAACTCATGATCTTTGCATTATACAAAGGTACTGTATGAGTTTGCTAGGTCTGCCACAACAAATACCACAGACTGTGTGTTTTAAATGACAGAAATTTATTTTCTCGCAGTTCTGGAAGCTGGGAGCCCAATATCAAGGTGTTGGCAGGTTTGCTTTCCCCTGGGGCCTCTCTTCTTGGCCTGTAGATGACTGCCTTCTCGCTTTGTCCTCCCGTGGTCTCTGTGCATGCATCTCTGGTGTCTGTCTGTGAGTCCAAATTTCCTCTAAAGACAGTCAAGTTCTGAGGTTCAGGGAGTTAGCTTCAACTTACGAATTTGGCAGGGGGACACAATTCAGCTCATAACAAGTACTTTCCAAATTCTGGGATACAACCATGTATATTTAAGAACTGTCTTAAGTATGTTTCCATTTTACATCGAAAAACGGATGGACAATACTTTTGACAATGCAGTGTGAAAATCTTGGTTGGCACCGCAACTCCCTGCTTTCCAGGAGCCTTTGCATTTCCCGTGAGGTCCTGCAGCCTCGGGCTGGCATTGCCGCTCAGCCCCGAATCTTCAGACCCCATTCTTTTCTCCTTTCCTTCTACGTGTGTGTTTTTCTCCCCCTGCCTTTCCCTCTCTCATTTTGTCTTTTATTCTCATCTGGTATCTCCTTGCCTGTACCTAGTGCATCTGAAGATGTTCATTTCTCCTAATCCCAGCCCACTTATTTTGCAGCCTGAGTTGCAAACTTTTTTTTTTACTCCCTTTAAAAGTCAATATGTACCTGTAGTATAAAGAAAGGTCTAGAAATTTCCATGACATTTTTATGATAATGTAAACTTTTTTTTCCCTCCCTATTCTAGGTCTGAATGCCAATCTAAAGATTCGCTATCACTCATTTTTAGCGTGGGCTAGAGGTGGTAGTAAATGGGTGTGATATTTTTATGCTCTAACTTTTTAGAAATTATAGCTGCAAGAGAATGTTTTATAGGAAATATAAAAAGGTCAAAAGATTTAAAATAGTCAATAATAATTTGAACTGAGGAATGTTTTAGTTAAGCTTTAAAATTATGTTATATAAATAAATTATATGGGCTTGAGTGAGCTGTAAGATTTCCCTAAACATCTAAAGGATTTTCAAAGAGGGAAGATGTCTATAATTAAAGTGGTAAATCTTTAAATAAGTGGTAGTTAAATTATGCAGAAGCTCTTGAAGAACTTGCTGGAAATAAAGATGAGGCAGACAGGGTATAAATAGGTAATTATATATATATATTTAATTATATATGTATAAAAGTATATATATGTACTTTTTGTTTAGATTGGTATACTTTTGAGACATTAAATATATTAAATATTAAAAAAACAACTACAAGTATATTACACATGTGGTGACAAAACAGATTAAATATCTTAGAATCACGGAGTTCTAAGGAGGTTTAGCAATCAGGTAAGTTCTTACTTTTAATTTAATAATAAAAAAACTGAGACCTAGAGAGATTGTATACATTTCTCAATACTAACAAACATATTTGCAAACCTAAATGTGTTCTATCTTATGAATACAATTGTCAAGTGAAGCAAAGAGAGATGCAAATAAATTCAATTTGAACTTGTGACTAATTTTATAGAGAAAAAATCAATATAAATATTTCAGTCCTTCCTACTCCTCTACACAAATACACAGATGTGTACAGATTCTGTGATGTTGATTTGCTCTCTGGTATTAGCTAACTGTAGGAGATTCAAGAAGTCGCATATTCCTTGCGACTTCTCCTGTCCAGCGCAAGGGTCTGTTTCTCCTTCCCTGGAATCTTGGCTGGCCTCTGATGGCTTTGACTAATAAAGTACAGTGGAAGTGATGCCATGAAAGTGGCATGTCTAGCTTTTAAGCAGGCTGGCATCTTCCATCTTGATCTTGAAACCTGAACCATCATGTAAGATGATCAGTTGCTCTGCTGAGTAGACCATCTAGAAAGGCCCTGAAACTGTGGAATGGGAGAGGGGCCCAGAGGAGCTCAGCCTTCCAGCCACTGCTCTGAAGGCACCAGATGTCTAACTGAAGACACGTGGGCCCCTCAAGACCAGACTAGCTGCCAGCTGAATACTACTAGTGACCTCAGGCAGTGCCTGCCTCAATTCCTGGCCCATGAAATTGTGAGATGGAATGAAATTACTCTTGTTTGAAGCCACTAGGTTTTGGGACAGTTTATTATACAATAATAGGTACCTAGAACTTCAGGAAGAGATATAACATTTTTCAGGAAATGACTGTTTTTTATAAAATACAATCAACATAACTCAGCTAAGTATATTAAGGTAAGTCAAAATATAATTGAGAAATACTTACACCCTAAGATTCAACCAGAGGCCGTCAGAGACCCATTAATGCACACAGACACAGATTATTCTTGTCCTTAAAGTCCTGGAAATAATTGTGCTCTAGATCCTCGCTGCAAAAATTGTGGTCATGTTCTAGCACCGAGAGCCTCACCTGGGAGCTTGTTAGAAATGCAGGCTCTCTGGCCCCAACCCAGACCCCCAAGTCAGAAGCTGCATTTTAACAAGACCCCCTGCATTTAACAGGAGTGATTCATATGCACTGTAAACATTGTAAGCACTAATCCACACTGTTTTATTAGAAGGAATGGGAGTTCATATAGATAAATGTGGGAGGAACATCCTTTCTTAATTTTATTTCAGAGTGCCCATTATTCTAGAATGTTTGGACTGTGGTTGAATCTAAAAGGCAAACTGTTCACATTCATTTTTCTCTTCCTTGTTCAATAGTAATGATTTCTAGTTTTGGATAACTTTATTTTCCTCCAATATTGGGATGTTGTTATATGCAGAATTTCTTCAGACCACAAATATTTAGGAATAGGAAAGTATACTTTCAAATTGGGGCATGCATCATATATGTATTTAAATTATAGCTTAATTAGATAAGTAAAATATATAGACCCTTTTATCAGTTCCTTGAAAATAAATATTTTACAAATTAGGCTAGTGGGAAAATAGATCCAACAAAAATATTACAAATGGAATAGTTAAATCAATTCAGGTTTCTGGTGCTAGAAAAAGGTGCAGCAGATCTGGAAGGCGTGTAGAGCAGAATGACTAAATTTACTGATACAATAAGGTCAATTCCTGTGGCTAAGCTGGTAGCCCAATTGCACGCCCCACATCAAAGGCATCCTGGTCAGACCCCAGGGGTCATGCTTTTGACATCTTGTGGCTGTATTTTCTTCTGTTGTTCTTGCTGTTTTAATATTCATTGATTTGTAAGCTTGTCTTTCAATAATTCAGCAAATAGGAATAAAGAGCCTGTTACACATGGGCACTAGTATTACAACAATAAGATACTGTGCTTCCCTCAAAGAGTTCATAGCTGTGATGAAGAAAAAGTCAAAATCAGGCCTTGGCATCCATGGGGTATGGAGAGACACAGGATGAAAAGGAGAGCATGAGAGAGACATCTAATCCAGCCTTAGAGCTCAGGGAAGAATTTTCAAAAAGAGTACAAAGAAATGGTTCAAATTTGGGGGCCTAGAGTCAGAATGCCTGGGATGGAAGTCCCACTTGTTACTGTGGGGAAAATGCTTAGCCTCTCTTGGACTCAACTTCCTCATCCATAGAATAGGAATATTAGGATCACCCACCTCCAAGGGCTGTTGGAAGGAAGAAAGAAAATACAAGTAAAGGGCTTAGAAATGTGGCTGGTCAGTAGTAAGTGACCAAAAATCTTAAATGTTAGCCTTAGTCAAGCTCAGGGCGTAACATGTCAGCAGTTTAGAAGTACACCCACTGGTCTTGCCACACCGTGAAGGAATGTGTGAGCAGACACAGTTTGCCCGAGGTAAACTTGTGAACCAGAGTTGGAGTTGGTTCATCTGGCCAGATGCCCTGCTTTACTGCTGTCAGACCAGCTGCTTCCTCTTCTGGAGCAGGATTTTTGGAGAACAAGTTTTTGTTTTGTTTTTCACCGTGTTTTCCTCGCCTTTGAGCACAGACTAAGTATTTCTCTCTGTTTCCTTTCTTCCCGAAGCAGAAGTTCTGAACTCACTCTGATTTCACATCATGTTACCTGGATTCTGGATCTCTCATTTTCTGGATGCTGCCCTGAGTAACTGACATTAAAAAAAATACACACACACAAACACACACACACACACACACACACACTGCTGTTATAGACCTTCTGGTTCAGAAAAAGCTTTATCATTTTTTATTCCAATTCCTAACTTGTGCATTCTCTAAATTGCTTCCAATCTCTTTAGTATTGCATATTCTTTCATCACATTGCAGTTCACCAATGACTCAGTGTAACTGTGGAATACAATTTATCTAGTACTTGCTACCTGTTTAAAACACTGGTTTATCTTTATTGCTTGGACTCCACCTTGTATTTCATTGGGTTATGGTACATTCATGGGTAACTACTGGTCATAGGAGAGACTCTTCTCTGTTTCCTTGACTCTTTTCCAATAACCAAAAGGTAATTGGAGTACAAATGAATATTCCTGTTTGCCAAATGTTTCTTTCATTTGGAAACAAGTTTATGGTGACTTTGAGAGTTTCTGCTTATTTACTTTCAGACTTAGAGGGTGAGGTTGGAATTGCCAGGCGGAGAATTATTAGACGCCCTGCCTTAAGTTGGTTTTCTCTGCAGAGGTCACGTGTCCATCTTTAAATACTGATATAGGGTTTGAAGTCCTAGTCATGAAGGTACTAGAAGAATTGCTTCATCTTCATACCTAGGTAGAAACTTGCATTTTAGTGCAGATTTTCCTCATCATATTTTTTGTGAGTGCTTGATGTGCTCAACAGGAAAAGACGAGCCCCATGAGAAGTAAAAACTGGACTCCACAGTTAACTCTCTTAAACAGACTGGAGGAAAAGCAGCCCAGAGTCTCATACAGTTTCCTGGTGGGCAGTAAACTCCTCTGAAGTAGAGAGGAGTGAGTTGGATGGACCCTGGGATACAGATTGGTCTTCCACTATGGGGAGAGGCTTCCAGCAGGCCCACTAGGAAGTTATGCCGCCCCAGGCCACTCAAAGCTCTTTATGAGAAGGAAGGTTGGAGAAGAGAGGACTAAGGCCCCCCTGAGTGGATCTGTAAAGCTCTCCCTACCCCACTGAGAACAGCATGTTCTCTTGGCTCCATCCCAGGTTCTATGGGAACAGGGAGCGGGCTGACTTTCCCCACACTGCTTTCCCAGCAGCCAGCCTGGTGACGGGCACAGAGTTCAACAAACATTTGGTGACTGACTGACTGACAGGAGGAATGGGACTCACCACGTAACACGGACATGGAAACCTGGAGCAAGACAGTGGACTAGTAGTAGAGTCAAGCCCACTGGGGCAGCAGCAACAGTACCAGTGGCAACACTGGGAAGAGGAAGGCTGACTAGGCCAGGTAGGGATGGGCATCCACAGAAAGAAGAGAGGACTTCCAGTTCCTGAGATCAGACTCCAATGGCCATCTCGGCCATCTTGTTTTTCGAGGATAGGGAGGGTCATCGAGGGTGAGGGAGCAGTGTGAGTTTGCCTTGCCATCTTTTGCTGTTCTCTCGGGATTGGTGTGGCCTGGGGAAGCCCAAGTTACAATTAAATTGAATTTCTACCATGTCATGTGATACATCATTGTTTCCAGCAACATCTGTTATCACCCAAAGTGAACTTTATGTTCCACCCCTTTTTGTAAGTCTGACTGAAGTGCCCCTTCACTCTACGAGTACACAGTAATTGTAAGGAGTAGATTTTACTCTTTGTTGTATTTCCACATGTTGATGACTGATATAATCAGTTCTCATTTGTGTGTGAAAAGAAACTCAGGGAGGAAAAATAACTGAAATCTGTAAAAGCATGGCTTAAGTAAATTGTATAAATTGAGGTATAAATCTGTTGATCAAGCCATATTATGGTAGAAAACACACCAAGGAGGTGGTTCCAGTGTGAATCACAGAAAAGATTTAAAAAAAGAAGTTTTTCTTCATCAGAGTTAATTAAAGGTGAGTGATAGATATTCTTCAACAGACATTTATTAAACACCAACTGTGTACTAGGCACAGTGTAGCTGCTGGGGATTAAACAGTGGTCAAGACAATGGGAATGTTAGCCTTCATTGCTCTTACAGACTTAGAGGAGAACAGAAAAATAAGCAGAGAACCTGTAATAAAGTATGAAAGTATTTGCACTGGGGAAACAGAGTTGGGAAAAGGCTTTCTAGAGGAAGTGGTACCTAAGGTGGGGAATGGTGACGAATGGGGTTGGGACTTGAGCAGGGAGATGGAGGGTCTTGGGCAAAGGGAACAGCATCAGCGGATATGGTTGAGGATTTTACTTTTATCCTAAGGGCAATGGCAAGTTAACGATGGATTTTAAAAGGGAACTACTACAGTCAGTCTGGCTTGCTAGGAAATTCTATCTGGCGCCAGTGTGGAGAATACATTGGGAAGGAGTGAGGATGGAGACAGGGTTCCCTGTTTGAAGGCTGTTTGTTGTTTGTCTGTCAGGATTAAAACGGGCATGCCCCAGGAGCTTGAAGCCTCGGTCTAGGGCATCACCTGTCTTTAATTAGTGTCTGTTTTCCCTAATATTAACACGCAGTTTTCTTTCCATTATGTTCCAATAGTTGAATATTTTTCCTTTTTCCTATCTCTCCATTGGCCTTTAATGAAAACAACCGTATCTGATATTGCTCAGCCTCACAATGTGCAAAGTCCTGTGTGTTCTTGTTTGATATTCACAACAATCCTTTGAAGCAGGTGATTTGCATGCACAATGCAGTTTGAGAAACACTGTTCTAAATCTTTCAGAATCCTTCGCAGTGATCCACAGTCCTGCGACCCAGCTACCTCAGTCGTTTGATGTGCTAGTTACATAAAATGCAAATCCTCACACTCTGCCAAAAACGTGCCGAAGGAGAAACTCTGAACAGAGGACCTAGACCCTGTCTCTTTAGAAGTTCTCCCTACAATTCTGATGCACATTTGGATTTTGACCCCTGACATAGGGAAAGGGAAAACACCAACGTCTGCTTTAGTTTCTGTGTTGTCGTTTGTGTGCCAACAAAATTGTCCTTCTCACAGAATATCTGCAGTGAAAATGTTGCAGAATTAGGTCCCATTTCATTTCTGAATATATTTAAAGTGTCATTCAAATATGACTTTAAGGATATTTTGCAAGTATTGAAAAACATTCTAAAATTTCTCCAGGCAAGAACATCACATAGGATCTTTTGTGTGATAAATATCTGTCTTTAGACTATCTCCTTGGCCTTCAGAACTTTAGCTATTCACATAAAAATCAGGGAAAGCTCTGATGCCCGCTCAAATTCATAGCTTGCCTGACTTTTTAAAGTAGTATTTAACCACAGAGTTTCATAATGTGCAGATACTAAATTCAACTTGTGGAAACTCAGTGTTTTAAAATTTTCCATTTCTAGTAAACCATCACATCTGAGGTTTTTCACATCAACAAATGAAAATGAGTAAAAAATACACAAAGGCAAATGAAATGTGGTCCTGTTTGTTATTAGCTCCAAAGCTGGATATTTCAGTATGAGATCATTATTCTGCTGCCTTTTGTATGATCGAGGCCATGATGCTTTGATTCCCTGCACTGGGGTGTTTGCACACGGGGCTGGGTGATAGCGTTCCCTGAGGGCCACATTTGTCTCCCATTCAGGGCTCACAATGCTACTCGCCTCCCACTCGCATCACAGGGAACTACATGCTCATTAGAATTGGGCCATATTTGTAATGAAAGAGGAATTTTGTTTGGCATTTGAAGTGTCTGTGTTAATACTCTAAGCTTTAGTATTATATTGTGGGTAGAATAGTAGTTCCTCTAGGAAACTAAAGCGATTCTATTGTAGGGGATTATTTAGGTGGAGACGATGTTAGGTTTTATTAGCATGTTCACTCTTATGCTCACACTGCGTAGAGTGGATATCAGTTTGGAATGCTTCATACACAGTTTTGAGGATCTACTATTTCAGCCAAGATGATTCAATATACAACTGGAAGTGAGCCTTGCAGAATTTCAGAGGGTTTTCTGACATTCTCATCACCACTCCTTCCTACCTGCTTAGTTATAAATCTAATTCCCCTTTGGGGTCTGTGTTCTGATTTCAGATAAACATGAGACCACCACTAGGAAGGAAGGCAGTGAGCTTTAGGAGTCGTTTGTAGCTTACTGGGAACGAAGTGTCCAGGGTAAGTTTTCCTCAATGGCAAACACACACAGTGTGGCAGGAAAGACTAGCTGTACTGCAGCTCATGTTCTCCATCCATAGTTTACCATCGTAGCTGGGAAGCAACTGCCTACCCACAGTCTAAGGTCTACACTTCCCAGCATGCAAGTGTGGTCATGTCAATAGTTCTCCAATAGAATGTGAGTGCCAGCGATGTGCAGTGTTTCAGAACCAAGGCTTTTAGAAGCATACTCCCTCTTCACTTGCTCTCCCCTCCTGCTCTCTAGAGCAGCCGCAGATGGAAGGAACCTGGATCCTGAATGAACACGAGGAGGAAAGACGCCTGGTGAATGGGAACGCTCATCTCGGACTGTTTTCTTGATTGAGAAATAAAATTCTATTTTGCTGAGCGATTATCCTTTGAGGACTATGAATCGTCACAGTTTAGTCTCTCTTTATTAAAATGAAGAGAGTGAATTGGAGAGAAATGAAAGCACTGCAGGCAAGCGACTCTGCTTAGAGGGAAAAGGTGAGTGTGGGGATCCCAAAAGTGGACTTCCCCTAGTCCACACATTTATCTGAGGCTGGTCCTCACTTTCAGGAAGTGCTATCATGTTTTCTTTAGATATTATGTCATTTTTTTTTCTCCGAAGTGTAAATAGTAAACTAATTTGCTTATTTATCCATTTATTCAGTAATAAAATATTTACTGAATCCTACTATGTGCCAGATCAACATCTCCTGGGGAATAGGGGAGAATGCAGACAAGAAAAGACCAGCCTCTAGCCCACAAGCCCTTATGACCAAGGCTTGGGCCAAAGGAGTTGATGAAGGGAAGAGAGGTGTGTGAAACACATGATCACACCGCAGAACGTCGTACGTGCTCTAATGGAAACATGACCAGAACACTGTGAAAGCCTGACAACACGTGGTTCTACTTCAAGGTAATGGGGAATGACTCACCCACTGCCAAATTCCAGTGCTTAGGATGAATAAATCAGATAGTTTTATGACTGAGGATATTTTTACCAAGCAATAAAATTAAAAATAATTGCAACAAGTGGATAAAATTAGAATACTGAGCTTAAAATACTTGGAGATATTTTATAAATTAGAAATCAGAGAGTAGATGGTGCAGAAGAAGGAGGCTATCGATTGCATAGAGATTAAATGATTAGACTTAACTAGGACACTGAAGAAGGACATGCCCGTGTCATGCGTTTCTCTCCACTACTGGCCAGTGGAAGTTATACAAATAAATAGCAAGAATGCACAGAAATGAAATTCATCTTTGGTGTCATGGGTTTTATTAGCATGCCTCTTCTATTATCTTCATAACTATATTGTCTAAACACCTGTTTGTCATGTTTCATACTAGATTTTGAGGATCTAGCAAGATGTCATGTATGGGTGAAAGTCAGCTACCTAACTTGCATAATTTCTGAAAGCTCATTGACACTCCAATTACTATCTAAAGAATTATTCTCTAACAAAAATTCTATCTAAATGTTTATTTAGTGGGATATTCAGTTAAATTAAAAAAATTGAACTTTCCCAAATAAAATTCTGTGATGCTACTATTACATAAAATTGGATGCCTCATCACTAAATTATATATATCCAATATTAATAAAATGAAGACACTGATAAAACAGTCAAGATTTTATGGAAATATCTGTTAATTCAATTTCTTGTGTCTCCTTTTTGCTTATCTACATGTACATGAGAATGTAAACTGATAATTAACGCTTACATAGAAGGAAGAAATGAGAGAAAAATACAAAGGAATATAGAGTAGTTACACACATGCAAGTGAAAGCTTTATTGTATGTTAATAATTCTGAATATAGAAGATGTTTTATCAGAAAGTGAATGCAAGACTGACACTTTATGAGTAAACCTGACCTAGATATGATGAATCAGATAAAGACCTGAAATGTCAAGCTAAGGACACTTTCATTTTACCCCCATTTAAGGGTCACCTCTATGGAAATTCTGATTTTGTCAACCTGGCTCTAACAAATACGAATATACAGACTAAAGGGCAAGAAGGGAGTGCATTGTTGTGGAAATCTTGAGTGTGGTGACCAAGAATATGCAAGGAAGGTTGCCATCCTATGGCCAGGTAAGCCAGAGGAACGAATGCCCCCTGTAGAGGGCAGCTAATTTGGAGAGGAAAGAAATATTTTTGTTGAGTCTCTACACTATGTTGCATGGTACCCAGGAGATTTTCACACACTGTCTCATTTAACTCTCCTGTGGCTCTGCAGGGTAGACTGCACTACCCACTCCAACTCAAACCCAAAGGACATGCTCTTTCTGCTGTGGTGCATGTACTGCAAGAGGGGGACTCCCAGAAGGCATAGAATTAATGGTACCTATTGCAACACCCACGCCTACTAGGACTAGTGACATTCATGGCATTTTAAGGCTGAAGGACAATTTAGTTTATTTAATTCAATAATGTCACCTTACATTTATCCATCCATTAGCAAATCATGTCAGCAATACCTTAAAAATATATCCCAAATCCCCCCACCTCCACTGAGACCACTATTTCGAGCTACCATCATTTCCACTTGGACTACTGAAATGTCATCTAATTGTTTTCCGCCTTGTACTCTTGGCTCTTTAATGTCAATTCTTTACGCATCATCCATGATGATGTTTGCCAAAGGTAAATCTGATTGTTCTCCTCTGATCAAAATTGTCCAATGATTTTGCATCATACACAGAGTAAAATAGAAAATAAAATACAAATCGTTACCGTGGCCTCCAAGACACTATATAGAAAGTATCAAGACATCTCTCTGATCCCATTCTTACATCCCTTACACTCACTGCTCCAGCCTTTTTACTGTTACACAGACATGTCAAGCATGTTCTCAACTTAGAGTCTTTGTAGATATGAGAGAAATGAGAGAAAAAGATAAGACAAAAATTATTCTAAGATTTTTGTTCACAGCAACTGAGTTAATGGTTATGCCCTTTATTCAGATGGTGAAGAGGTAGTTTCCTTTTAAAATTTCATTGGCAAAAAATTGAAACATAACCACAGTTAGAAAGGATAGTAATGTAAAAACCCACATACTCATCACCCAGCTATAGCAAGCATCAACTCACCAAGATCCTTGTTTCGTTTGTACCTTAATTTCCTCTACCTCCCACACCACCACCACCACTAGGGGACTATTTAAGTAAATCTCAGACTTTATATCATTTATTCTTGTTATCATTTATTTCATCTCATTTAATATTCATATCATAAGAAATCTCTTTTTGAACAACCACAATACCATTATCATCCCTAGGAAATGAATAATTTCCTAATATTATCAAATATTCATTTAATGTTCAAATTCAGAAAAGTAGTTTTGATAAGTCATGAAAATTAAAAGTTTTGCTTTAGATATATTGAGTTTTAAATGATTGTTGGAAATCTAAAAAGAGATGTTGAGTAAGGAGGTGATCCTACGTATTTGAGTCTGGGGAGTGATTAGGGTCAAATATATGAATTTTGGAGTCAGCAACATATATACATAAGAGAGTTAAAATTATGATTTTGGAGGAGATTCTGAAGGAGTGAATGTTTAGGGATGGGGCCTGGAGGCATGCCAACATTTAGGGGGTAGGAAGAGAAAAGAAAAGTAAATTTTCAGATAAAAAAGTGAAGTTCAGAAAAGATAAGCGTTTTGGCCAAGGCCGCACAGCAGTGTTCACCGAGGCTAGAACTCGAACTCAGAGCTTTTTATTCTTCTTCAAGTCATTTCTCCAGTTTTATGGTAGAAATTAAGGAACATATGTTTCATTTTTCAAATATCTGCTTGACTTCAAAGTGGATTATTCCAAATATCGACCTATTTCCATATTGTTATTAATTTTATTATTACTTACCTTGTTTGTCATGGACGAGAATACTTGTGTAGTCACAGAAAATATATCTCTTGTCCAGAGCCTTTGCCTGCAAAGGGATCAATTTCCTTTTAGGTAGGAAATAAGGTAACATTATGAAGCTATCATTGCCAAGGACTGTGAGTCTCCAGACAGGGAGGAGTGATTTCCCGATGTTAGAGAGTGACTCAGTAAAAAAAAAAGAACAAAGATTGCCGAACCTCTTGAGAGATCACAATAACCTCTACACAACACCCCATAAGTTAGGACTGATCTACAAAACCATCATTTCTTCTGCTTCTTGTCTTCTGTCTTGGAAAAGTGACACTGTTAATACTCATGTAACCAATTCAAAGCAAGGTTTTGTTAACAAGTAGAAGCTTATTATTTATAATCAGAACTTTAAGGGCAAGAGAGACTCAGAACAATACAATGTCAAGTGTGCTAGCACAGACACATTTGGGATCTCACAATATTCTTTTATTAATTTGAAGTTTAAGGTTGTATCATCTCACGGATTGTATCTTTTGAGGAAGGAAAAGTAGATGTGTGAACTTATGGTTCTGTTCGGATTTGTAGCCATGATGGCAAAAGATGGAAGACTGGCCAATAGGACCCTTACGTGGGCCCTTACATCTGGGGAATGAGAAGCCAGTGGACATAGAGAGGAGACTCACAAGGAAATGACAACCTTCTTTATTATCAGAAGCCTATTTCAATGAAGTCGTTGAAAGCATAAGTCATTCAGACATTACAAACCTGAAAATGAGTTAAGATATTGTGGTTACTAAGAACACTGATTATTAGCATGAAAAAGTTAGAAAAAGAAATTGTGACTTGGTGGTTTAGCCGATGTTTTCCTGAAAATATGTACTGAAAAATAGGAAGTAAGCCCCAGGATAGTGTCTGACAGAAGAAAAAAATCAATCAAATTTATTGGAAGAAATCAACCTATTTCGTATTTATATAACATCTTCCTTCTGACAAATTCAAATTAGTTGGCTAATAATATTAGATCTATTCCTCAGTTAAGTTAAAATGCTAATTGATAAAAAGAGGAGAAGAGCTTGATACTATCTGCAAGGGTTTCAGCTATGTGGCCATGAGAATAGACGTTAACATAGGGGACTGTTGGTGCCAGACCTACCTAGTTGACTGGCCTGCCCTTGAGTGGGATGTTAACCCCTCTGAGCCCTGTTTCCTCCTCTGTGATACTGCCCTTGCAGAGTTGTTGTCAGATTTAAAGTTAAAATGTATGCAAACGTATGTACATACATATCTCATACAAGTGCCTGGCATATTGAAGGGGATTCAACTATTAAAATAATAAGTTTGGCCACATTTTGCACTCATTTGTCAGCTATGCCTCCTGAATGCTCAGGATACATACCCGCCCAGAAGAGCAGCCCCTGTCTGTCCTGGTTTTCCTTGACTCTCGGTTCATACTTCTTCACGATGAGCCAAATCACATGAGAATGAACGTGGCTCTGGACTTGAGCAGCCAAATACAAGGAAAGCAAAACATTTCCATATGGTAGAATTTGAGAGTCAGGCTCTCACTCTATAGCCTAGAAATAGACCAAAAAGGGCCATAAATACACAGACGCATTGTGGATTTACAGAGACGACTAACAGGAAGTTAGGAGTAAATCAGGGCCACTTCTTGTAGGATGAGGCTGTGAGGGATAAGAGGCACAAACCATTACTTGATGATTCAGACAAAATAGGAAGGTGAGTGGGACAGGCTTACATCTGATAAACGTGTGTCCTCTATATTTCAATCACCACCATTGTGCAGGGGCACAGGTGTCCCCTGCTATGTGTTGGGTAGAAGTTCTGAAGCTTCCTGATGGTACAAAGGATGGTCTTTCAGTGTGGGTACCTGCATTGCAAACCAGCATCTGGAGAGCAAAGAAATGGGGAGATACACACAACCATTTACGGTTATGTCATTATTCCAGCTTCCCAATTCCAGGAAATTGTGGCTTCTCCTCTTACACATCTATATTAGTCAGGGTTCCCCAGAATACATACATATATAAGAGCTTTATTATAAGGTTTGTGTACCTGATTATGGAGGCTAAGTCCTAAGTCCTGACGTCAGCAAGCTGGAGACCCACAAGAGCCATTGGTGTAAGTTCCAGTCCAAGCCCAAGTCCAAAGGCAGTTGAAGACCAGTGTCCCAGCTCAAAGAGGCAGAGTGAGAGTCTCTCTGACCCAGCCTTTCTGTTCTATTCAGACCTCCAATGGATTGGATGAGGCCCACCCACATTAGGGAGGGCCAGGTGCCTTACTCAGTCTACTGATTCAAATGTTAATCTTATCCAGAAATGCCCTCACAGACACACCTAGGATCATGTGTGACCAAAGGTCTGGCCATGCCGTGGTCCAGTCAGGTTGACACGTAAAATTAGCCATCACAATGCCCCATTCCTTACTGTGACACGTTAGACTAAATTTACTACTTTGATTTTACTATTGGAAAGTTCCTTACATGTGACCCAGTCATGGAGTCCTTACCCTCATGGGATCCAAGAAAGACATTCAGGGGTCTGGCAACTGTGTCTCTGTGTGTGTGTGTGTGTGTGTGTGTGTGTGAGATGGATATGAAAACTTTCCTAGCTTTCATATGACTTTCACACGTGTTCCTAACATTCAACATGTTAACCTAACATTCAACATGATGTGGTACAACACCACAGGAGATAGATTAGGGTCCTGGGTCGGGCAGAGGTGTGCCCAGACGCACAGACGTCTTTAGCAGGAAAGCTAGGAAAGGAGCTGCCACATTTTCTCGCCTGGTATTTTTGGTCCTGACCTGTCTCCCAGATAGAAAATCCAGTATTTAATGAGTTAGTGATTATTAAGGGATGTGAGATAATTCACTAATATAACTAACTCTTAGAAGCATGTCCCAGCGCTCCACTACTTGCAATTTGTTACCTTCGGGGGACAGGGACAGGTGCTTCACTGTCTTCAAATGCTCACGTTATGACAGATCTCACAGGTTCTAAGATTGTGTTCGGAGTTAAATCATGAGGAGTTATATTTTCTAAGCTTTTCTTATGAAATTCTCCCATATTCTTTTCTGAGCTTTCAAATGGATTTCTCTCTCACTTTGGCTCAAAGCTTAGCCATAGTATACAACAAAAACATGCTCCCATTACAGAACCGTAGACTCTGAAATAAAAATCTGACAACTAGTGGGAACTAATGGAAGGATTTTAAAAATATGTTTTGTATTTTCCTTAGTATTCTGACTAGAGATTATTGATTTTTTATATCGGTGTCTCCTCTTTGTTTAATCATTTTCTTCATTTTCTGCTAAAGTATTTCTAAATAACAAGAGGAAAATTCTTTTATATCAGTAATTTAAATTCATTTTAATTTAAAAATACCATCTTTTAAATGTCACATTTATCTCACATTCTGCTTTTCATTACAATGTTCCCTGAAGCGTGGATTTTATAACTAAGAGAGCTTTTTTAATCATTATCATAAATATGAGGATGCTCATAATCACACTGACGTTGTCTTTCTGCAGATTACACAGCCTTTCAGAGCGTTTTCAGATCACGTTTAGTTATTCATAAAGCCACCCAGCGAGAGCAATAGCTCAGATAAATATTGGCTGAACACATGCTTTGAGTAATATATTCTATTTTCTTTATTTTGTGTAAATGTGCAATTATATCAAACATCATGGCAAGGTTCATCACAACCTCATGTGACAGGAGCAATCCCTCATAGCTGCAGCAGGTGGCAGCATATAACATCACAAAAGCGCAGAATAGCCTCTGACAAAATCTAAGCCCCAACATGCTGTTCTCTTTCTTTTTAACGTGACTGAGCCCCCACTTTTTAATATGAAAATAACATGTGTGTATACTCTATCAACCAAAATAACTTTTCAGTATGAAAATAACATAGATAACATATACTAAGGACAATAACAATAAAAATAGCTAAAATTCATCCCACCATTCTAAGCATTTAATACACATTTATTTAATACTCACAACAACCTTTCTGTTGGTATTATTATCATGTCTATTTTACAGACCATAGAACTGAGGCAGGGACTTTGCCCAAGTTCTCACGTCTCCTAAGTGGAGGAGGCAGGATTTTAAACCAGGCCATCTGGCTCCAATGACCAGTCTTTTAACCACTATATCATGTTACTTAGTTGTGCATAATGTAATAACTGATTAAAATTAAAAGTATTAGGAAAAATATGATGAGTTTTCAGAAAATAAACCTGAATATTTAAGATAATTGTTAAAGGATGGAGAAATTACTAGATCCTTAAGGAGCTATCCAGTAAGAAATAAAGAAATTAATGAATAAAACCAGAAGTCATTCAAGTAGGAAAGAAAATGGGATTTCAAGGAGTCCCAGAGTTAAATGGTGTGAATCAGAGCAGCCTGATGTAGGGCAAGAAAGGCGGCACGTGAGGGCAGGAGAAATGAGAGACATTCGTGTGGGCACACCAAGTCTCACAGGGGCAGGCGGGGCCGTGGAGAAGGAGCTGGCTCTGTAGCATCATTGAGGGAATCCGTCTGTATTGTCTCCCTGTGCTTCACCAGTTCCATCTAACTCCAAGAAGATTTCTTCATCCCAGCTCGATCTGTGCTGCAACTAGATTCCATAATCCCACACTAGGGAAATAGGACAGAGCTTACAGAATATTTGTACCTATACTTTTTTCTTTGTGTGAGCATTAGGAAGAGTAAGCAGATTTACAGATGATCTTTTATTTATTGTTTTCATTTAAAGATTTCCTGACATATCTACTAATGTCTTCTCTCCCTAGAACCTTTCTCTCACCCTGGAGGACTGGCTATTCTCTGAAGACATCCCTCATTTTTGTCTTTCTCTGTATTTGTCTATCTTGTTTTCTAAAACCTGGAGGGAGCCCCTCCCTCCCAGGCCCCTTTCAATAATTGTTATCGATCTAATGTCAGTATTGACTGAAGGAGAATGTGTGAGTAGGAGAAACTGGGGCAGGAGGATGTCGGAGAGGCTGGAGTAAATAGCAGCTCCTGTTTTAAAAGCAGTGCAACAAAAAGCCTTCTCTTGGCCATGCCAACTCTGATTTAATGGTTCTTTCTCCAGCGGGATGATTGTAAATTTCTTGAGAGATGAGGCCACATCTTATTTAACTTTGAGTCCCTCCCACCTTATCTGCTAATACCTCCCACAGCACTTGGCGCCCAGCAGGAATTCAGTGACTGGTCGTAGAGGGTGGAGTGGTGCGAAGTCCAGTTCGTATGGCACCTGATTTATCCTGGCTGGACCCAAGCACCACTTACCCAGGTGTCTGAGCAGCCACGGGCCAACACGGAGGCTGGCCAAGCTGAGATCCAGCAGAAATCCTTTTTCTACTGGGGGAGAGAGTAAACAGCCACAAAACATGGCTGCAAAGAGAACAGCCAGGGGGTAGACGTCACAGTCGACAGAATAAAGAATACGCTCAGGAATGCTCTGCCGGCCCCTGTCAAAACCAGGAGGCACACTCTTTCACTCATAGACTGAAAAGAAGTAGAAAGATTAAAGCCCCCCAGGTGAGAGAGATCTGTCGGCATGTAGCACAGCCTCTCTCTGGGGCTGGAACGGGGGTTGAGGTAGGAAGATCGGCCTCTTGGAGGAAGTCTGGCAGAAGCTGAGCAGAACTCAGGAGAACCCAGCTATTAACTAAGACCACCTCCTAATACCACCACATGGGGGACTAGGATCTCAACCCATGAACTTTGGAGGGACATAAACATTCAGCCACAAGGCTCACCCAGGGAGGCACCACCCCTTGGAGAGGCACTGCTTCCATTTATGATGCCGGGGTTAGACTTCTTGTGGACATGCTTTTACTAACCCTGTTAAATGTGTCTTATTCTTTTCTTTCTACTCATTAGCGTTCTACACTGTTTCTCTAACAGTACTCGAATATTCTGAGATGAATTTATATGTCCTTTAAAACTGAATAAAAATGCAATTATGACGAAAAGTAAAATACACTAAGCAAAATGAAGAATATAGATGCCACCAATGATATCACCTAAAGATAGCCACAGTGATTACACGTGAGTTACAAATTGACCATACGTCTTTGATGATGTCTTTTCTCACTTAAAAATATTTTGTGCTGACAGCACCTGGACCTACTGACCAATGTGAAACATCATTAAGAGTAGAATAATAATAACTTCTCTGAATACTGAAGTATTTTTGTCAAAAACTTGAATGTAATCAAACCTCTGTATCTAACTTCCAATTTACAGGATACACAGGAGTTAGAGGAAAAGTTAAATGATAAGAATGCAATCAGCAAAGTCGAGAATATGGGAAATTCTACATGAAAAAATACTTTTTTGTTATAAATTAAAATGACATAAAACAGAGGTAAGATTGTTACCGAGTAAAAGAGACATCAACAGAATGCAATGCTGGGACCTCATTTGCATTCAAATTCAGGAGACCTTCTCTTTAGACATTTGGGAAGATTTGAACACAGACTTGATGTTAGATTATATTAAGTAATTATTGTTATTTTTATGATAACAGACGTGTTAAATTAAGGAAACGTATCATATCTGCTAGTAATACATAATGAAATACTTACAGACAAAATGATACACTATCTGAGATTTGCTTTAAAACATTCCAGCAGATAACTTGTGTTTCCAGCGATGATGGACTATACTCCAGCAAAGGCATCTGTATCCTCCAAAATTAGAAGAGCCACATGTAAAACAGCCCTTCTCACCTAAGTCCCCAATGCCCCCCCCCCCCCCAAAAAAAAAATGTGTTCAGAGACATCAGAAAGTAGCCAGGGCTGCCGAAATTTGATGGTCCGAGATCACTGAGAGAAGAGAAAAATCACTGAGCGGAGCCTGACTTTCCGCGCTGCATCTCCCTGAGGCATTTGCTGATGTTTAAAATAAGCTGGACAAGGGGCTGAGAAACCAAGCAGAGACGCCAGCAGAGAGCGTGACAGCACTGCTGTCTACAGCACCGGGAGACTGAATTGAAACCCAGGCTACCAAACTAGCTAGGATTCAAGAGGCCAACTCCAAAAGAGAGGGAAAGCATAGAAAAGTGAGTTTGGCAATCTGAGTCACTTTCCACGTGGGGGATTTATTGGCTACTAAGAGGCTGGGAGAAGGAAAATAAGAAAGGAAAGCTAAGAGGCTGAGGAGTAAACAGGGCTTTTGTAAGTTTCACCAGCCTGGAGAAATGAACTTGAGTTTCAGGCTTGCCAGGGAGGAGGTGCCTTGTTAGACATCCCAGACTCCCAGCTGGGATACTAGAATGCCTGAAGGACTGCATCCTAAGAAAAGTGTAAACCAGAAATTGACCATGACTTTTAAAGTCTGAAACCCAAAACCTGCCTCAAAACCAGGAGGTATACTCTTGCAGCCATAGACTGGAGACAAAATGAAATCATGGCCAGGTAGGAAACATAGATGCATTTGCTGCAGATTGAATTAGGAGGATCCTTATTCCAACTGCTTGTCAAAAGCTAAGTGTTCACAGGGATACTCTACAAGTATTTATACTAAATATCCAACATTTACTCAACAATTACCAAGTATGTTCAGAAGCAGAGCAAAGAAAGAAGAAATGATAGATGCAGAACTACAGGTGATGCAGATACTGGACCTATTAGGCACAGTCCTTGCAATAGCTATAATTCTCGAGTTCAAGAAAATAGATGACAACATGGAGAATTTCACCAGAGTATTGAATATATTAAAGAATTCAAGGGAAATCCTCAATTGAAAAATACAGTAACTGAAATACATGGCTTTAATTGCAGATCACATCCAGCTGCAAGGAAGATCTGTCAGTAGAAATATCCAGAGAAAAATGATGTAAAATACAGAAAAGCACATAAGAGGCATAAGATATGATGAAAAGGTCTCATCTGTAATTGAGGTCAGAAAGAGAAGGAGAGAAAATGGCACAGAAATAATATTTGAATAGATAAGATAGAAACAATATTTCAAGAGATAATGTAAGATAAACTTTAAAAACTAATGAAAGACAGTATACCACAGATTAAAATATACCATAAATCTGAGCAGAATAAATACAAAGAGTACCACATCTAGGCACACCATAGTAAAACTGCTGAAGAACAGTAAAAAAACCAAAGAGAGGCACAGGTGTGGGGAGATGGACTGTAATTAGTATTGGGTGGTGAACATGAGAACATGATGTAATCCATGAAGAAATAGAAGTATAATGATGTACACCTGAAATTTACACACTGTTATAAACCAATGTTAACAGAATGAACAAAAAAAAAAAAAAAAGGAAAGAAAGAAAGAAAAAAAAAAACAAAGAAAAAAATCTTAAAGGTAGCAGAGGAAAAGACACATTACCTTCATACAGACAGTAGAACTTCCAATTGCTCTCAATAGAAATAACAGAATTTAGAAGATAATTGGGTAATTTCTTTGAAGTGTGGCAGGAAAATCACTGCTATTAAGAATTCTATACTCAGTGAAATTATCTTTCAAAAAATGAAGGTAAAACAAAGATGTTTCCAGAAAAAAACAATATTGAAATAATTTGTTGCCTGTGGAACTTTACTAAAAAAATGCTAAGATGGGTTCATTAGGTACAAAGACAACGACCACATACATAACAAAATTATCCCATAATTTTGAATACATGTTAAGGGAAAAATGAAAAACAGCAAATTGAATAAATATATGAGTAAGTTGAAATGAATATTAATTGTACAAAATAATAGTAGTAACATCCGCGGCATTTAAAGTACGTGTAAAATTAAAATGCAGACAACAATTACATAAATGGCAAGAAGAAGGGAATACATGACATGGATTTAGAGTGCTCTGAGGTCTGGGAATTAGTGAAAGTACTCATTTTTCTAGTCATTTTGTAGTCACTAGATTCATTTTAATAAGTCAGGTGTGTATGTTGTAATTTCTACAATGATCATTAAAAAAAGGGCAAAAGAAGGTATAATTGAGAAAAAAAGGAAGGGAGATATGAAATGAAAATAAAAATGTCTGATTCATCGCCCCCCTCCCTGTAAAAAAAAACAAGAAAAGACAAAAGAACATAGGACAGGTGGGATAAATACAAAACCAACAGTGGTACAGTAGATTTAAACCAAAATAAATCATGAATTGAAGACTTAATGTTGTTAAGACGGCAATATGCCCTAAATTGATATACAGATTCAACTTAATTCCTATCAAAATTCCAGCTGCCTTTTTTGCAGAAATTGACAAATTCTTATGAAGAAGCAAGAGACCCAAAAGAGCTAAAACAAATTGTATTCTTTATTTTTATTTTTCGAAAATAGTTTAAAATATTTATTATATAGGTCTCATGCTTTTCTTGTTAAGTTTATTCCTAAGACTTTATAATTTTTTCAAAATTGTCAGTGATTTTTTTCCTGCTGTATCCATTTCTAGGTGCTTATTAATGACATATACAAAAGTGATTGATTTTTGTTTTATTGTATATAGCCACCTTCTCAAGTTCTTATTAATTCTAGTTATTTCACACTAGAGTCTTGCATTTTTTAGCTATGCAATAATGCCATCAGTGAAAGGATATAGTTTAATCACTTAATATAAACTGCCACATCAACAAGCTAAGGGAGAAAAATCCTATGATCCTATCAACTGAGGCAGAAAAAAGCACTTGAAAAATTCTCAGACTGATTTATGATAAATACTCTCAGCAAATTAGGAATAGAGAACTGCCTCAACTTGATAAAGAACATTTACAAAAATTCACAGCTTAAATAATATTTGATGAAAAACAATGAAATCTCACTACACACCTATTAGAATAGTTAATGTCCACAAAACTGACACCAGAGGTGAGCACCCTCTTCCTGGCTTAGATAGCTTCCTTCTTTCTGGGGGCTCACGTGGCCTTTCCTCGGTTCCTCTGCCTGGGGAGGGGGAAAGCTCTGGTGCCTCTTCCTCTTCTCATAAGGGCACTAATCCCATCATGAGGACTCCACACTCACGGCCTCATATAAACCTAATTGCCTTCCAAAGGCCTCGCCTCTAAATGCCATCACGTTGGGGATAAGGACTTCAACATATGGATTTTAAGGGTGTACAAATATTCAGTCTATAACAGTGTACTTGCAAAATGATAAGTAGCTCATAATTACTATTGCATAAATTGTAGATGGAAAAGAGAGAAAGTAGATGAAGATTAAAAACTGGGCAATACTATATCTTAAAAGGTCTTACTAAGGAACTTAGATTTTATTATATAAGTTATGGGAAGCTTTTGAAGAATTCTACATGGAATTACAGCATGGAACAATGTTTTAGGTTTATTCAGGTAGCAGTGTTGTAGATGGATGCATGATAAGGAATAGTGTCAAGCAGATCTTTGAAAAGTATACAATGAGAGCCCAAACCAAGGCAGCGTTTGGCAATGGGGATGGAGGGGAGAAAACACTTGTGAGATGTACAAAGCAAAATCTGCAGGACTTGGAGAAAACAGAACAGCAGAGAAAAGAGATGGAGCATAGACAATGATTCCAGTCTTGTACAACGGTGCTACAAACTCAACCTGGAAAGATAAAAAGAGCAAAAGAAGAAAATTTGGTCATACAGGAGGTTGAGCTGATTAAGGAACAGACATTTGGACTTGTTGAGTAGGCATTTAAATATATATATTTGGACTTGGAAGACAGCATTTTTAAGAAGAACATCATATAGTGTCAAATTCCAGAGAAAAGTCAGGTAATATAAGGACAAAACATTAACCATTCAATTTAGCAAATGCATAGTGCAATAAATTGGGATGCACAAGGTCCTTGCCACAGTTAACATTTTAAAACACATTCTAATTCACAGCCATGGAAGAAGTTCAATACATTTATCTAGAAGTGTATTATCTAGGGAATAATTGACTGAAAAGTAAACTGACTTCTCCCTACTCAGAAAGAGTAATTACTTAGGTAACACAAAAGAGGCTAGATACGTGATCTTAGACTCACTAGTACGTGCCTCAACTCAAAAATCTGAAGTGCTTAGATGTAGTTCAGTTTATCTTTCCCACTGTTTTAGCTTTTAACTCCTTAGCTAGTCTCATTCAAAAATAGATGAGACCAATGTATCTTCTAAAGGTCATAGCTAATATCCATGTGAAGTCTCTACAGTAGTATAAAATCAATGTATTTCCCAACCTAGCTGCTTTTCTGTCTACCTTTGCAAAAAATAAAAGTAATAAAATGGAAGTTAATTAAAGTATTTTCTTGTTGAGCTTTTCTGGGTTTTCTTATTAAAACTCCAAATGAATATCTTTGATTTTTCTCAGAAAATTCTTTTCGATTGCCAATTCCCTTACTGGCTCAATGTGCACTAACAAACAGTGACCAATGAGACCTCTGAGTAATTTAATATCAAGGTGCCAAGCAAATGGAGATGCCAGAGCCCCCTACAGGAACGCAATTACTTCCTCTGAGGATTCATCATTCTCAAACTGGATGAAATCTGTACAAGTAGAATTGCCCATTCCTTGGGAAAATATGACTTTCTTTGCTGTTAATATTCTATGTACTCATATTAAATTAGAAGGAAAACATTATTTTGCCTGATCTGAAAACACTTTTGCTAAAAATTACTGGTGGTTTATATAGAAAAATAATGTTCATCCATATTTATTTTATTCAGTTTTGAGAGATTTTAGGGTATATGAAGCGAAGTGTTGGTAACTTTGGCTTAATTCATGTACACTCTGCTTTTGTTTTTCTTTGAGCATCTATGTTCCTCAAGGTAGGTGTGGTCAGCAATCTAAGGTGGGAAGGAGTTTTACACAATTCTCCTCCCAAAATCTTGGATTGTGTGTAGGCAAAATCAGTGATTATTATCTATAAAGCTCATTGCAATATGTAAGTGCATATCCAAGTGGTGTTTAACAATATCATTTGGATTACAATCTCTGAATTTATCCATAAGTGAACATATCGCTCCATTATAACATAGGGGGGCAGGATCACAGACTCAGGTGTCAGGGTGCCTAGGCTTGAATCCGGGCTGTGTGCTCACTAGCTGACTGTCTCTGGACAGCTTACCTAGTCTCTCTGCCTGTCTCCTCAGTGTTAATGTACTCACCTCATGGCCATATTGCAATTGCTTAGAACAGTTCCTAGAAAATTATACGTGCCCAATATGTTTGTTATTCTTATTTCTTCCCTGTTCGTCCTCTTTTTTCCTTTTCATATTGTTTTTACAATTATTGTGTTTTAACATTTGCTTTTTTAATGTTTAAAATATACTTAGGAAAAGCGCTGCAGTCTTAACCTATATGGAAATACCAAAGAGATATTTCCATTTTATTGGGAAGGAACTGCACTGTTGCAGGCTGAGAAGGAACTGCCTTTGTTTTTGCCACTACTCTTCTGGCACAAGGTAGTTTATTTCCTGGAAGAAAAGAGCATATGGTTTTAGTTTTCTTGTCATTTTTGCTGAGCAGCAATACTGGTATTTTGTTCCTGGTTTATTTATGTTTTTTATTTATTTATGTTTTTTCTTCTCACCCCAACTTCCTTTTTGACTCTAATTTACTTGTTCAGGCTCAAAAAAATAAGAGGCTAAGAGTCTGTTTGGTGAGATGAGAGGCTGTTTCTTCTGCTTGATAGATACCAAGCATTGGTTGAGGGTACACTGAACACCTAATACTGGGCTAACCTCTAAGAAGCAAAATTTGAATAAAACAGTTTCTGTCTTCAAGAAGCTCCTAGTCCAAGGGGGAAGAGGGTTGAAACAAGCACAGTGAACCACATGGCAAATCCTTTGATGTAGGAATGCATGAAGAGCTGTGGGTAAGAGAGAGGAAGTTGTTTCGAGTTGAGAGAGCATGGGCTGAGGTAGGCATGAACACACCACATGCTGCATTTGGGGGTTGTCCAAGCAGAAATTGCATCATACAAAGTAGACAGGCAGGAAGAATTTATTCAAGGATACAGCAATAGGGGAGAGAGCCTAGCACCCAGTCTGAGCTCAACTCCACTGAAACCAAGGGCAGGGGGATTTTTAAGCACTGAATGAGAGGAAGAACACAGGCCGTCTGTGTCTGCTCATCCGCTTCACCCAAAGGAGAGCTAAACTTTCTTGTATCCTTGTGACAGGAGGTAGTTTTGCAACTTGGAGCAAAGTGTCCACCAAAGATAGGCTCCTACCCTCAGAAAGAAATTGGGAGATGGGGGCACTATCTCCCTGAAGGTTTACACTTCAAAGAGATGGCTCCCAGGTCCTTGAGAAAGATATTCTTGGGTTCTAAAACTTGCAAGAGGCTTTAACAAGATTTGCATACATCACAAAGAGGCAGAGAAAGAATTTACAAGTTTTCTAAAGTAAATGCTCTAAAAGGGAGGTCAGCGTCTAGAGTAGGAAGAAGCCTGACTGAAGTTTAGTCAACTGAGGGAACGTTCAGGCTGCCTAGGGGCAGCATCTACAACGTGGAGCACTTGGCAGTCAGGCCTGGGCAAGCGACAGAAGTGAGAAGGTGATCCAGGTCATGGATAATCATGGGAGTCCTAATATGGAGTTCAGCTTCATTCTTTGGGAACAAGTAATCCTAGAAAGATTTTAAGCTTGGAAATAAAATGATCAATCTTATAAATTAAAAATGTAGGAAAATTTGCATAGTTTTGTAAAAGAAGAATTGAAGACGATAAGACAAGAAGAATAAAAGAATATAAAAGGAATTATCTTGCTTAGTGCTCAAAACTCTGTGATGTGGGTGTTTATTATTCCCATTTTCACGAGATAAATTGGAGGCTCAGTGTTTAAGTAACTTGTCCAAATGTTATATACTTAGTAAATGTGGGCAGTTTTAAATCTGGTCTGTCTCCCAACGAGCCCAAGAGCTTCCCACTTGGCCATGGGGCTACTGAACCAGAGACCATCCAATAGAAAATGTTGTGTGTTTGCTTTGCGAGTTATGGGGTGATATGTGAATGGTGGGGTACAGTAGTTCTGGGTTTATGGCACTTGCCTGATTATGGAGGACTACAAAGTGAATCAGTATCAAAGTCAGATGGTTTGAGATGGACATCAACTGTTTCCGAGAGCATACTCCTGGGATCTTGGCCATCATAAGCTTCTTTTGGTTTCCTAGATTGAATGAGATAATACACATAAAACGGCTTTATAAACTGTGAAATCCTCAGAGATGAAGGCGATTACTTTCATGTTCGAAGAATATAAATTGTACGTAAGCCAGTTTCCATCTCAAGTGCGCTAGGGTGGATTATATTCAGCAGAGTCCCATCATGAATTATTTATGAAGCGAGGGATTACTTTCTGTTGTATTACTGTGGATTTTCATATTTTTCAGGCTGTCTGTGGATGACTTTAAAATCCTCCTTGAAATCCAAAAAATTGCCTTGAGAAAATAGCTATTTAAATATGCATTGTTTGGAATGTTTTATATTGCAAGTTACGGAAAACTCAACTCAAGCTATTTTAAACAACAAAGTTAATTTATTGGGTTTGAAACTTAAAATCTGGCATCAGGAGAGCCTTTATTTAACAACGCAAACAGCGTACTCAGGGCCATGTTTCTTCCCGACTTCCCTCTGCCTCACTCAATGTTGGTTTCATCCTCGCCCCACAGGGGCTACACAACTCCCACCACTCTCCCTTCCAGTCACTCCTTAGGTAACAGCAAAAGGCTTCCATGATTCTGGACCTTAATTCTCACACCACATAGTTCAGAAGAGGACAGAGTGTTTCTCCCAATATCTTCTGTGGAAAGAAGAGGAAACTTCTCTTTCCCAGAAGACCTCAGCAAATATCTCCTCACATCTTATTGTTCTCCTTTGGCTACAGGTGTTTCCCTGAACCAACCGCTGTGACTAGGGAATGGGCTTTGTTGACTGGTGTAAGGCAATCAGCCCCCCTCCCCTTACCCCAGCAGCTGAGGTTGGCTCAGTCCTGCCCCAACCACATGGGCGCAGTGGTTCCTGAAGGATGGCTAACTGTGCTAGGAAGCTGCAAATCTCATTGTAAACTACCTTGGTGGTTGGTTTGCTATGCAAACTTCAATTCAGCCAATTTCACCAAACAGATCAATTTCCTTTGATATTTTTAAAAAATTACTTTGAAGTTCATTGGATCCTCCCTCAATAGGTTTATTAAAGATTCACTTATATTTTCTTCAAATATTCTATGGTTTAATTAATTGCTTAGTGTTTTGTTTAGTTGAGTCAGGATTGTATCTGGAATCTGTTTTGGTGTAAAGTGAAGTGAGGATCCAAGAAAACTTTTTTTTTGGTGAAATTGTCCAAAGCTGTTATTACACTTTATGGAAAAGCTTTCCCTTTGTGTTGCAATATCTCCCTTAATTATGTCTTCTTGGGTATCTGTTTCATTTTATTTATTTATTGACCATTCTCTTGCCATAACTAAAATTTTAACTGTTAATTTTTTTAAATTTTTAACTTGCTTTTCTTTTAAATATAAATGTAAGATATTTACATGGTGATTTTTAAATCAAGGGTAAATCAAGGGTAAGTAAGATAAAATCTTCCTTCTGTACCTGAAAAACCCTCGTTTCATTCCCCAGAGATAATAATTTGTTATATTTCCTCTGGAAACATTCAGTGCATCCATTTATACACATACGTAAAAATACACCAAGAAGAATTTACCCTGCACACTTTTCTAAGCCATGATCTTTACATAAGCAATATCTGGAAACTATTTCCATATTACCAAGTAGAAATCAACTTTATTCTTTATAATAGATACAGCGTGTATGAATTTACAGATATGCCATAGATTATTTAACTGGCACTCTTTTAATGCACATTTAGTTTATTTCTCATGCTTTTTATGTATTTTCAATCATGTACAAGTAAATTAATAGGACAAATCCTACAGGTGGATAGCTGGTTCAAAGGATACGAATAGTTTAAATTTTGGAGAGCTCAACTGCCTCCAGAAGAGGTCACACCATCACACTCTTCCAACAAGAGGGTGTGGCACTGCTGTGCCTTACACTTTCTCCAATGTCTCAAGTCAAGAAGTTAAACTTTGTGAACATGAGAGTAAAATATAATATCTTACCTTTTTAAATTTGCATCTGTGTAATTATATGTTTATAATATGATATTTTCATATGTTTCATATATTTATAAGCCATTTATCTTTCTTCTATGAACTTTCCACTTGTATTTTTTCCTTTTAAAAAAAAATTGGGGGGCTGGCCGAGTGGTGTAGTGGTTAAGTTCGTGCACTGTGCTTCAGCAGCCCATGGTTTGCAGGTTCAGATCCCAGGTGCAGACCTGCGCACTGCTTGTCAAGCCATGCTGTGGCAGGTGTCCCACATATAAAGTAGAGGAAGATGGGCACGGATGTTAGCCCAGGGCCACTCTTCCTCAGCAAAAAGAGGAGGATTGGCAACAGATGTTAGCTCAGGGCTAATCTTCCTCACAAAAAAAAAAAGAAAAAGAAAAAGAAAAAAAATTGGATGTTGGTTTTATCCTACAGATTTGTAAGAACTCTATAAATTTTGGTATTATCCTTTGGCCTGGTCTATGTGTTGAAAATAAAGGTATTTCCCCAATTTCTGTTTCCCTTTCGACTTTGTTTATGGTAGGGTTTGCTTTTTGATAGTTTTTTCATTTTTATGAGCTCAAGTTTTTCAGTATTTTCCTTCATGCCTTCTGGTACTTGTGTCGGTTTTCTTGAGCTGCTCTGACTATGTCACTCGCTTGATTGTTGCTGCATTATAGTATGTTTTAATATCTTGCCTCCTATTATTGTTATTTTTCAAAGTTCTTTTGTAGCTATTTTGGCCAGTTTACTTTTCCCTACATACTTTGGAATCAAAATGCTTAGCTGATTCCAACACAAATTCAGTTGTTATTTTTGTTGAGAATTTTTAAAAGCATAAATCTATAAAAGAGAGAGAGGGAGAGAGGGCGAGAGAGAGAGAGAGAACAGAAGAAAGTAGATTATTTGCAAAATTTTGGCAGCTGGAAAGCAGGCGTACAGTAGTGACTAATGTCGCATGAGCAAGAAACACTAATCCTGAACTAGAAATGAGAAAAGGCAGGCAGCAACCGGATCCACACAGCTAACCCGCCACAGGCTCGGGGTCCGAGGCACAAGATCACGTCCCAGTGGAGATCAGAGGCTACAAATGGGAGAATCGGTACCTACGTATTTAGATACCATGCTCCTTCTCCATGCTGGCAGAAAATACCCTCAGAATAGGGTGAAATAGAGATTTGCTTGCTGGGTCAAACCAGGCACAATTGAGTCTCAGAGTGAGCTAATGTATTTAAAAATACCTTCATAACTGTCTCCCTGCCTTACACTTGTTTTAAAAACCTTTTCCACAAAGCCCTCACCTAGCTCTATCATAGTGGATTGTTGGAGATGATACAGGCTCCCTGGGGCTTGAAGCTTATAACATTGGAGACCCCTACTATAGACTGAATGTTGTGTCTGTTCAAAATTCATGTTGTAGCCCTAATTCCGAATGTGATAGCATTTGGAGGTGGGGCTTTGGGGAGGTAGCTAGGGTTTTATAAGATCTTGAGGATGAGACCCTCACGATGGTATTAATGCCCTTATGAAAAGAGGAAGAGATCGGAGAGCTCTCTCTCTCCATCACACAAGGACACAACAAGAAGGCTGCTGTCTGCAAGCCGGAAAGAGAGCTCTCACAGAGCAGGTAAATTTGCATGTTGATCTTGGACTTCCAGCCTCCAGAACTATGAGAAATAAATGTTTGTTGTTTAAGCCCCCACTGTACGGTATTTGTTATAGTAGCCTGAACTAAGACACCCCTCTTCTAAACAATGAATACAAGATTATAAATTTTCAAAATCAGAGCACCATGTGAACACATTGGGGTTGCAGGGCCTGGAAGGGGCCATGAACTCGAGGAGTCTTGAGCTTCGTTAGCATCAATCTGTCCTTCTCTGTGCACCAAATCCTGCTGGGGTTGTTCGCCCCTCTATCCCTCCTCCTCCTCGCCATATCTTCTTTAGGTTTACTAAATTATTTTCACTGTACTCATTAATTTAAGCCCAATTAAATATAATTTAAACAGGCCAGGCCTCATTTTCATAACTGAATTTTGTTATTTGTACTCTTTTATTCCCATATCATTGGAAAAAATTAAATACAACTCTGACCAGCAAGTTCTCTACACTATTCAAGATAGAATCTGTGATAGTTATTTTTAATTTCTTAACTAACTCTAGGCACTGAAGGAAACTTTCTCAGATAAAATTATATTAATGTCTTCAGAAGAAAAAGACATTTAGGAAAATATATACAAGGTAAGATTATTCTAAAAGAAAACAAAAGAACCATAATTCTTTTTTGGGTAGCAATCAGTTCTTCTTCAAAATGTTGTTAGCTCAGAATTGCCTTTTAATAACTAGTATTCTTTTCCCATAATATACTTTGCATTGCAAAAATTGTCAGGATGACAATTTGAATGCTATTTAGTTCTTTCTGACTTCATCTTATTTATATATTTATTTATTTTTGTGAGGAAGATCAGCCCTGAGCTAACATCCGTGCCAATCCTCCTCTTTTTGCTGAGGAAGACCAGCTCTGAGCTAACATCTATTGCCAATCCTCCTCCTTTTTTTTCTGCAAAGCCCCAGTAGATAGTTGTATGTCATAGTTGCACATCCTTCTAGTTGCTGTATGTGGGACACGGCCTCAGCATGGCTGGAGAAGTGGTGCGTCGATGCACGCCCGGGATCCGAACCCCGGGCTGCCAGTAGTGGAGCGCACGCACTTAACCGCTAAGCCACGGGGCCGGCCCTTTCTGACTTCATCTTAAAGAAGGTTGCAAATCTCTGATCTAATTGCCTATTGATATTTTTGGATAAATTGATAAATTTCTGAGGTAAAAGGAATTTATAAATCATTCCTTTATTTTCTTTTTCTTTTTTATTTTTTTCTATGCGGGCTGCTGCCACAGCATGGCCACTGACAGACCAGTGGTGTAGGTCCACACGCGGGAACAGAACCTGGGCCACTGAAGTGGAGCATGCCAAACTTAACCACTAGGGGGCCAGGGCTGGCACCTGCACCTCTCATTTTAATGAAAGATTTGTGTATACATATGGTGTATATGTATAGTACATACACTCTCGGTATGAATAAACACCTATCACCTTTAATAAGTATGTGTAGAACCCACAGTGGTTTTCTGCTCACCAAGCAGTTCTTGATGCCTTCACGCTACTGAAATTTCTTGTTTCATTACTTCTCTTCTGTTGAACTTTCATTTTGACTCTCTCTCTCTTCTTATTCACTTTTCCTGTTTCAGGATCATATCTGGAAGTATTAAGTTAGTAGGGTCAGAAAGTTCATTATAGGTTCAGAAAAAGGGGAAGCTCTTGCTGGGTGGATGAGGAAGAAGGAAGCAGTATAGCTGGCCAGGACTGGGTGGTGGAGGTGGACAGGCAGGACGGCCATCCCCTGGAAGGAAACAGCCAGGGACACCATGGTGGGAGTAGACTGGTCACTGCTCTTCGAATTTTGTTTGATTGTGGACAATGAAATAATTCTTTTCTTCTTTTTTTTTTTTTTCTTTGGAATTAGACTAAAGTACTCAGAGTCTCTTCAGGGTATAAAACTAACAATATAATTTCCTTTTATTTTAACAGTTGGATTTTTCAAATGGTCTGTAGTAACAATAGCCATTTCTGTCCTGAGAAGTTTTACATGTATAATTTCATCTAATCTTTTCAACAACCCACAAATACTATTATTAGGTCCATTTAACAGATGAGGAAAAAGAGTCTTAGAGAATTTAAATATATATTCCAAGATTCACACAGCAGCGGAGGATGTACTCTCATCCAGGTCTTCTGATTCCAAATTGTATTCTCTTAATAACTCTCCTCTGTTGTGTGGGGGATCAGAATTGGCCACCCCAAAATGTATCTCTTTGGTTAAGGACAAAAGACTCTGAAAGAAACTTTGAACTTCCCCCTAACTGCCTAAAAGAATTTAAGATAGAAGGCCTGTTCCCAGGACAGGCCATCACCATAGATAACTATGAGTACAGGTAGACTGGGAGGGTCCTGGCTAAGCCCATTCTTATCAAAGTTCTGTCTACCAAACATTTGCTTTTCCATTTCCCTGTGAATTGCCTTCCTCTGCCTTGAAGTTGCAAACCACTACCTACAACCTTCTCCTTTGTCTTGAACTGAAGATGATATTTAGGATGGCGGCTTTGGCCATTCTGGCAAGTTACTCAGTTTTCTTGGGTTTCTCTCATGTATACATGTTATTAAACTTTGTTTGATTTTCTCCTGTTATTCTGTCTCATGTCAATTTAATTCTTAGACCAGCCAGAAGGACCTAGAGGGTAGAGGAATTGTCTTCCTCCCCTACAGTTGCAAACATTCTATTTAACAGCAAAACTTTATAAATTACTAAGAAATCAAGGGAAGTTCCATTTGAATTAGCATAATACTTCAATAATAGAATATTTAAAAAAAGAATGTAGTCACGTGGGGTGAAAGCTGGTTAACACAGCATCACTGGGTAGTTATTTTTAGGGTATTTGCTTTATTGAAATGTTAGAGTGAAATTAATTCAGGAATAATGAATCTAAAATATTTATATAACTACTACTCCCATATTTTCATTTTATTACATAACTCACTATACATATATGAATCGGTTATTTATATGTTAATATTTCAATTAGTTTAATGTGTTTTTTTTTCATGTATATGTCTATTCCATATATCTTCTACAAGGTGTTCTATCTTGACCTGGCTAATTTGGCTATTTTAATGCTGATTCTCTTTAATGATATGGGACCTGATTATGGGGCTATTCCTGAAATCATATAAAGGAATTTATCTGGGAAGACAGATATACAGCACCTAGTTCAGGGCCACACACAGAGGCATCTTTGAGAGGTAATGATAATGTCTTTTACTAAATTAACAATTTATATCCAGCATGCTGTGCACTTCTTCTGGCTACTACTTGATTGTGGTAATATTTCAAACCAACCCACCATAACGTGTAAGTATCAAAAACTGGACCCACCTTGATAAAGTATTGTAGATATTTGAGAATGTTTGCTTTATTGAGCTAGAAATTACAGATCTAATGGTATAATAAACTTATACAGGCTACTATCCAAGAATGTTCTGTATTATATAAAGATTCCACTGAAAGCGTGGAGTAAAGTATAAAATCATTTCTGAGGACCAGGATATGAACAAACCGCTTCCCCAAACACCACATATTTTTTGACTTGCAATTTAATAAATATCTTTGTATATGGGATATAAAACTGATGAGAGCTCTTAGTAAAATTAAATGTTCAATAATATTCTTTTCCTATGAGCAGTGAGCATTTTCCCGGATATTACGTGAGACATAATTTGCAGTGTGCTTTTGAGTGTGGGGTCTGCCAATTGGCAGCTTTCAGGAAATATGTGTCCTTGAAGAACAAAGTGAATAAAAATTATAGAGTGAGACATACCAATAGTGAAAACAATCCTGTGGCTGATTAATAATCTAATTATCACTTTATTATTGATAAAAGTATATCCTCATCATAGTGGATTCTCTGCAAATGAATTTTGAGTTCTATAAATTACATTTTATTCACTGACAAGAAAACGGATAGTATCCTGTTGTGTGAAATAACAGACACAGGAATAGCATATATTGTCAATAGGTCATCTGCTTTTGTGACTTAGTTAAAATCTTTTCTAACATCTGTTATTTTAATGATCTCACTCATCATTTCACCCTTGATTATCATTATTTTAGATATTTCCGTTTGAGACATTTTTTCCCTGACTATTTGACTATTTCTGTTAAATATCCTTTAAGTGTCATTCCTTAACTTGGGTTTCTTCCTTCAAGTACACACATATTTTATTTGACTTATAGAGGCTCTGTAGTTTATCCTTATTCCTTCTCCACAGGATTACACTATTTTAGAGAAGGGACCATGTGTTCCCAAAGCTCTAAATTTGCTGTTATGTACATCCAATAGGCATCAAAAAAATAAACATCAAATAAGTGGAAAACTGAGTTTCATATAGCTAACATATTAAGTCCAAAAGTGACATGGCATTAAAAATAGGAGGCATAATAGATAAATGTTAATGATCACTCTTTTCCTAAAATATTAATAGGCTTTTAATCTTGTCCTTATCAAGGGCTTTTTTCCCTTTATAGGGTGAATTAAGCCTGTTCTTTATCACAGGATTTGACTAAAACTTTAATTATTGATATAATACAACCTTATTATAACATAGGTCATTACTCAAGTCAGGTCCACTAATATATATTAAATACCCATTTTCCATTGGAACTATGCAAGGTGCTTTCTGGACACAAATTAGAAGCAAAAGACAAAACGTCACAATCTTTGGATTTTTTTAATATTTCCAGAAATCTAGTAGCTCCAAGATTACCCCTTGAAATATTATAATCACATATTGTATAAATCTGAAATGATATGGAGAGCTTATAACCTGATGGAGGAGACAGATGCATAGATAGTTTTAATATTATATAGTTTTTTCTCAGTTGGTGACCTGCTCGGGTGACACAGAACGGCACTCAACTAGGGTTCAGGGAGACATCACTGACCAAGTGATGCCATATCTGCATCTTGAGAGAGTTTGTATAAGCAATGAAAGTTTGGAAGATTTTTGGGGAAAAAGCCCACACGAGCAAGATGGATGTAGCGTGTGTATGGATGCAGAATTGTAATTGCTTGATATAGGAAGAGGGTGAAATGGCTGTAGATGAGGCTGGAAAGCTGAGGATTCCCTTACGTGTCTTCATTGACTTTTAGGCTTTGCGATGGTAAAGACTTCGAAATATTGGTCACAATCTACTAGAAGTTGATTTCTTGATTAGATCAAGTCTGCTAGATATTGAGGCAAATCACCAGCATTGTTATAGAAAGCAAAACATCACACTACCACTCCATGTTTATACCGCAAAGGATAGACACCAGAACATAGGACCCTGAGAAAGAAATAGATTTTCTAACGGACACTCATCCTTGTGGGAGAGCACCTGTCCAGGACAGACAGATTGATTGAACCCCACACTGACCAAAAGAGAGACCAGTTCCCAAGCCTATCACAAGGGATCCCTGTGGGAAGTCTTATTAAGCTGTAAATCACTCCTCATACCCCACCTCACCCCCAGTTCCCAGTGGGATCACAAGTAGAACACCTTAGGGATTTGAGATGGATTTTAAATCAATTTAACTTGAATTTCAAAGGACATCTGGTTACTATTAACACAATACCAGACTTAACGGATGGTCTTAACCAATGTTAGTTTCCCCTCATCACCTACCCAACCACGGTTGGAGAAGAGAACACTTATTAGCTGGCAAACTAAAATGACAGTAACTTCAAGGCATAAGCAAGCTGTGCATTTGATAATCTAGGTTTTAGGGAACCGTGTAGCAATTTAATGCATTATATGTCAGCCTGAAGTGATTTTTTTTCCCTTTACAGAGGTCTGCAACAATTTTTATTCTTAAAACTCATTCAGCAGCTAATTGTATCTATGCTGTTAACATCAACTGTTGACATACTTCATGATTAGGGCACATATTTTTCTTTTTTCTTTTTTTTTGAGGAAGATTGGCCCTGAGCTAAATCTGTTGCCAATCTTCCTCCTTTTTCCCTTTTGTCTCCCCAAAGCCCCAGTAGATAGCTGTATGTCACAGTTGTACATCCTTCTAGTTGCTCTATGTGGGACGCCACCCCAGCATGGCCTGATGAGCAGTGTGTAGGTCCGTGCCCAGGACCTGAACTGGTGAGCCCGGGGCCACCGAAGCAGAGCAGGCAAACTTAACTGCTATGCCACCAGGCCGGCCTCAGGGCCCATATATATTTTTTTGTGTATGTGAGGAGGATCAGCCCTGAGCTAACATCGGCCAATCTTCCTCTTTTTGCTGAGGAAGACTGGCCCTCGGCTAACATCCATGCCCATCTTCCTCCAGGTTATATGGGACGCCACCACAGCATGGCTTGACAAGCGGTGGGTCAGTGCGCGCCAGGGATCCGAACCGGCAAACCCCAGGGCGCTGCAGCAGAGCACGCGTGCTTAACCGCTTGCGAGGGCCCATATTCTAATGCCTTGTTTCTAACCTTGGTTATAACTTCCTCAAATCCAAGAGCCTTGTTTTATATCCCTATCTTTGCTATAATGTAAAGGTGCTAATAATACTCCATAAATCTTTGGGCGTGGGGATGATGATACATCCACAAGAGTCTTGTTTTGCCTTATTTATCATTTTAAGTACTATAATTATTTTCCTCTTCCTCTTAGACCCAGATTTGGATTATCTTAAGAACTCGTCCTTGAAATTAAGACTATCTGGGAACACATGTGAGTTTAGCTTCCAGTCTGAGCTATAAGGGAATGGGACACAGTTCAGCTGTATTTTAATGGCATTGTGTGCTAAAAAAGATACTTAGGAAAAAAATAAGAAGGAAATTTTTAGCTTAATCATGAATGGCCCTTAATCAGAACCCTACCCTCGGCAGGATGTTAACAGGCAGATGGAACAGACAATGCAAATACAGACCTGGACCTCATTAGAGGATAAAAGCAGAGGAAATGATGTCAGTAGCAGACTGTGGGGTGCAGGATGAGAAAGCTCATGAAAATGAAGCTGCAAGAGGGAATACTGAGAAAAATGGCACACAAGCGAGGCCCCTCAGCAGGACAAGAACTAACAGAACGAAGACAGCGCCTTAATTTCAGCTGCCTCTCCAGATGTGCTGATTAATTTAGTAGGCTTCCGGTTTCACGAAATGGAAGTCAATGTAAATTAAAGAACATTTAACTAGGGATAATTAAGAGATTAATAATAATATTAAATAGGTTAGGATTTTTTTTTTTCCAGATGCAAGGACTGAACACTTTTTAACCATCTCGTATCTTTTAGCTTGGGAATACAATGAACATTTAACTTCTTAATGTTTTAGGAATATGATGATATTGAAATGAAGTATTCATTAGTTTCCGAAACGCACTATAAACTTTCATATTTCTGTTCTCATGCAGGTTGTTCCTCTTGCCTGCTGTGTCTTTTCTCTAAGTCTTAGTTCAAATGACGCATCCCGTCTGTATTTTTCTTTGATCCACCCAGAGAACATGAGTAACCCACTCTATTTATTCATAGGTATATGCATGTCTCTATTAAGGTCCTTTTAAAGTAACCCTAGAATTAGTAATGTATGCTTCCTCTTCCTGTGATGCCCACTAGGGTAGGAATGATGTTTTGTAGTGGTTTTGACTTCCCAGTGGTTAGTACGGTTAATAAACTAAGAGCTTAAGAAACATAAGGGGAGAAACGCAAAGGTGAGAAAGTCAAGGTCTTGAACACGAGAGAGGCCTTCATGTCAGAGACACAGTGGACCAGTGTTATTTTATTGACTCTTGATTGTCTGCTGGTTGGATTGACAGATCCCCAGGTTGTGATTTAACCATTTCAGCCTCCTTTCTCTGGTCAGAGAGGAGGGTAACCTAAGTGTGGGCTCAGAAATTCAAGTCTTGTGATGGGGACAGTGAATAGAGGGATTTGGGGATGTCCTTAGTGGTGGAGGGGAATGGGTTTAGGTGCAGAGAAGACCCACCCTTTATTTGAACCTATTCCTTCCTCATCCCCTTTCTGACAATCCCTTCTGGTTTCTCTGTCTGAACAGTTCTGATCACAGCCTGAGGCACTGTGTAATAAAATAGCTATTGGTTCCATTATGAGTAAAGAATAAGAACCACAAATGAAACATGGACAGCAAATAAAACCAAACCAAAACAAAGAAACAAATTTTAAACAATAATTGATAACATTTCAGTATGTAAGAGAATTTGAGAGAGCCTTACAGATATTTATGTAGTAGAATTTTCCTATGATTGCTCAAATAAGAGCAAACTACTTTTATCATTTGTCCACATCAACCACTTTTGGCACCCTTTGCATTGACATGTATAATGAATGTTTGTATGATCTTTTAAGGCTTAAATGAGATTTTGCCAAAACCAAAAAAGTGCTCTAGTCACAGTTAGCTTTCCTTCATCTCATGAACTTCTGGGGCTGCAGGAAAATTCCTTCTTGAAGCTAGGTTATATTTCACGTAGAATATTGAAAATGTACACACAAAAAAGATATAATCATTGGGTGAACTTCTTCTTGGTGTTAGTAAGGTCATTCATTCTGTTGAATTTGCACTTATCTCCATCCTAAATTTAATAAACATCCAAATGTCGTTGATTGATCAGACACAAAAGACTACTTACTTTATGTTTCCATTTATATCCCATTCTAGAAAAGGCAAAACTCTAGTGGCAGAAAGCAGAACAACGTTTTCCAGAGGCTGGGATTGGCTGCAAAGGGGCGCAAAGGAAATCTTGGATGTGATGGAAATGTTGAATATCATGATTGTGGTGGTAGTTAAATGATTATACACATTTGGAAAATTATCAAAATTGTACATTTAAATTGGTCACTTTCATTGTAGGTCAATTATACTTCAATAAAGCTGATAAAATTTATTGATTAAGTTGTGTGCATTATAGCCTATGAATTTTCTAAGTCATGACTGCAATTTTCTTATATTTCAGAGTTATGTTCTGAAGAAATTTAGAAAATTCAAGTGTTTCTCACTCTGTTACAGACAATCTTATGGGCTACAATTGAGCTGAAATAAAATCAGTTTATAGATTAAGTAGTGGAGGATGCGAAAGCATAGGAGAAATGAAGGGAATGGGAATTAGTACAATCATTGCCTCATTTTCCGGGGTAAGAATTGATGGTATTATTAGTGCATTACCTTCTGGGGGTTACTGACTTCCAAAGCTTTGCTAGTTATGTTGATTGATTCATTCTTATTCAGTCATGGTGTGTGCATGTATGTGTGTGTGTGTGTGCATGTATGTGCATGGATGTACATACACTCAAGCATTGAGGTGTAGTGGAAAAAATATCAAAACTAGAGTCCCAGTTCCATCACTTACTAGCTGTGCAACCTTGGACAAATCATTTACTCTTTCTGAGTCGTTTCTGAAAATGGGCATAATGGAATTAAAAATAAAATCCTAACACTCAATATTGTAAGAGGTTCAAGTGATATTGTTACCTTTACTATTGAAAGTCATAATGAAATGAACCAAATCCTATGAGAGTTTAGGACCTTGACATAGAGGTAGGTGTTGAAGGGTTTGCATGTTCATTGTCTCCGGCCCTCATTAGAACAGGTGGGAGTTACACCCATGCGGTGACATTGATATTGTCTGTCTTATTGTTCTCACAGCTAGTGATACATTTACTAATCTCTTCAATGACTTCATGTGTTGATCTCTGTGAAGTTATATCTCTATCCCTCTAGATCTCTTCAAATAAACAATTAGCTTTATAAAGGATTATTAAAGAATGCACCAGTTTTGGATTCACATGAACAGAATCACCAACAGAAAAATCTTTATTTCTCAGAGATTAATGCTTCAGTTTGCAGAGTAAATACAAACATAAGAATGAGTATAAATATGAAATAGATATAATTTTCTATTTCTCAATCTAATATCAGAATACATTTTGATGTTTGCCCTGCCCTCATTCCATTTGAAATGGCTCATGTTTCAGATAATTTGCTCAAATTAATACTTCTCATCCTTGCCCTTCTTATTTGTCCTAGAATTCCCTTCCTCACATGAATTTCTGGTGGATAAAAGCTTACTCAACCTCAAGCCCAACACTCACAGAACATCCTTCATTAAACTTCCTCTGGTGTGAGTAATCATAATAAATCTGTTTGACCCTCTATTCCTATGTGCTTATTTATACCTCTATTTATAGCTCTTTTATTGTTTTCTTGTGTCTTATGTTTACTTGTAAACATTTCCTCCTTATCCGTAGGTAAAATTTATTACAACTTACTTTTTGCTAGGCACTTTACATGGATTACTAAATGAGTTCTCTACACGACCCCACGAGGTAGGCAGCATTTTTACCTGAATTTTATAAGTAAAGAAATTGAAGGAAATAGATATTAAGTATTTTGTCAATGTCTCATAGCTAGTAAACGAAGAAAAGATTCAAAAGATCAAATTGATAGCCCTCGTAATACGTGTATTTGTTGAAATATCTGTGCCCTTAGGTAGACTTTGATCCCTCAAAGGGCAAAAGATGCTTCTTCTTTTTGTCTCAAGTGCTTAGCACAAGACTGCACATAATAAACTCTTGATAAGTATTTGTTGAATGACTGAACGGAAATACGTATTTACAAATTTTGACACTCAAAATTTATTACTTTTAATAAGTAGAGAATATATTTGTATAGCAAATCAACAATGGATGATTAAATTAATAGGAAAAGGAAATTTAGAGATTTTCAAAAGAAGTGCAATGAAAAGTAAATGTAAAAAATGTTCATCAAAAATTAAAAATGAAAACATCAATTTTCAATTTTTACTTACAAATTAGATGTCAGACCATGCTGGGAGACTATCCTCTCACAAATGCCTGGCTCCATGAACAAAAGCAGCATGCCTTAGGGGTTAAGAACACAGTCTCTGAAGCCAGGCTCACTGGTGTTAAGTCCCAGCTCTGTAACATGCTGTTAACATCTCTGGGCCTCAATGTCCTCATCTGTAAAATGGGTGGTGATAGTGCTTTCTTCATAGGGTGGTCATAAGAATGGAGTTGATATTTGTGAAGCTTTCATAACATTGACTGGCACAGACTATGTTATATTAATGCTTGTTTAACAAGAAATTCTCATGTGTTTTCAGGAAAGACAAGAAGGACTCTCTTGATTGTTGACTGCCAAGCATGTTCTAGGTACACCACATGTGTTTACTTTATGTCATCTTCACAGCTCTGAGACAGCTATTGTAAGCCCCTTTTTAGAGATGATGAAACGACTGAACTAGAGGCCAATAATTCACCCAGGCCCATGTTCAGAGAAGGAACTAATGTCACTCATAACCTCATACACTAACATGACACTCTCCTTCAGTTGGCTTTCAACTTCTTGAAATTAGAAACCCGGAAATTTATTTTTGATTCCACACTACACATCATATAGTAATTCGTAAACTATAATTTCCAATAATCATTGAAGGAACACATATGAATTGAGTATCTAAAATAAATTTCTGTTTTTAAGAAACTTACAATGTACTTGGATAAATGTGATAATTTAGGATAAAGCTAATGATATAAATAAATTTGGAATAAATGCCAGTTGAATGAGAAGTGCTTTTAGGAGTTCAGAGACAATCCCTTGCATGCTTATTTAATACTTAATAGATTTCTATACAAGGTAACTCACTTCAATATCTATTTTCTTCTTTCCATCTCTGAGATACTGCAATTTGTTGTATGGACTTTCTTTTGTTATGGATTTCCAGGGTGGTTTTCATTGGTTTGCAACATTTTCAATGTTTCTTTCTCTGCATAGATGAAAATAGTATTGATAATATGGCCTTAAATACACCCATTTTCTTTTTTACTTCTTCAAAAAATATCCAATGATGTTAGACTCCAGCAGGATTTGTGACACATGGGGTGAGACAGAACTCCCTTTTGTCTTCTAAGTGTCAGAAGATATGGTACTACTAAGCAGTCTGCTATCAATTAGTAGGGGACAACAAGGAGGCAGTTGAGATTCTGATAACAGTGAACAGTCCAAGTTGACGTGCTCAATTTGAACAACTGTACTGATGGAAAAGCTGAACGAATGGGGCAAAGACAGTGACAGCAGCAACAGGTCATGTCTCCCTGAATACGAACATAGCACATTCGTGATGTGATATCCAAACTGTGGCCTGGGAGGAGACCCAAGGATCCTGCAGCTTGCTCTGGGCGATTATCTGTTAGGCCATCATCCTCGGGCATTGAGGGTAAGGAGGAACGCGTAGTGTATTCTTTGCACAATATTCCAAAGGCTGCACGAGCTCAGGATTTTAGAACCAAAGGGAATTACAGACCCTCAGAAGAAAAACTGGAGACCCCAAGAAGTAAACTGACGTTCTTAGTTGTACACTTAGGTAATGCCAGGTCTGGAGCTGAGGCATAAAACGGGATGGCAATGATTCAAATCATATATTTATTCTGGATTCTGCACTGGCCCTAGTAAACATTATGCCAGGCATAGAATTGTTTTAATGATTTTTTTCCTCCATTTATCATCCATCTACCTGGTCTGCTGCCCCTACCCCCACCTCCTCCCTTGCCATTCCTCATTTCCCCTTCTTGTATTTCCATTGGTTGAAAATGGCAGTACTAATTGAGGATTGAGACGCTGGCTGATGAGATAATACTGGAAATTTAATGTGGGGTTTTAGAAACTGAACACTCTCCTGTAGGCAATGAGTGGAGCTATGATTTGAAAAGACAAGGTGTAGGCTTGTTATTTGAGAGATTTACAAAGGGCAACACTGTCACCTGCAGATGTGCGGAAGGTAGAAAGAATACCTAATTCACTGGGTGATTTAGCTGCGGAGATTTCCGACCAGGGTGTTGCAAGTGTTACCTGGTTGTTCCTGCTGCTTATTAACAAATTCGAGAGGACAGGACTACGTAAAGGAAGGACTGTTCAACAAAAGTAAATCGTGATTTGCTGGTTTGGGAGGCTCCCAGCTCTCCAGATGCCAAACAACGCTAAAATTAAAAATGGCTTCGGAGAAAATATCTAATCCAGAGCACCGTCAGGAAAGCTGGTGTAGGGATGAACTTGAGACTGTCACTGTGAAACGGCTTAGTTAAACCAGTTAAAGGTTGGGAAGATCAACCTTCAGTCAGACCAAGAGCCCTCTAAGACGATGAGGAGTGTGCCTCACCATCCTCTCAATCAAACATTGAATTTCTGGGAAATTTAGGGGGGTTGTCCCTCAGGCCACTCAGCAGAAGCCCAAGGGCTTATTTTTTCTGCAATCTGGATGAAGTGTTACAGGATTTGGTTCCTAGCAAGGGTGTTAGTCAAGTCGTTAAGTTGTACAGATTCCTTGGCAGCGCTGACGTATTTCTCTCTCTCCTACAGACTCCAAGCAAAGAGAAGAGAGAGACTGAAGGAAGTGAGTCCCTTGGCTCTGTCTCATTCTGTAAATGTTCTCCTTATATTTTTCTTTTTCTCCTCCCAGCAGACTCATGGGAACTCAGCCACTTTGCCCCCCTTCAAAAGGCAGCACCTTATATGTTTTCTTTGTTGTTGTTTAATCTCCTCCACGCTTGCTGTGGGATGGATCCCTATCTTCCCAATTGTCATTAATGCCCTAGGAAAGAAGCCTAGGGAGCTCTTTATTTGTAAAGATTTTACTGTCAAGCTCTCTGGAGAAAGAGGCAGAGAAAACAAACAAACGAACAAAAGTAACATGGGAGAGTTACAAAAGCTACTAAATTTTACACATTCTTAAGTCTATAGATAGACTGCTTTCAGTGTCTGATATCCAGAAGTCCATAAGCAGCATGTCTTAAAGAGTATTCTAGGACTTACAAAAACTCTGTGTTCAAGTTTAGAAGATTTATTTTTAGTAATATGTCTCAGAGTTTTTATAGGCAAAAGTTCATAATGTATTTACTTTATAAAAGTTAAAAACAGAATGCATATATAAGCTAGTTTGAAAGAATATATATACTTACACATAAATTCTTCTTAAGCATACCATAAGCATTTATAAAAATTGTGGTTGAGTCATAAAACACCTATTAACAAGCAAACACCAAATAAAGTAAATTGTACTGTATATTCTCTGACGCCAATGCAATTTTATTAGAAATAAATGAGATAACCAAAGGAAGAACTTATAAGTTTATAAATTTAAATATAGCCCTCAATAATGTGGACTTGCATTTCACAAAGCTGAACTGATAACAACACTGCTGAAGGCCCACTATACCAAAGCAGAGAGTGACTCTGAGCCCCTGACGTGGCACCGTTCCCTTGGGGACACCAGCTGCCTGATGGCAAGCTGATTCCACTGGCCCATTTCCATCATAATGAGGCTCAAGTACTTACTTTGAACATGGATTTGACTTTCATGCCTGCTGTATCTCTTCCAGGACTACCACTGTAGACTCATTGAATGCCTCAGCCTCTGTCATAGTATTCCATACAATATTATTTCTGATCAAGTATTTCTCTCCTTTTTTTTTTTAATGGCAAAATACAGAAAGCAATAGACTTATATCACAGCATTCATTCATGTTATGTACCCAGTTATTAGATGCAGCTGGCTCACTAACAATTCAGTTACAGTGTCAACTGGGAGAAAATACCTTGTGAGTGTGGGATATTGTCCTATAGGATGTAGTGTATGCATTGAAAGATCAATGAAGAAATAATGCTGTCTCTTCCATGTACAGAATGTTGGATTGGGGAATCCAGGAGTGAAAGAAGCAATAGCACCTGTCACTGTTACACCTAAGGGCCCATACGTAAATTATCTATCTATCACCATGAATTTCTGCTCTGTCAGAAGTCTAGGGCCTAAGGGAGAGAAGATGCTTCACAGGACATAACAATGTTTCCATTGACATTGTGGATTTGCTATTTTGGGTTCCTCATGCCGTTGATCCAATAGGCCCCCAAATATTCTTCTGTCAGCTGGGCTTGTTAATCTTGACCAGCGTGGGGAAATAGGTCTGCTGCTGGCAATGTGGAATAGGACAAATGTGTTAGAATCCTAGAGAATCCCGTGGGGTACCTCATTTCAATGTCATATCCAGTGGTAAAAGTTCATGGAAGACTTCAACAAGTCCATACAAACAAGACTATTAGAGGCTCAGATGCTGTGGAAGTAAAGATTTAGGTCTCCCACCCTAACCCTCTCCCAGATAAAGAACTCATCCAGCTAAGATGCTGACTGAGGCAATGGAAACGTGAAACGGGTGGAGGGAGAACACATTTTAAATGTCAATCATGATCTCTTGATAAATTGCAGAAACTAAGACTCCAGTAACTACTCCTATTTTCATCTGCTTTCTTAAGCATATATTTGTAAAAATTAAACATTTTTCTTTTCCCTTTTTTACAGCATAAATAAAAGGACTGTTGATGGGGATTAACCATTTAATTAAGACCTTAGGTTACAGGATAGTAAGGTGGGATTATGACTGACCTGGAAGAGGAAAGGACGTCCTCAGAGATACGTACAGTGATTGATGGGACTATGGATTTCCCTTTTAAGGAGTGGGGGAGTGTAAACAAGGATGACACTGTTTGAAAGTACGAACGTCCATGGAAGAGTATGTATGGATGTGGAGGATCTAAGGACTGGCCCTCAGCACACCTTCTTCTAGTGAGTCTTTGCAGAGACTTGAAAGCTAAAAGTTGCATTTCCCAGCCTCTCTCACAGATAGGGTTCTGAAAGTGAATTAAGTTCTTCCAATTGGATAAACTTCTATGAGATCCGGAAGGTGGAAGTTCTATTCCTGGATGTTTTGGAAAGCCAAGTCAGTATATATTTTCCTGGATGAACGGTCAAGAGTCCACAACAGCAACATTTTCAAATATTTTATCAGTACTCAACACTCTATATTAACTAATTTTATGCTTAAAATAGTTGGAGTGGTTCCACTTCCTGTAGGTGAACACTTACTGGCATAATTTTTAATGAAGAAATGTCAGAAGCACTTCCCTTAAAATAAGAAAGGAGGCAATAATGGCTGTGCTTACTATTTCCATTCACTATCAAGAGCGGAGTAAGACAAGAAAAAGTAATAATATGTAAGAGAATTGGAAAAGAAGAAATAAAACTCATATTCTGCGGATCAGAGAGCAAATTGGAAATACCTGCTATTGACCATGAGAACGTCTTCTCCTAGGTATATCCCCTGATAAACTCTCATTCATGGATCCTAATGTTCCTGACATTATTGTTTGCAATTACACAGAATTGATTTTTTTTTTTTTTTTTTTTTTGCGAGGAGGACTAGCCCTGAGCTAACATCTGACGCCAATCTCCCCCTTTTTTACCTTAAGGAAGATTGGCCCTTGGCGAACATCCATTCCTGTCTTCCTCTACTTTATCTGGGCCGCCACCACAGCATGGCTCAGCAAGCGGTGCGTCGGTGTGCGCCCGGGATCCGAACCTGAGAACCCCGGGCCGCCGCAGCGGAGTGCGCGCACTTAACTGCTGCGCCACTGGGCTGGCCCCACACAGAATTTATTTTTAAAGTCACAGATGTTGAGAGTTGAGAATGCTAATCTCTTTTTAATCTATTAATATATTGAACAAAATATTTCACCAATGAGCATGCTTTATCAGAGTGTAAATTTTGCACATGACAGATCGTTTTATTTTTGTTCAGGCTGCTCTACTACTGGGGAAAAGGGAAAGGTCTTTGTATTTAGACAGCATATAGACTCCCTCCAATTTCAAATTACTGGTACTAGTTTCAACTTCACAGATTCTAGATTTAGTCCCTCTTCTACATTTAAATAGCACTGTACTGATGCATGTTTTTCTCTTTTCTGGCTAAAAATAGCCCTGCGTTTATATAGAATAGTTTGAGGTTATCTTGGATTGTGGCTATTAATCTCCATCTAATAGTTCATGTGTCTTTTTCCACCTTAATGTTTACACTGAGAACATAACATTTTTGGAGTGCAGCTGGCAGTTCAAAAATAGAGTATCCATCACGTATTGTATTTTATTTTAGATAATACGTCTGAATTAATTTACTCTTATTAATGAAGATTAGGGTTGAATAGCCTATAGTAGCCATGTTGCATTGTTGACCCTATATTACGTTTTTATCTTCCCTAACCTTATTGTGCTAGAGGACCTAGCTAAAACAGCTCATAATACATTAGAATCACCACTTCCATCTGTGAGAGAAGAAATCATATTGCTGTTTAAGCTTGGCATCTCTTGATCTTAGTGGGGATTTTCCCTCGTTCTCCACTACCCATATCTGTATACACCCAATAACCACCTATTCTCAGTATTCCATACTATAATTTCCCAGCCCAATAACTGACTTTCCCAGACGCTGAATTGCACTCATACCTGGCTGGAGATGGGACTCCCACAAAGTCATTTGGTTGTGGCTCTAATAACCTCTCTATCCTTTGCTAATCTCTTTCTCCACGTGGGCTGGAGTATGACCAGTATTGCAGATTCTCAGGATCCAAGTTAATACCCCCTGGGAGTTCATGAAGCTAGGAAATTTTACCTGTCTGACTGATACATCTCAACACCTCAATCAGCCTCCTTGGATACTGACACTGTTTCAGGACACATCTTCTGCGGTCTGGTGGACCAGAACTTGCAATTTTTCTTCCCAATCTTGCTTCCCTATGGAGGAATCCTGCTTGCCCGTGGAGGAATAGAGCTCCATGCATAATTTAGTGCCCCAAAATGAATCACCTTACTCTTGAGTTCCCAACTTTTCTCTGCTCCTATTTTTCCTTTTTATATACATACCTGCTGGTATCTTAACTCATTAGAGAACAGCCTGTACAACTACATAAGCCTCTTCAAATGGATAATAATTTTTTTCCTTAGTAAGGTCATATGTTAGTATATCTTCACAATTTCGTTATGAGAGCCTCCCATCATTCTTGAGTCATTTTCCCTTTGAAAGTCTCCTGCTGTTGGAACATACCTAAATTTGCTTTTTGAAGTTTAGAGACACCCTGAATCTTTCAATCCATTTGTTCAACCAAAACTGATGTTGATACAAAATGAATAAAACACTGTGCCTTTGAAGACTCACCCAGTTAGGTTAACAGGCAAGGTAAGACAATGCCTTACAACATGAATTGGTAAGGGCTTGACTAGATGGTCTTAGCGAGTATATGAGGGCACAGAGGAAAGAACAGTGCAATCTGTAGAGGTTTTTAAAAGTGGGTAGGAATTTGCCAAGTACAGAAAAACGATGGAGCATTTCTGACAAATGGGGCAGCACATGTAAAAGCCCTGTTACATGAAAGGAGCTAAGTGTTGGGAGAGCAAGGAAGACATCGTTATGGCTGAAAGATGGTGAACGGTAGGGGAGTGGTTAGGAAGGCCAGCAGGAGCAAGATTACGAAGAATTTCAGTTTTTCTGCTAGAGTATAAATCTCATCAGGTAGTAGGAAGGATCCACATAAGATTTTTCAACAAGGAATGCTAAAATCTGTGTTCTTGAAAAAAAACCCTCTAAGATGTTATAATAAGTTTGGGAGAATTTTATTTCACTTTTATAGGATAAGTGGATTGAAATAACTCTTTTTGGAAGGCACCTAAACTCACTGCAGTGGTGGGTGGGCGACACTCACATACGTTGGGAATCCTGGTCCACATGGTTAATGAGTTCTAGGTATTAATACCCCCACCTCTACTTGACTATTTCCTATGTCCATATTCACATTCTAAGTTCAGGCACAAATAGCAGCTTGATGGACAGCAGCTGAAACTGCATTTTAAAACTTATTTTGGACCATGGGAGAGATTGGGTTGAACATTTTCTTAACTCTGTGAGAAGTCTCTATATGATCCCAGCTTATCTTCCTGTGTTCCGTGGATTCTATACCAAGATGTGTTGTCGGTAAGTACGGTTTGACTATAGGAGCTACTTGTTCTCTATTGAATCACTAAGAGCTGTCACAGGGCCTAGAAACTTGTAGGCATTCATTAACCCTTAGTAAATGAATGAAAGAAACAAACAAAACAGTCTTATTGAGCCATAATACATCCTTGGCAAGCAGTTGATGAGAAGTCAAATAGGGAATTGTAAAAGTGATATAAGATTCTAACAGGTTCGTGTCAGGCTGGTATGTGGTAGAGCCCCGAATCATCCCCAAAACCTGTACTGTCAGAGATGAGGGGGATTAGCATTTAAGGTAGAGAAATGGTCTAAATCTGTGAACTAATTTAGAGTTCAAACACAAGTCTAAAGATTCCAAAAGGTTTTAGGAAAAGTTGACTTTCTATTATTTTTGTTTTTCATTCTTTCCTTCTTGGTTACATTATACTTTGTGTATATATATATATTCTCTACATCTCCTGAGTTATGGAATGCATAAGTACTTACAATGACTGAGGCTATAAAAGAAAAGAATAACCTGTCTGTAAACAAAATACAGTAGAGGATGGAAGGATAGGCAGTATTTACTTGTCCCTGGATGTCTCCTTGCTTTCTGAGTCTGATCCATCCTTGAAACAGTTAACGTTCAATCTCTTTTTCTTTTATTCATATACTTAGCACTAATTTAGCACCTGATATTTGCCACAAACTATGCCTGAAGTTGAATGAAGTTAGTTTTCTTCTTATGTGTATGTTTACCTTTCCAAATTTGGGTCTCCCACAGACCCAATACCTTGCCTAATCATAATTGTCACACAATAATTCTTTTATTGATTGTTTCTCTTACAGGGCAATAGAAAATGTGCAGGAAATGGCAAAAGCAAGATTCAGTCATTTTTCCATTAGTGGCTACAGCATTGTGTGAACTCAAGAGTAATGTCTTCCCCTACCTTGTATAAAAGGTGTGAGTGGTCTACATATCTTTCAGAGACTAGGAACTCAGACAAAAGTAGATAATGAGATCATTTTATCTATAGAAAGGCACTTAAAGAATATGTAGGCTTATTCTATGTTTTAATTATGAGAAACAAAGATTGAGAGAAGTTATAGTGATGTACCCCAAACCACAGATAGAGTTGATATCAAAGTCAAGACAAGAACACAGGCTATCTTGTAAATCCAGTGTTCTTTTTGCAACAGTTTGTGATGGGTAGTGTTATATGGGATAATAATGTGCAGAACATATGTTTTCTATGACGTATATTATCGCAGAGTAGTAATTAATCATGTTCTTTCAAGCGTTTATAATTATAGCTGCCATTTAGTAGTCACTTTTCATATGTAGTGTACTTTATACTCATATCTGGCCTAATCTGCATGGCAACCTCATATGATAGACATTATCATTTGTATTTTATAGATAAGAGCAATGAGGCTTAGGAAAGTTAATACCTTTACCCCTGGCCATGCTACAGTTAGTCATGAAACTAACATCCTAACGCAAGTTTCGTGGAACAAAAATTCCCATGCCCCTAACAACTAAGCTATCCTCCTTGAGTCAAGCTCAGCTTTGAAATAAAGATAGGATTAGCCCATGTCTAAGGTTCCTTCCTACTTCAATAATCAATGATTTCATTCCAGATACAATTATGCAAGTTTTTGTGTTAAAAAACAATCATTAACTATAAAGTAAAAATATTAGGAATTCAGTGTTATTAAAAGGTTTACTTACTTTTTTACCCCCACAAACTACAGTGTACGGATCTCGAAGCTCCTAGGTACCAAACAGATCTTTTTAGTTATCACGTAGAGAACAGAGAACTGCTCTAATGAGAATGGCCTACAAGTTGAACCCAGCTCATTTGTCCATTAACATTTTTACCTGGTTTTAATTGAAAGCATGGTACACCTACAATTTTCCTTTTAAATCATACAAGTATCATGCTGACAAACATTGATCTTTTCCAAAATACCAGAAATGTTTAACTTTAAAAAATATTCTGCCTTATTATATTGCAGGGACAGCCAGATCTCTTTGCAGGGGAGCAGGTTATCCAGTTGGTTCATTTTCCACGCCCTGGTGTTTCTCTTTCTCCTACTTGTTCTGTTCTCTTTGAAAATGTTGTGCTCATTAGTATCGCCACTGCACACCGAGGAAAGGCAGAATTGAGAGAGGTTATTTTCTCCTGCCTGCTTTGAAGCAGCTGAGTAGATAAATAAGGCAAGTAAAACAAGGATCTGAGAGAGTATCTGATGTTTCTACATATTTATACCATTTCTCATCTACATCAATTTTAGAAATCTCTAGTTGAGTATTTAGCTGTATCTTCTGCAGGTTATATTTTCTGTAAGAAAATCAGAGCATAGCAATAGATAATAGGATCATTTAAAATCTTGATGAATTTAGCTTCTTCCACTAGTTTCCTAGTTTTAAATTTCCCAATAAAAGAAATACCTTCTGAGTATTCACTTACAAAAGAATCTTAATATTTTTGTTAGCTGTTATGCTCAGAATCCATGTTTCTCAAAGTGTGATCCCAAATGCCCTACTAGTCCAGGAAACATTCTTAGAGGCCTTCAGATGGTCTGTATTTTCACATTAAGTGTTCTGTGTCTTTAATTAAACATTCAATATAAGTATATTCTGGATCATCTGCATTACTGCCTGTAACTGAAACCCAGCTCTTTATTTCTGCTACAATAATTACCTTTGTGTTTAACTTCACTCCAAGTAAACACCATATGTAAACATTAGTGGTACACTGTAGGAATGAGGGTTTTACAATAATTTGAGAAAAGTGGTGGAGGAATTGAGCCACAACACATCTCTCACTGGCAAAGGCTGGATAAGTTCAAAATGACCTCTGCCATCACAGACATTATCACCTTCATACTGTGAACAGACGTATTTATCAACAGTTCATTGTCATTGAAGACTTTTTCTGTTCCTGATAGTGGCAGTGATTACAACATATACTCATGAAATGCAGAATTCGGTAATGTAGCTATGCAAACTTTATATTTAAGTAGATGATAGTACACAATTAACAGTGAATCCTAATTAAAATCAACATTAGAGAACTTTTTATGGCAGAGTTACATTAAAGTGAGAAGTCTGATTAGCTCAAGTAGTCAAGTTTTAAAGTTATTAATATTTTATAAAGCATACCAATGCAAATAAGCATTTTCTATATTAGTATATTTTAGTCAACATGGGAGAAAATGTCAAAATGGAAATAGACTTAGGGAAAATCTTCCTTATAATTAAATCATATTCTTTAATGTTAAAGTCATCATTTGTAATTTAATTTCAACAAAATAATCTAGTTGAATAAATATTATTGATTTGAAATAAATCTATTTTTTTAGTTTTGTTTTCACTTATTTTATAATTTCTTTTGATTTTATAGGTGCATTGTAGTGTTAGGAGTAAGGAATTTATACCAGGTTGTACAGATTTAAGTCACTATATGATCAAAACACCAGGAAATTTTTATTTAAATGGAGACTGTACAGTATAAAGTCTGAGAATATATTGTTACATGCTTTATAAATGGTAACCACGGGTAGAAAATTTTCAATATACTAGAATCTCAGAACTGGAAGAGAGCTTAGATATCATCTACTCTAATTCCCTTGTTTAGGCAAAATGTGGACTCAGGTAGTTAGAACACTTGCCCAAGTTAATCATTCAATCAAGTAGTATTTCTGAGCACTTAACACCTAGGTGTTAAGTTAATGGCAGAGCTCTACCTAGAATCTACACCTTTTATGAGCAAGTCCAGTCTGTTTTTATTTCCCCGTGGGGTCTTTCTAAGCCTGCACACCAGGCAGGATGAAGCCCAGTGTCTTATGCAGGAATCAAAGGAATCATAGCAGCCTCTTCCATTCTGGGTTCTACGTCCACTAACATCACAATTTATTTTGAAGTTAATTGAGGAGGCTGAGATTTTAGTCTTAATTATAGAGAAAGAGAAGCAAGGGAATAAGTTAAAAAAAAATTAACCCCAGGCCAGCAATACAAAATGAACTGTGGCTCTTTCTTAACTAAAGACCACATTTTATAATTTTGATAGGGGGGTGAGGTTTCATTATCCTCCATTGGTCTCTCCAACTATGATGACAAATGACTAATTAATATGGAAATTTTACAAATTATTGAAGGTATCCGTGTTGTTTACATGCTCAGTCACTGGGAAAACAAGTACAAGGTGAGCTTGTTGTGTCAGAGGGTGTTGGGTATGAATGTCAAACTGCATTTACCATCAGTTCTCTATGCTCTATTCTCACTCATGTATCACCAGCATAACCCTAAATCCCTAAGACTTGGGTCCAAGGGTCCTTGAAACTGTTGGGTATTTCGTTTTCCCATTTTCACAGTTAACAGGATAAATGGAAAGTTCAAAGTCAATGTGTGTAATACTATGATGGTTTTTCTGAAAAATATCCAGCCTTGCTTTCATTCAAGGGGCTCTGATTCAGTGTGAGAATTAGGGTGAGAAGTTGTGACTTCTGGCTGGTACATTGAGAAAGCTCTTTTGTGGTTGACACTAATGCTGTTCACCAAATATTTCTGACTTTCCTTCATCCAAGCAGAGGGTAAGATGGCTCTCTGTGATCCCCTGGGGGTCTAAACCTGCAGTTGACTCTCTCAAGTTAAATTCGTAGTTTCTTTGACTGAAATCTAGAGAAACAACTCTGATTAACTTGAGGAAGAAAGGCACTTACTGGAAGGATAGTAAGTAGCTCAAAGAAGTAAAAGAAGAGCTGGACAAGCAGCCTTGTGGAGGATGAGAACAAAACCTCTCAGGTGTCAGCAGCAAAACGCTTGAGCATCTATCTAGCTAGTTGGTTTTGAACCAAGAACAAACCCTGGCTGCACAGTAGACTCACCTGCTGAACTTTTAAAAAGCACTAATGCAAAAACTATGAAAGAAAACTTAGGCCATCAAATTAAGGACCCCATGGATGAAATTAATTGACAGCAACACAAAGAAAGTTTTCTCAAGTCTAAATCTGGAAACTAATATCTAAATATGTGCAAAGAATTCCTGAAAATTAAGAGTAAATCAAAAGCAACCCTTATACAAAAATGAGTAAAGGATATGAAGGGATGATCTCTATTAAAAAAAAATCCTAAAGCTAACAAATGCATGAAGAGATACTCAGAATCTCTGATAAATATGGGAATGAAAAATAGAACAATAATATCCTCTTTGAAGGTTTAGAATGAAAAAAATTAACAAGCTGGATGCTGCCAAGGGATGTGAGCATATATAAAACTTCCTGCCTTGCTATTGGAGTGTGGACTGGTGCAGCCATTTATAAGATCAATCTGTCATTTAACCAAATTATGCACATAGCACAGTAACTCCATTCTTAGCTACGTACCTCAAAGAAATTTTTGCATAGGTTCCTAAGGGAGCCTGTTCAAGAATATTCATTGCAGTGTTATTTGTGTTGCAAGGAGTTGGTTTCAAGTTGGCTGTCCATCACTGGGAGAAAGGAAAGTTAAATTTGATAGATATACACCAAGGAGTATTATGCAGCAGTTAGAAGAGGCAGTTAGAGGTGATGGATTAGATATATACACAGCAACATGGATGGATCTTAAAAGCATTTGCTTAGTGAAGAAAGAAACAATATAACATATTTACCACAATACCACTAAGAGAATTTAAAATGCATGCATGCCAAATAAAAAATACATATTTTTTCAAGAATAAATTAAACATCTACCATAGAGTAAGAGAAAATATTTAGAATGTAATATGAAAATAAAAATATATAAAATAAAAATTAATGGCTGTACTCCACCCCAGAACAATTATATTAGAGTTTCAGCACTGGCTCTTCTCTCTCTAATCTCTAATATCTATTCCTCTCTCTCTCTTTTTCTGCTTATTTTTGGAGAGCATGATTAGAGGTGATTACAATGTACCATAAGAACTACTTATTGAACATAATATAAAATTTAAAAAAGAATAAAATTTCTCCAATGGCCTTTACCCCTTATGAATGTCTTCACACAAAATTCCAATTCCCATGTGAAATAACTGATTACCTTAGTATGGGTAGTGTCTGAGCCCTTGAGCTCCTGAGATCAGAGCTCTACCTGACCGCCTACAGAGTGAGAAGAGCTGTTTCCCAGAAAAAGGATACTGGGCAGTCCAAAACCCCAGTTGGTCCTACAGTACCTAATACTAATTAGAATAGATGTTTGGAAGTTTCTGACTGCCAAAAGATATTTAAGATGAGATCTTTGATTCTAAGATGCTAAAGGTGAATTAATATATTGACAATTAATCCCTATAAATTTGGGATTCAATTTATCTCACCTAAAGAAATAATTAAGTATAATTGAGCACTTCAATTTTACTAAACTAAGTGCAGGGGATAATAAATAAATATATTTTAGATCTTGCCATAAGAAATTCCAGGTTAGATGAATTTCCATCTGTCATTAGTGCTACAAAATGTCTTAGAATGAGATATTTATCAGATTTTTGTAAATGATTAGGAAAACTGTCTAAGGGAATGATTTGTGTGTGGATTTTAAGCAAAAGCCCCAACATTTGCACTAAACTTGCCTTATGATCATCTTCAATTTCCACCACTGGATGGGACTCAATTTCCTATGTCCTCCTCTGGGACCTACTCAGACAACAATTTATTAATCATGACTTTGTGCAAAGCTCCATTTAATTACTGTGCATGTGTTCAAGTAATAGAAACATCTTTAGATCTAGAGTGATCTTTGGATTCTTATTATTCACATTTTTAGTTTTATATAAAAAACAAAAAGCAAACCTCAAGTCCAGAGAAATGAAGTCACTATAGCTAGAAGGTGGGAGAGCCAGGGTCTCATTCCAAGCTTTTCACTCTGATGTCAGGACAATGTTACCCTTCTTCCCAGATTTGTCTCAACCAGTGAATGATGTCTTTCTGGTGCATCCATAATAGATGATACCTAGTGGTCCAGAATCTTGATGTCTGCACAACTGATAACAAAATGCTCTGCCACTTTATTTCCACAGCGTATTTGTTTAAAATTTGATGTATTAGTGATACAATGTTTTCAATCATAAGTAACATCATGCTATTGAGCCATTAAGTGCATTTTTTCCAATTTGCTTTGTGTTACGTATGTATGTGTATGTATATGTCTATGTGCCACATATACACGTATATATGTTTTATAGGTATGTATGTGTGTGGATGTATGTGTGTGTGTGTGTGTGTGTGTATATATATATATACACGTACATATAATCTTAAATGTCCAAAGCACTATTCTAGACATAGCAAATACCATGATGGAAGAAACACATACAATCCGTGCCCTCTAGGAGTTATAGTTCAGGGGAGATAATTTCTATCAAAACAAGCAAACAAAGCAGACACTAATTCAGAACTTGATGTGGCTTAGGTGTTGGAGTGCTTTGTGCTCATACTTGTGTGTGTGTGTGTGTGTGTATGTGTGTGATCGAAGAGGGAATGTGGAATGGGAAATGGGATAAAAGAAGTTATATATTTCTTTTAAAATGGTCTTAGAAATTTGAATAAAATTATATTTGGGTGGATTTATATGAATATTTTCATATGAATACCTCTCACCTGCTGAAAATTATTGTGTTACTGTTAGGCTGCCTATGCAGGGGGCTGCCTTTTTCTTTTCCTTCCCAACATTTCTCACTCTACTCTAGAGCATAATTTACCAACAGATTCTACTCACTTTGTCTTTTATGAGCTTTTACCCTTTCAGTCTTTCATATGAAAGTATTTTCCCAACCTTTTCTAAATATGTGTGTGCTTGATGTTTAAGCACAGGGAGTTTTGGTAAAATACAGCTTTCTGATTGTAATGTATTCTTTAGTGCACCGGAAACTCTACACACAGGAACCTTATTGCCTAGTTGATTTCCTCTCTTGACTTCTCCCCAAGTTCTCCTCAAATCTGTGCTCCATTGTTGCCTGAAATGACACATCTCCCTGACTCCAAACAGCTCTTTATGCAAATTATCCCCACTTCCAGGTCCTAAACCTTGGACCATTTTCCGAGCATGAGTCTCATTTGTCTAGAAGGCTGATGAACATTTCCACCAGGCTATTGCATAGCCATATATTAATTTTTCTGAGAGATAAACTGCCCCGACTTCTTCATTTATATCAATGCTATGGCATTCTTTGAGTCAATCAGGTTTAAGAACTTCAAATCATTTTAACTCATCTTGCACTTTTACTTCTTATATCCACTCAATCACCAGATACTTCTGATTCTTTCTTTGCAATCCTTCTTCTTGATCTGGAAAACGAATTGGGAAGTAAATTTGTGGTGGTACCCTAAGAAGGGACTGGTAGGTTGAGAGATGTATATGGGAACTAGTACTGGGAAATATTTTGGTTGGGAGCACCTGTACATAAGAAGATGCTTCATGTTTTGTTTTGGTTATGATTTGGGGACCTAGGCTGGAAACTTCACTTGCTTTTATTTGATCTTCTGAAAAATATTTTTGAAATTCCAAACACATACACGTGTTTTGGGGATACTTTGCTATGAATTAGCTGTTACATGTAACAAATCTCTAGAAATCATTTGAACTTCCTCTCAGCAGGCAGAAGCCAGCTCTCTCCTTATAGTGGTGTGATTGACACCACTACTGCAAGCAAGGGTACACACCTTGAGGATCTGCTGCCACATATGAGCATGGAATGCTGCTTATACCCATGGCCAGGCCATGACTCTCAGGAGTCTTGTGCTTTGGTGCAAATTCCATGTTCACTTTATAAGTTTACAGAGACAAGAGACGGAGAGAAACCTGCTTCATTACTCTCATCCCTCAGCTCAGAAAGCATCTCCTTTATTAGTCCAGCTGCTGCCTGATTCTACGATCTGACAAGGCCATTCTATCTCCTCCATCAGCAGCTTTGGCAAAGTTAGGCCTGCCACAAAAATATTCTAAAATCTGCTTTTCTGCCTCCTCTTTGGGTGCATAGAGGTGTATTCTTCAAAGACTGCAAATTTTAACATCACATATATTAGCTGTCTTTGCCTTCATTAATGCTTTCAGCCTTGAGTTCCATATTGTTCGATGTGAGCATGACATCTGGGGCTTTCTTTTCATTTTCATTTGCTTACTGTGCCCTTGACATGCACGTACTTTAAACTTTTTCTGTCACTTTGTTTTGTGGAGTTTGTATAAATAATAGAGAGCTATTTCTGTTTCTAACAGAGATACTCCTTGTGTGATATGACATTTTAACCCATTGACATTTAAGTGATAAAGTTACTCTAAATCTTTAAATTGCACTTGTACTTAATAATATTTTATAGCGTTATTTTCTCTACTTTTGCACTTTATTTTCATGGCTTTCATTTTCTTTTTTTCCTGTGAAGTTGGAGTTTCCAGTATACTTTCCAAACCTTCTTCTTATTTTATAAGAACATATCAGTATTAAATAATTTTTGCATGTCCACCCACATTTACCTGCCATTGCCTCCCTGCTCCAAGAGGAAATCTTAAGAACACGTTGAATTTCCCCATCTCCTCTTTTCTCTAAGAGAGTCTAAAATTATTTATTTCAAGAATGTTGTTAAATTCACCCTTATTATACATCTTTCACTTTAAAAATCTTTACGTAACAATAATTTTTCAAATTCTCATTTTCATTATCATCATCCCATTAATGTTTAACAATCTATTGCTAGATCCATTGTTGTCCCACTCTTTCTTCCTCTTACTGTTCCCTGAGGTGTCTGCTCTGATTCGATGGTCATTTCTTAGAATACTTGGGATATTGATAGATGGCGTATACAGACAGTTCTTCTGGGTCTTATCAATGAAATAGCATCCATGTGAGGCAGTTCAGTAGTTAAGAGACCAATCACAGGAAACTGGTGACAAAGGTGCAGGAAGAGATGAGGCAGCCCGTTTATCAGCAATAACAAGAAGCAGCTATTTTCGCTAGGGCTGGAGGGATCAAGGGACAAGGTGGTATTGCCAGAATCATGGTGGGAGCTGGAACAATAGAAGATACAGTCAGTGCCAGCAAAGGATGCAACCTGATGCAGAGAGGAGGAGGAAGAAAGATCCCGGTTTCTCCTTTACTCCTACTTGCCAGTCTCCCATTGGGGCCTCCTATTAGTGGAAGCTTCTGAGAAGCCAGCTGGCAAGGGGGCCTGAGAAGCTTGGTTTGAGGACACAGACCCTGGGAAAGAGCAGCAAATGGGCTTAAAGCCAACAAACCACGACCAGCCCAGGCAGAATACTTCCAAAGTTTTGCAATTCCAGGACTATCTTTATTTTCAAAAGCAGATAGATGCTACCTTGGCTTGCCACAGTGTTCTTGGTTCCAGGCCTGGTCTCTCCAAAGTTTATAATATTGTTCCACTGCCATCTACCTACCAGGCTTTTCCATAAAGAACTGGATTTCATTTTTATTATCTCATTTTATTTTTTCCATCACAAAGTGTGTACTATATTTTCTTTCTTCTTGGAATTCAGGAATTACACCAGACAGGCCTCAAAATTATCCTGAGATTTTTGGATGCCTTTCAAATTACAGAGTCAAACTGTTTTTTCACCTTTAGCTAATTTTCTACGTTATTTGGTCTTTTTTTCCCTCCTTCTAGGATTCTCATTAGTCATGAATTATCTCTCCAGTATCTTTCTTCCAAGTCTTTTTTATCATTTCTCTCACAAGTTCCATTACTACATTTTTGCTTTAGAAATTTTTTCCCACCTGTTTCTTGAAACAAGTAATAGACTTTCTAGACTGGGATTTCTATGAGGTTATGGTTTCTTTATATATTCAAACATAGTACTCAGCTAATACCAGGTGCTTAGTAAATGTCTGTGGATAAAAGAGTATATAAAGTAGTCAATAATATAATTATTTTCAGTTTACAGATTACAAAATATATGTATATAGATACAGAGGTATAGAGATGTGGCTATATATGTGAATGACTTTTCAAATATAAAAGTAATGCTGTTCACATAAACATTTGGATTTCTAAGAGGTACAACAGAGTATACAAACTAAATAAGACTCTTTTGCATAAAAGAAATCAAGAAATAATACACAAGCAAATATAGGCTTTTCAGTGTACTTCACCTCTAATTTCTTTCTTTTTTTTATTCAAAATAGGAAACAATGGTATGCATAAGTTTCTTGAACATTGTACTTATAGAAATATATGTGTTTCATGCCTCAAGTAATAGTAGAACAAAATCTTTTGAGTTCTATTTTTTATTAAACCATTTAAAATGTAACTCACTTTGTTTCTGAACTGGGAATGAGTATAATAACGCTATTCTAAGGAACAATTTTTTAAAATTACATACAGGAGACTACAATTTTAAAAGAGGAACTATACAATATTTTAACTATATTAATATTAAAGCCACTCATATAAAGCATTAGCCACAATGTACCCACTTACAACGAGTAAAGAAAATGGAAGTAATTACCTAAATATTGCAGACGCATTATTTGATTTATAAATGCATGTGTGTATGAGATTCTTAATCTTTTACTGTTAACTTGAATTCAGAAATAAAAAATATCAAAAGAAACTACTGTGTGTATCTCTTCCTTCTGAATTTTCTCTTTCATTTTATTGAATGGTAGAATGTGATACAGAACACTATTGAAAGACTTATTATAAACTACATCTTACTATTGCAGACAGTTTAATTGAGTCGCTGAGGTATTTCTATGAAGTGGTTTATTTGTTTATTTATTCATGTATTTATTTATTTAAAATTTATATGTAATAAAAAGCACAGACCTTAAGTATTCAGATTGGTGAGTTTTAACCTGAGTAACCATTACCCAAAACAAGATGTAGGACATTCCATCATCCCATGAAGTTCCCTTAGAGAATCCCCAAATGCTGTATTCTAACTATTATTGGGTACTGCAGTGCCCTTCTGGGTTTTGGTCTGTCCAGCATCCCTTTCTTTGGCAAACAATTCCTCCCACCCCCAAGCAGTCAGTGGAATTCTGACCTCAGCATGGAGACATCGCCCACAGTAATGTAAAAAGGGTCTTTCACAGTCAGGAGTCTGAGTCTTGTGGGAAGACCCAGAAGTAGTTAGGCCTATGGGGGATTTTCACTCTGATCACCATGCTAGAAAATAGTAGTTCCTACTCCTGGCTTCACATTAGAATGACCTGGGAGCTCTCAAAGAGACCTTTCCACAGTCAGGCTTCAGACTTAAGGCTCTTTGGTATTTCATTTTATTAGCCATTTTCCCAAGAGAGAAAATAATCAGGCCATGGCTTGCTAGAATGGGAAGGGAAAGGGAAGCAATAATAGCACAATAAATATCATTTATCAAAACTTTAAAAATGTTCCTTGCACCATGCCAAGAAGTTTAAGCACATTATTCCATTCACAAGTACCTTACAAGGTAAGTGTTATTATTGTTATCATCTCTATTTGACATCAAAGAAAATTGAGTCTTAAGGATGTTAAGTAATGTGCTTAGATTTATCATTTACTAACTGATGAAAATGGGCTTGAACTTGGTTCTGTTCGAAACAAAATCTCATGCTCTCACCTACTCTACTGCACTACCACTCATAAACAAAATTACAGTGGATTTCCATGATAACGCCATATTTATTCTAACGGTTCTTACTTCATCTTGACAGGGAGAAAATTGAACTTGAAGTATGTTTTTCTCTTATAAAAAGACTAGATTACACAGTTAATTTTATGCAAGATAAAAGTGTAATTAAAAAACACAAACATTTTGTTGATGCATTTGAAACCTTGGATTATATAATTTCTCTTTAAATGCATTAGATTTCTAAATATAGCCTCCATAAAACAGGCTGGCTTCTAACAACATAATGCATCACAGAATAATACATCTTTAATACAAATGTAGGTCATTATATTTAATTTCCAAGTATGAATTTCTCTCATTGGCCATATTATCCCCAACATCAATAGTAATATTCACAGTAAACAACAGCAATGAAGTATTGGTTTTATGTCAGGCATTGTTCTGAGCAAGCCACACTGAAATCTCAGTCTCTATATATCACTCATAACCCCCAGAAAAGAAACAGCACTGTGTGTGTGTGTGTGTATTGTCGTTTGAGTTCAAGCTTATGAAAACAAGGAAATGAATTTCAGAAGCATACCTGGAAAGTCAGCATTGGAGCAAAGTCAGTGAAATCCATGGAATTCCCCACATTGTTGTCCCTAGATTTTCCTCCCCAGCAGGGATGACGAACTAAAGGACACGAAGTCTCCACGGGATGGTGCAGCCTGGGTGTGCTTCCTCATGGAGGCCTTCCAGAAGCCCAACAGCAGGCAGGGCCCTGCCCAAGAGGGAAGCGCACTGGCCAATGTACACCTTTTATTGTCCCGTTTACAGTCCCTGCCCCCCGCCCACAGGGCTCCCCATCTCCCAGACCACCCTCCCTCTCGTTTGGGGAGTACAAGATTGTCAAAATTGTACAATCATTGCCTCTTTATTAATTTTGTATTATTGCCATGACCAAAAATTGTATTAACCAGGATATATTTTCCTTAAAAGATTTAGTTATTTTTTCTAGTTCTATTGATTCATATAATCTCTCTCAAAAAATCCTAATAAATAAAATATTTCCCAATATGCGTTAATGCATACAGAAGTTTTTAAAATCAGATTTCCCAAAGATAAACTTAACCTTATAATGTTTATTTTAAGACAACAATTGTCCTCCTGATTAGAATTTTCCATCAAAATCTACCCTTTATTCTAGGTGAATTCTATTCACATCAAGTCTTACAGGAGATATTTTATTTTTCCTTAATGATCTGTATTTTAGTATCTAAATGTTGATCCAATTCTCACTTTTTGTCCCACCTGACAAACTCTATGCTCTTTTCTGGATTTTCACACAAGGAACACTCAATGTGTTGCCTTCATTTAATTATTCTAGTACATTAGTGGCAAAATCATTCCTGCTTAAAGTCCACATAACTGATGACCTATGTGTGACATTAAGAAACCAAAAATCCTATCTTTCGTGAAAAGTCTAATCCATAATGACTGACATTTATTCCAACCAGTTCTAGAACTCATTTCCTGGGTCACAATTCCCAGGCCATCCATGCTTTCAATAGACATCCATTAAATCAATTAATAAGAGCTATGAGTGGGCGATCTATTTGTTCAGGCTATAAAAACATAAAAAGCATTCTTTGAATTTTTAAAAATATTTTCCCTGATAAAACAGGCCTATAATTGGCAGCCTGAGAATCAGGCAGATATTTGGAAAATGTAATAATGATTGCAGATGACATGACAACTAATGAATGGCACAGAAGAACCTATTTACACTGAACCTTTATCATGCTTTTTAAATAATTCTAGATTTTCTTCTGGTGACTGAATTATAAAAGTTTAAGAATGTCGCCAAATATCACAGAACTTTGAAAACAAACATCACCATGATAGTTAATGAGGAATTGATTACAGTCTTAATTTTCAACTTATATATCCTCATTGTAAGGCAGTAAATCAGAAAGAGCCCATTGCGTGTGGTGAATTGTGAGACCAGAACAAACAGTACGACATAAGCCAGTAAAAACAGGGCCTATTCGTGGGGTTTTCCCTACGATTAAAATAAAACAATGTATGTGAACTTTGAATATATGATAAATTCATTTTGAATAATTGTAGTTTATTAAAAATAGTATACTTGGGGGCCTGGCCCCGTGGCATAGTGGTTAAGTTCACACACTCCACTTCGGCCACCCAGGGTTCACAGGTTTGGATCGCCGGTGCAGACATACACACCACTTATCAAGCCATGCTGTGGCAGGTGTCCCACATATAAAATTGAGGAAGATGGGCACAGATGCTGGCTCGGGGCCAATCTTCCTCACTGCAATAGGAGGATTGGCAACAGATGTTAGCTCAGAGCTAGTCGTCCTCACCAAAAAAAAAATAGTTTATTTGGGTCATTTTTCTCTGTGTCATAATGAATTTCTGTGAATTCTTGTGAACAAAGAACAGGTTAATTTGTTATCATCAGTGATCCCTGCAGTTTATCTGCAGAAAAATAGTGATCTATTTGATGGTGGTCCAGCCAGGCCACCCCAAGATGCATCATTCTGGTATGCAGATTATTTCCAGCTGAAGACAATAAAGGCTCAGACGACTCAGGAAGGAAATTTGAGCTTCCCTTCCCAAACTGTTTAAAAAAAAATTTAACATAAACGGAAGGAGGGGGTAAGAAAAGCACCAACGAGCTCATCTTACCAAAATTCTGTCTCTCTGGCCACGTTCTCTATAGGTGGCCCTGTAAATAATTGTCTGACAAACGTTTACATTTCCCTCTCCATGTGAATTGTCTTCTTCTGCTCTGAAATCCCAAACCACTACCCGCCCCCAACACCTTCCACGCCTTTAGCTACAATACTTAGGCAAGCAGCCTAGACAGAATTACCAGTTGCTCAGCTCTCTGAGTTACTCCCATGTATACATGTTATTTAACTTGGTATAATTTTCTCCTGCTAACCTGCCTTTTTAATTATTTGGCCAGCCGTAAGAACCTTAAGGGAAAGGGTGGAGGGAGGATTCTCCCTCTTCCCCAACATATTAAACTTCCTAGGTTAGTCGAAGATCGTTGGCACTTGAAAATCTAATCATGTCATACATTGGAATATTTTAATTTAAAAGCACAGTTGGACATTAATAATGTTTACTCCTTTAAATATTCTTTTGTAAGTGACTTTGCTGTGTGTAATGGCAATAAAAAGAGAATAAGGCCAGTCTATACTGAAGCTATTCAGAAACAACTCTTCTGAGGATCATGGATCTAAATCAGTGAATATTAAATAGGAGTTACCACTGGGAAGGGTCTCAGAATTACCTACTGAAAATATAAAATGGATGTAGGTTTACATAAAAAGCAGAAAATAGGAAATAAGGATACAAAAAATAAATTTTCTCTGATTTTACTTTCTATATGTCCAAATCCTTATGACCTGTGAAAACTCTGGATTAGAGGCTTTCAAATTCTTCATGTTTAAAACACTGAATACTACATTTTGTGTAGAGGCTCCTAACAAGGAAGATCTTTGCATGGCTCTGGGGATGCCCAGAGCATTGCCACTAAGTTACCCTTTTGTGGATGGGAGGGCAGGCCAAAGGGAGAAAGGAGGCTGACAGCCAAGAAAGAGAGATGGAGTTTAAGATTTGGAAAAGCTGCCTGTTAGTAGAGTTGACTAGACACACAAAGTGGAACCAGGAACACGATTTCCTAAGACCCACAGCAAGCAACCCAAGTTTGGAGTAAAGTTCAGTTAGGAACAAAGAGATGGAACAAGCTACTGGGGTTAGATTGACAGAGTGAGTAGCTACAAGATCTCGAGTTTCACACACAGCCCAACTTTCCTTCATTGGAAAGGAAATTCACACTAATTTGGGCAATTGCCCAATAGATTGGCAACTGCCATAGGCGTTTATACTTAAGACATATATGCTTAATCTCTAAAGCAGACATCAACTGTAAGAAGAAATAGCAGCAAAAGTCCTTGTAAGACCAACCTTTCCCACTCCATGGAAACATTGACTTCAGTCAATTTCCTCAACATATAATCAAAACATTCTGTTAGGCACACTGATTTTGCTTTTAAATAGAAAAGAGTTTGGGAGAATATTTACTAACATGTTGCTCATAAAAATAAACCTCCAAATTTTGTATATATATTCCCAGCGGGAATCTAAGAGGGCTGCTTAAATATTGTATGGGAAAGTCATGTGAAATCTCTTAAGTGCTGTATAATATAAATTAGTATTTCTATAATTACAGTAGAGAAAAGTCACTTTTTTTTCAGGTTTCATTTCACTGTGCACTTTTAAAGTAGCGTCATCTTCCTATTAACCCATTCTTCTTATGCCTTTAATTTTTTTTCAAGAAAATCTCAATGTCAGTGTCATACATAAAGCACTCCCTGACTTCTCTAACCCAAACTGGCTTCTTCCTATGATGAATTCTTTTTCACTATGGCCAGTATTACATAGTCTGGTACATAATTGCTGTGTTATTATTTCATATACATCCTTGTTTAGACTAGAATTTTTTGAGGACTGTGTGTATGATGGTTAATTTTATATGTCAACTTTACTGGCCACTAGGTGCCCAGATAAACATTATTTCTGGGTGTGTCTGTGAGGGTCTTTCCAGATGAGGCTAGCATTTGAATCAGTGACTCAGTAAAGTAGATCGCCTTCCCGGTGTGGTTGGGTATCATCCAATCCATGGAGAGTCTGAATAGAAAAAAAGGCAGAAAAACAAGCAATTCACTCCTTTTGCTTCCTGCCTGCCTGCTTGAATTGGAATAGCTCTTCTCATCTTCTCTGTCGCTCAGACTGGGATTTACACCACAGGCTCCCTGGTTTTTAGGCCTTCAGGCTCAGACTGAATTACACCACCGGTTTTCCCGGGTCTCCAGCTTGCAGATGGCAGATCATGGGACTTTTCAGCCTCCATAATCACATGAGCCAATTCCTTATAATGAATTTCCTATATATATATCCTACTGATTCTGTTTCTCTGAGAACCCTGACTAATACGGACTGAGAGCAGGTTTTTTGATAACCATCAAATCTCTCAGAGAATGGCCATAGAAGATTCACTATGAATATGGAACTTTAAATTGAGGTATGGGAAAAGGTGACTTCTGGAAGAAATGTAGCCACATAGGTCAGTTTTTGCCTTTCTCCTGAAAAAAATACAAAAGCAAATAGGAAAAGAAGGAAAAAAAAAAAAAACAGACTTTCATTTCTATCAAGACCACAGATTCCAAAACATGTTGAAGAGCTGCTAAAAGCAGCTAAGGTTGGGTGGAAGCCACACAGAAGGGGATTAAAAGAGGAAGAACAGAGAAGAGAGAGAGAGTACAGTAATATTGACATCTAATCTCAGAAAGCTTGAGCAAAAACACATTTCCTGAAGCTGAAGGACTCACCTGAAGTCACAGTACCATGCTGCTTCTTTACAATACTGAGAATCAAACCTGAAATGAGCAGAATTATGAGAACAAGTTCTCCTAAACCAAGTTTAATTGAGGGATGCTGAGGAGATGGACTACACTGACTCACTCAGATAAAGCATAGTTGCTAGAAGCTATTTTGGAAGAGCTATTTCAAGTGCCGTGACTTCACTGATATCCCTTCCCAAATGATCTACAGGAGGGCCCAAGAGTAAGGTGGGGCCAAAGTTGTTCTTTAGGGAGCCACTACCACTTGAACAAGGAACAATGACTGTCTCCCACCAAATAACTCACTCGGCCTCCTTGGAGAAGGGTGGGCAGTGGGACAAAAGGTCTGGAAGTCTTAGGGGAAATACTTTCACTTGAAAACCAAGGCAGGGCCGGCCCCGTGGCTTAGTGGTTAAGTGGGCACACTCCGCTGCTGGCGGCCCGGGATTCATGTCCCACATACAGCAACTAGAAGGATGTGCAGCTGTGGCGTGCAACTATCTACTGGGGCTTTGGGGAAAAATAAATAAATAAATAAATAAATGAAAGGAAACCAAGGCAGGGGAAATTATCAACCCCTATAAGAATAATTACCATTATTCTTATGGCACTATGTTGTTTTATTGGCATTAAAATGGACTAAGAAGTGTACTTTTTCTTAAATCACAGAAAAAAGGGAACTACTATGTTTTGAATGCCTACTAAAATCAAAATACTTTCATTTTTCTCATTTAATTTTCATCCTCACCCATCTGTATTATGAGAAACTTAGGTTTAGACAAATTTTATCTACAAAAATTATAAAGTAATCAAGAGCTAATGACAAGAATTGAACCTATGATGTTGGCCCTTGTAATATTCTATTCACTCTATTTTTCTGTTTCCTTCTACATTGTGTGAATTAATGGAGGACTTTCCTTATTTCAGGGAAACTAAGATGCCATCAATGAAAAATTACACTATTATGTTATATACCCCTGGGAAAGAAAATGCACTGCCAAGTAAACTATGATATGCAATAATAGGATGCATCTGATTATCAGAGATGTTAAAATATGAAAAAAAAAGTATTAGAGTTGATGAATATCTGATATATTTAAGCTAAGAGAAAATTCAAACTTGAAAAATAAATCCCACAGCTTTATATGTGAGAGAAATGATTGAATTTGAATTAAATTTGCTTTGTAAAAATACTGTGAATCAGTCTAGCCTTTTGATAATAATCACCCAAAGAACAGTTGATTGCTGATTGCTCATATACAGTGTGACTCAATTTCAGCTAACATTGGAAAATAGCTGAGTCATTTTTATTTGTGCATAACAAGAATGAAGTAAAAGTTAAACATTTAAATAAAATCCTCTCCTATCAATTACACACTTCCAGATACAGAATGGTTCTTCTTGCTAAATCTTCACTTTCAATCAATATATTTTGAAAATTTTCCATTTTGACTCTTGTCTTAGTCAACTACTTTCAAGTTTCTTTCTGTTGACTAAATTTCAGAGAGTTTTCTTAAAAATGTTAAGACTGCATTTGCTGTAGAAGTTATGCTATGTTAAATATATGTTAAGTACAACTTCAAAGAGTCAGTTTCCTGCAGAGAACTCTATGAGAGAATAAGATGATATGGAGTTTAAAAAGATGTTGAAGTCAAATTCTTTCTAGCTATTGTGATTTCCTAGTATAAGGAATTTTGGTGAATGCAGTCCTGGAGGTATGTGTGGGTCATCATAATGACACCTCACTTCCATCATTTCTCAGCAGACTGAAGTCAGCCTTAAACTGTAATGCATCTTTTCTAGAATTGAAACAATTATGGAAGAATATATAAATTCATAAATTATTGTCATAGTCAGTATGACATTGTACATTTCTGATTTCAAACCACTTTATGTGAATTTAATGCTTGTGAAAGTTGCTGATATAGTAAAGATTGTGTGTTTTTGTTTATTTGCAGGTCAGTATAGACAGCATCAAATTCTGACAATTTAGTTCATCCATAAAGGAGCTAACTCCTTTAGCTCCAAGAAAATTATTCCTTGTTTGTGCCAACAAAATAATTTATATAATTCTTCTTACACAGAACTCAAAATGCTCTTAACTAATTTACTCATATGACATATCCACAAAAAATGTGGACTATCTTATGGACAGAACTTCTTAGGTTCAGAGAGTTGATTCAAGGGCACTATGGCTATATTTTAAGGAAGTAACGGAGTGGACATTCCCCCTAGAGTGAGTTTTCTTCTCAAGACATCTTAGTACATGTTCCTTCTATTTTGGTTGCCTCTTAAGGGGCTTTAAAGTATCCAGAATTTTTTAAAAGATGTGTATGTCTATATTTATAAAAATGGTTGAGGCCTTCCTTCAGTCATGCTATATCATACAAATTACTGAACTTAAAACTTTACTGCTAATTTGGAAAAAACATACTTTGGTTCACTCTATGTTCCTTACAGAATGGAATTTCATATCTAGAGTGTATTCTGAAGATGATCCAGCTCCAGCCCAGCACCCTGAGTGACCACCCAGACATTCTGTTGGGTTTAGACATTCTGCTCTCCACACTACAAGGGTTCTGAACCAGACTATGCCCAAAAGTAAAGACAAATTTCCAAGATGCTGTCTCACTGAGAAGACTCTAGAAAATATCAACAGCGTTTTGTGATACATTAGGGGTCAGGAAAGCTATAAAACTTAAAACCAGCCACTGTTGGTTACCTCGTCCTTCCAAGAAAAGCAGAAATGCTGGTGAGAGAATTTTTGAGTGTCCCCTGAGGTCGCCGGCTATCTGTAGCCAGCCTGCGGAAGCCCATGCCTGAAAACCTTCTGCCAGAGTGCCAGCCTGGGCCCAGAGTTAGCTTCTAGGAAGATAACACTCTAAGGATATTGTTCTCTCTGAACCCAGGGGGATATTAAATGCAGTAGGGCAGACTCAAACCATTCAGGAGAAAGGCTTTTGTATACAAATTCTAAACAGTTGGCGTCCTGGATAGAATAATCCATTAGGGTGTTGGAAATCAGAGAAAAAATCTGGACCTTGAATACTGACTAGACTTTGTCTGTTAGGGAGACTAACCAGGAAGGACTCTGCTACTTCAGTTAAAGCTGTCATGTCTGTTTTACAGACAAGAACACTGAACGGTACAGTGGTTCAGGATACTCCAGAGGATTCAAACTAACATAAGATAGTGCACTTGTCTCTAAGACCGTTAAATGGCAATATTAACAGATGAGAATATTAAAAACAATAAACAATGGTAGAATTTGTCCAACATGTGCATACAGGGATCTCCGGCCATTCTTGCTGAGACCCTAAAACAGGGATAATTAAGATCAAGATCATAAGGCTGGCATCAGAATGACAGAGATTGGTAATTAGAGCCGATACAAGTTGAGGATAGGAGCAGAGGAGATTAGGATCAAGTAGCTACAATAAATGGCTTGAGCACTCAACATATGTGCTCACTCTTGATGTTCACTGCTCTTCCTGGGCCTATGTTGAAGGCTGTGTGCTCCAGCACAATCCTCGGGGCTGAGGCTGTAGCGTCCAGTGGTGGCTAAAGATCAGGTAGACCACAGGTTCTATCTTCCGCCAATCCCATATCCTTTTGGGTAACAAAACAATCTCTTCTTGTGTAGAACTCACTTCACATGGCTTAGATAGCTCTGACTCTTCTTCCAGTCTTGTGCTGGAGTTGGGCATAACTGGGAACTGTTCACAAAAGTCCTGTATCCACCTGGTGTACAGTCATTATCAAATGGTTTAGCATTTGACCCAAGTAGGGCTGATCAGAATCCTCCAAGGTCATCTGCTGGAACAATCAGGAGTGATATGATTTTGATTTCCCTGGGCTTGTTAGCCAGGAGGATGATGTAAGCAGGAACTTCCTGTCTCCATCTTGGCCACCACATGAAGGCAGCCTGCCAGAGAAGGAGATTATTTTAACCTCTGGGTACAATAGAGCTCTAGGACTGCCCAGCTGCATGCCAATAAATTCCTTTCATTTTGTGCAAGCTAATTTGTCTTGAGTTTATGTCACCGGAAACTAAAGGAGTCCTAACACAGAAAAAAAAAACAGTTAACCGCAATGACTCCATAACTTTGATATTCACTTTTCCCTCCTAAATTTTGTGCCACTTTCTCTTCTTAAACTAGTTTGTGATAGGTTTTGATGATGGATGTCTACTTTGCTCCTATTGTCCGACTATGATGTAAATATCAACCCTGTCCTATATTTTATATCTAAATCTGTATTTCAAGTGTCTTGAGTTTTCTTAATGAAAGGAAATGGACTAATACTTCATGATGCCAATTAATTAACATACTAAATGGAGAAATCTATATGATCACTCCCACTCTTTTTTTTTTTTTTTTTGAGCAAGATTGGCCCTGAGCTAACACCTGTTGCCAATCTTCCTCCTTTTTTCCTTTTTTTCTCCCAAAAGCCCCAGGAGGTAGTTGCATGTCATAGTTGTACATCTTTCTAGTTGCTCTATGTGGGACGCCACCTCAGCATGGCTTGATGAGCAGCGAGTAGGTCTGCGCCCAGGATCTGAACCCCAGGCTGCCAAAGTGGAGCGCACGAACCTAACCACTACACCACCGGGCTGCCCTGATCACTCACACTCTTAAAAGTGGTTATCCATACATATCATGACTATATAGCATACATATGGCATTTATACTTGTTAACTTCCTTTATGAAAGAATATATAAGTGTATTGTAAATAACATTAACAAGAAGGAAAATCAAGGGAGTACCCTAACATCATTTTATAAAAGCACAATGAATTGCAGGGACACTATCTAAGCAGAAAATAACAACTTTCCTCAGTTTCAAACTAATGGAAACATATTTTATTTTATTTATTTTATTTATTTATTTATTTTATTTATTTATTTTTTAATTTTTTGTTTAGTGCAGTAACATTGGTTTATAACATTGTAAAAGTTTCAGGTGTACATCATTGTACTTATTTTAAAATAAAGGAATACAATAAGTATAAGGATGCAAAAAATGGACTTTTGTATTTTCAGCACATTTAAAAGTAGGGGAAAAGGTGGGACTATCTTCAAACATGACTATAATAGTCAAAATGTAAGACAGTGAGAATACAAGCTTATTCTTCACTTCAGGAGTGGTTGTTTTCTCATTTTAGAAACACTAAATAATCGATGATGCTACAACCTTGTTAGAGACAATGAGTGTAAAACAAAGCAACGCAATGTCAAAAATAATGTGTTGGAAGAACTAAATGTCAGGAAACTGAATTAACCCAAGCAAACTGATGAAACCTGGTTGATGAGCTACCTGGCAGCAATTTCCTCTGGCTTATTCTACCATAGGTTTGCAACAAATCATTTGTCAATCACTATGCCCATTACCATAGCTATTCCTAGTCACTATATCTAGACTCTATCCAGGGACATCATTGGGCAGAATTTATAGCTCATTATTTTGAGTAATATTTATGGTGAATCTGTGTGAGAGCTTCAGGGCTTCATTAAGACTGGCACGATTAGAGATTTTAGAATAAGGGAAAAGTTGTATGATGGTATTTTTTTTTTTGGATATTTCTTTCTGTCTTCAGCAAACTCAAGTCTGCAAACACAAATGGTCACTTTGTAGAAGACATTACATTAGCTACATCATATAGACGTGAACAACAGACAGCCTTTATTTACAAGATGTCTGTGATTTAATTGAGAGCAGACATACACTCTAAAGGAGACCATTATCATATATTGCACACACATCCCACCCATTGTTTAAAGAAAACCCTGGACCAACATTTCAATATTGTGAGTTTCTGTATAAATCTGGGTTTGCCACGTCTTTTGATTCCCATTGTAAGGGATGCTCAGTATCAACTCAGAAATTAGTATTCAGGATGCATAGCCCCTCACTCACACAGTCTTACAGGCCCTAGAGTGAACGCTACTGGGCTTTATTGCATTTCTATGACAAGAATGAAGAGCCCATGATATCACTTAAGGGATTTGAATGAGTTTCCCCAATTCCAGATTATGGGGAGAAAGCATATCAAGCCTCTTACTGATGCTTTGATTTATTTCAACTTGCTTTCTGTATTAGACACACAAAGAATAAATGTTAAAATATAGGAGTTCAAAATATTACCTTGGAATTATTAAGAGGGTAAATTTATGTGTTTTTTCCCACAAATATGTGCTTCTGTGTGTGTGTGTACCAATCACCTTGGACATAGGTAATTACACATGGCTAATTATAAAAGTATTAGGTTTAAAGTACTTGAGCAGTCTCCATTGATAACTCTAACTCAGAAAGAAATGGCTAGGATTAAAACAACATACTATTATTTTGTTCCGACGACACTATTGCTCAAATTAGCCAGTAGGAATATGTATCATTGCATAATTAGGACCTTATTTCCAGGTTCAATAAAATAATAACACTAATTGGAGGTCACAATTAGTGTTAAACTGTCACATCCTCTTAAGTTCTCAAGAACCACCCTTATCATTCCAGTCGCAAAGGAAATCATGCTACTTAACTAGCTTTACCAAGCATCTTTGACTTAACTCATTTTGCCAAGCAGCTTTGACTTAGAATGCCAATTTATTCACGACATCTGGATATTGGTCTTTTTCACCTTTGGTCTTACTTGTTACAGGACACTCCAATAAGTTTTGCAAATGACCAACTATTTTGAAATTAATTTTCATTAGGGAAATTAATGGGCCAATTAAAAAGCCCCTGTCCACTGATGCACCGCTTGTTAAGCCATGCTGTGGTGATGTCCCATATAAAGTAGAGGAAGATGGGCATGGATGTTAGCTCAGGGCCAATCTTCCTCAAGAAAAAAAAAAGGGGGGGGATTGGCATCGGATGTTAGCTCAGGGCTAGTCCTCACAAAAAAAAAAAAAAAAAAAAAAAGCCCCTGCCATTGAATCTTGTCTTTTTATCTACTAACCAGCCCTATGAAAAATGCTCTATGTCTTGAAAAATGCAATATATACAATGTCAATTTGGCAACTCACTGTCCTGGGATCTTTTGAAATTCAAGTAATAACTAATCGAAAGTAGTCCAGCCAAGCATAAATTGCCAGCGTAAATTAAGAATACTTCAATTCTCGTTCAAACGACTTATCATTGAAGTTCTTCTCCGGTGTGATTTACAGTCATGAGCCCCATAGCGACATTTCAGTCAACAAAACCACAGAGACTACCTCATTTGCACTGGTTTTAAATAATTCTTGCAAATATCTCTTTCGTACACACTCACAATATGTACAAACACAAACCCACTGATACACACACACACATCACATTTTCCTAATAGATATAGATGCTGTTGTAGCTATAGTAATACATACTTATTTAAAATACTATTGAATTAGTAGTACAGTTTTATCATTACATACCTTTTCAACTAACAAGCATTAAAATACAACTTGCATCACTGATGTCTGCCAACATTTTTGTTAAGTTTGGAATGTTTTAACAAAAACGCGTTTTCATTTGAGCTGAAAAGTCAGAAGAGAACTCACTATCCACAGACAAATGAGCTTATCCTCAATCCTGCAGGAGACTCTTGAATAAGCTATCAAAAGGGTGTTTGCAGGCACTTAGATAAGGAAGCCCGGTCACCAGGAGCCAACATGGCCCAGAGGAGAGTCACGTTTCAGGCAGCCAGCCTTCTCTTCTTCTGCACTCTCATGACAGCCGGTTCACATCTTTATACTAATATCTACCACATTATATTGCACATGTTTTTTATTTTATTTATTTATGGATCGTGAGTTCCCTAGGGTAGGGACTAGTTTCTATTTGCTTCTGGATCCTTAGTGCCCAGAACAAATTAGATAAGCCTGTATTTCCGTTATGAGCTAGTTCAGAACATAAGACAATTGCTGTTAGCATAACGTATCTAAACCATACCAAACATTTCACAAGATTTTTCACTAGATCTCTGTGGCATAATGGGAAATATACTCCTTACAATAGCTCGCACGTGCACACACACACACACACACACACAAGTGTTAAACCCTGTGTGAAATCTCTCAATCGCTCTCCAGAGTTTTCAAGGATTAAGACAAAATAACCTTCCTGCAAAACAGTGTCTGTTCGATTCCTGCCCCCGGCCCCACAAGGCATGTGGCATTTGGAAGACGGGGCTGGCCTTCCCTGCCTCTCCAGCCTGCACTCCCTCGCTGACCTTGGTGTCCAGGCTATTCTGTACTACTTGCACTAGCCATGGAGCCCTTGTTGCTTTGCAAACACCATCTCCTCTGCCCTTCTCCCCATTCCAGGTAGCTCCCTCCCATTCATTCTTCCAAATTCTGATTAAGCATCCCTGCTCCGTGAAGACGTCCCTATCTCTCCCTGCCTCTCGTCGAATGCTCCTTCTTTGTCCTGTCATTGCACTTTGCACATTGTCCTTTAAATCTTGATTTACTTGTCTCCCTCACTAAATACAATTATCTTTGAAAGCAGAGGTTGTGTTTTATTCGACTTTGTGTCACCAGCACTTATTTTAGTTCCTAGCAGCAATATTTGTAGAATTAATGAATTATTTATGAGTGAATAAAGGCAAGTAAGAAATAAATTTGACTTAGGAATCTCTTGCTCCAGTGTCGGGGAGGATAATAATAAGATTAAGATAGGATAAGTGGGTGTAGAAACAGGCTTCGAGAAGAAAAAGTGAATTCAGTTCAGACTGTGTTGAACATGAGTAAACTGTGGAACACCTAGGCAGATAGTTAATAACATTTAGCAAATATTTATTCAGAACCTACTAATTGCCAGGCACAGTACTATGCATTAAGAGGAGTCACCTTGCTCAGGGGGTTATGTCCTCAAGCCCTCTCTCAGGCAACCAGTTGGTCAACAACTAAAAGACAGAAGGGTTCAGACAGAGGGGTTCTGAAGGCTAGACAGCTTGTAGAATAACCCCAGAGGCAAGTCATGCTCCAGAGCTTCCCAGGGATCAAACAGAGCCAGTTTGCAGGTAAGGATGCATTCTTGCCTAGCTCTCTTTATCAATGGAAGAGAGCTCCTTCCAGTTCTTCTCTATAATCCTGAGCACAACTGGAACTGCTATTGGGTTTTTTTCTTTGATTTATGTGTTTTTCTGCATCCAAACTTTATACACACAACTATTTTAAGAAGCTACTGTAAAAAGTTTGCAAAAAAGAAAGCAAAATACCTACCATCCTTTAGAAGTTTAAATTCTAAACACACACACACATGCATACACACTATAAAATACATGTACCATAAAACTACATAAACATATTTGTTCAGAATGAGCTGAGCACAAATTCTATTTAATGTTGAAAGACGGGAGAGTTTTGGGATATTCTCGTATATTTCCGTCTTCTTTGAAGAAGGTAGTTTAGGATTATGAGGGCACTTCATCATATATAATGTGCTTCATATTTTCACATTTCTGATCTTCTGATAAATTCAAATGTGATTACTAAAGAACATTACTTTGCTCTATATTACCTAAACAAACAATTGCACTTTGTTTGTTGGGATATGTGAAGGGAATTTTGAGACTCATTACCTTCTCCTCTAATTGACCTTTTCTGCTTTGTCATCAACCTGATTTTCCATTTACCACAACACTGAATTCCCTACTCAAATTTGTGGACTTTTTCTTTTTTTTCATATTTCATCTTTCTCTCTTGGAAGAATCTTCTCTTCACCCATCATGGAATAAATTTAAGAATTATCTGAGGAGACAATATTTGTGATATTCTCTTAAATATTCATGAGAAAAAAGGCATATTTCTATAGATATCTTTATCATCTACTCTTTTGTTAGGTTTATGAGCCAATTAAATGGAAAGGAAATGTATTATTTTGATATATAATATTCCTTAACATTTAAGATTTTATAAAACATCAAATAATATTTTCTCATCTTGAAGATTCTATATTATTTAAATACTAAAACATTTAATGTAGCTTGGAAATACTAGTGAAAAATTTGCTAGTCTTGAATGATATAAATACTTATGAATGAATACAGAATAAAATATATCAACAGTTTTGATGATATATATTTTTTAGAGAACTATGAAGACACTCCACTGAAGATGTTTAAAAATGTAATCAACTAATAAGTCAATATTCTCTCCTTCTGTCCCTCCCTTTTTTCTCTCTCTCTCTGCCGTATTGAGTTCATTGAGTAGACATTAGCAGAATGCATGTACTACTAGAGGGATCAATATGTGAAATTCTTTTTTTAAAAGCAAAGACTTAGATGGTTTATTTTAACTCTGCATTTATTTAACACATTTACAAAAATAAGTTCGCATGGAAACATTAGGAATAAAATTCACAAGTTTACAGGAAGAGAAGGAAGGTTCTTTTTCTTTTTTCTCTAAAGGTCTTGGTAATTAGATTGTTTTTCTCATTTTATCTAGTTCCATTGCTGAATAGTTTTATTTAAAGTAATATTAAATAGTGATGATTTGTGGTAACTATAATGACACATATTATCTCTGTTTTGACTCATAAATGTATTAATGAGAGCTAATTTTGTTTTGCTTTTATATATAATTTTTATTATGATTTTAATTTAATTTTGATATGAGACAAAATGGAAAAAAAGATTCATAATTTGGTCACCCTAACACAAACATTGTTAACATGTTTTCAATAATAGGAATAAATATGCTCTTTTTTATTGATTTGGTCTTATGTAAACATTTTTACATAATTTTATGTGAAGAGATCTGCTGGCCAAATGTCAATTTATATGTGAGAAGAAGTAGGAGATATAATGATATACCCTAGTGATAGGAGGCCTCTTCTAGGAGATATAGTGTAATGAACATTATTAAAAATGTCTTGACCTCAGAAGGATTAAACCTGGAACACCCTAAAAGCAGTAGAATCTCTATTCAAGTGTAGTTTTGAATATGTAAACATAAAAAAACAGGAAATTAATTTCAGAAATAACTTTTTTTGTTAAAATATTTAACCCAATTCATTTCTAGAGTAACTGCAATTTCACATTAGGAAAAATGTTAGTAAAATGAACATTACTAATGGCATTTATATATTTCATCATATATATATATATAGATATATATATTTACATACAATAAAATGCAAAGCTTTTAACTATACAGTCTGATGAATTTTGACCAAAATACACACCTACATCACTACTACCCAACTCAAATGCCCCCATCCCCATTTTTCAATTGGGTTGTCTTTTTATTATTGAGTTGTAAGACTTTTCAAAATACTTTCTGGACACAAGTCTTCTCAGAGATATATATAGTAAGTATTTTCTTCTTATGCGTGGCTTGCCCTTTAATTTTCTTAACTGTGTCTTTTGACAAAAAATTTTCAATTTTGATGAAGTCCAATTTATCATTTTTTTTTATTTTACGGTTGGTGTTATTTGAGTCCTAAGAAATTTTCGCTTACCACAAGGCCATAAAAATATTCTCCCAAGATTGTTTTTTGGTCTACTATGTGTTTAGAATTTTTTTTAAGTTTGATATTTGAGTTTCTTTCGTTTTTTTTTTTCTTTCTTTTTGGCATATGGATATCACTTGTTACTATTTGTTGAAAAGCCTTCCTCATTAAAATACTTTGGAGCCTTTGTCAAAAAAAAATGGGCCATATATTTGTGGGTATATTTCTAGACTTTCAATTCTTTTCCATTGGCATCTCTCCTTATGCTAATATCACATATCCTGGTTACTGTATTTTTATAGTAAATTGTGAAACCAAATATTCTTTTCTACACTTTCATGATTTTTTTGACTATTCTAGTCCTTTGCTGTTCCATATATGTTTTAGAACTAGCTTGTCGATTTCTACAAAAAAAGACAAATGATATTTGACTGGAATTGCTTTGAATCTATAAATGAATTAGTGAAATTTATTTTTATTGTCTATGTATATACATATGTATATTTCTATTTTTGGTGCCTTATTGCCTTGGGTAGGACCTAATGTATGATGTCAAATGGAAGTGGTTAGAGAGAACATTCTTGCCATGTTCCTGACTTTATGGGAAATTATTGAATATTTCATGGGTAATTATGACTTTAGTTGTGGTTTTTCATAAATATCCTTTAACAGATATAGGAAATTCCATTTAATTCGTAGCTTGCTTATTTTTAAAAACATTTTCATTGGAGCTGGCCCAGTGGCCTAGTGGTGAAGTTCAGCAAGCTCTGGCTTCGGTGACCAGGGTTTGGTTCCCAGGTGCTGACCTACACCACTTGTTAGTCGCCATGCTGTGGCAGTGACCCACATACAAAATAGAGGAAGATTGGCAACGATTTTAGCTCAGGGCAAATATTCCTCAGCCAAAAAAAAAAAAAAATTTATCAGGAAACATTGTTTAATTTTGTCCAATACTTTTTCTGCATCTTTAGATGATTATTTCCATTGTTCTTTTAATGTGGTGAGTTACATTGATTAATATTTGAATGTTAAAGCATTATTGCAGTATTTCTTGAATCAGCTCTACATGTAAAGGTCTTGGAAATCCTGTCCACACAACAAGAAAAAAGTTAAAGAAAAAAAAAAAAACAATGATTTCTCTTGGCCCATCAGAAAACTGAGGTCACAGTGAGAATAGACACCTCAAAATCTAGAGAGACAGGCAAATATAGGGAATCAGAACTGACTGAGATCAGCTTACCTGGAGCAGAATCTGTTGGAGACATAAACTGGTAAGAACACTTAAATGATAACTTTGACCAAATGCTAGAGGTGAAGAGTAGGCTAGCATGAATGAGAGAGACACCTGGGGGTGACTTTCCTGGGGGACCCCCACACTTTCATAGGTCTTGTGTCCAGAAATCCCACCAGTGGTATATCACAGATATGGTGGATTATCAATCCAAGTATATCAATATTCGGTTTAAATGTAAACAGTCTAAACATCAGTTAAAAGGCAGAGATGGTCAGAGTGGATTAAAAAAAAAAAACAAAACACACATGACCCAACAATATGTTGTCTACAAGAAACCCACTTAAAATTTAAAGACAAAAATCAGTTACAAAGGGATGGAGAAAGACACTATGCTAACACTAATCAAAAGAAGGTTGGAGTAGCTATAGTAACTGCAGACAAACACTTTAGAGCACAGACAGTTGTCAGGGATAAAGAAGAGGGCATTCCATAAGGATAAAGGGGTCAATTCTCCAAGAAGATATAACAATCCTTGATGTGGATCCACCTAGTAAAAGAACGTCAAAATGTGAAACTTTTGCTATCTCAGCAAGTATTTTGAGACCCATAAATATGGTTTATCTATTTCCTTTTTTAAAAAATGCGATCATCTTGGGGCCAGCCTGGTGGTGTAGGGGTTGGGTTCACACACTCCATTTCAGCGGCTCAGGGTTCATGGGTTCAGATCCTGGGTGCAGACCTACACACCACTCATCAAGTCATGCTGTGGCAGCACCCCACACACAAAATAGGGGAAGATTGGCACAGATGTTAGCTCAGCAACACATTCTTCCTCAAACAAAAAGAGGATGATTGGCAATAGATGTTAGCTCAGGGCCAATCTTCCTCACCAAAAAGAAAAAAAAAAGTGATCATCTCATGTGACAACTTTTCCTTTTCCTTTGGATTCCCTAATTCTATTTTCCACAAATCAACTCAACATGACTACGTAAATGGACACCAACGACAACAAAATCCAAGGGCTTCATTTTTGGGGGTAGGTGTAATTTTAGAAATATTTTCACTCAATCTCTGAAATGTATTAATTTTACATTATATTTCAATTAAAGCCACATATTAATTATAAAAAATATGAAATTTGCAATATAAAATTAAAATCATTGCAAATATGTAAGACACCAAGTTTATAACCTCCTGATGCCATCGAAGCTTTTGTTTCAACTGAGGGACCTTTTAAAGAATCACAACCTATGCCAGAAACTCTTGATTTTGGAGTAAACAGTAACAGTCAGTGTAGAATGTGTCAATTTTACTTTCATGAAAATGTAAATGTGGCTTAACATCATTTTTCTCTTGTGGCAGAAAACCCAAGCAAAACTTCGCCTTTGTAAACCATTAAAAAGTATGCAAATTTTGAAGGAAAATCACCAGAATTGTTTTCAAATAATGAGACAGAAATTTTTAAACTAGGAACAAAAATCAAACAAGATGTTTTTGAAAACTCCTTAATGATCATTTTCAGAATAATCTTAGAAAATGAATCAGGGAAACTTTTGAGAAGGCCAGTGCTGTTGATACATCCCAATTTACTTGAGGATGGCACAGGATAAGTCAACTGGTATGGGATCCACACTTCAATTGCATCAAAGGAGGTATTTTAACAGCTCGAAAGAAAACAAATGGTTAACCAACCCGGAATTTAAAATTACAGTAAATCCAAGTACTAGCTTCAATAATTACACCATTATACTTGTTTTTGTTACTATATTTCTAGCTATGTCTCTGAAGACTTTAGTTTTACACAATTTTTAATAACATAGTTTAATTTAATGGCCCATTCTAGTACCCAGATATAAGCTATTCCAAGAAATATCCTTTTCTATCACATTATGATTGAGAGCATTTTGAAAACTGGGAAGCATTGCAAATATGGAGAGATGTACGATACAATGAATATTATCTGCATTACACGATATTTTACATGCAACTGAAAATTGACTATTACTGTTACTTTATCATCAGAAGTTTAAAACTGATTTTTGGAGCAGATTTGAGTTTTAGAAACATAAGTAGCGATGTATATAGTTCAACTTTGGACTACCTCATAAGGAAAATACAGACTCCTTTTCTTTTTTTTCCCTGTTTCTGTGCAACGTAAATTCTTTGTGTCATTCTGGTCTTTGTGTACAGGGAATAGTGTGAGGAAGCTGTGTGTCATGTCTATTAAAGAGTTCATGATAATGTTACTTAGAATTCTGGCAGACATGATAATGGTTAAAAGGTATTTGGGGCTTAAACATTTCAGCAAAATCTTCCAATATAACTCTTATTTTGGTATATTGAAGCTAGAGTTCATGGTTGTATGTTTTCATTTCAAAAAAGTACAAAAAACAAAATCAAGCTCTGGAAATGGGCTTCATGTTTAGTGAACTTGATGTACTATATAAAATCTGTGCTTTTCACTTATCACCTACTCCAAATCCTCTTCATTCTTTAGAAAATGGAAACATGAAGACAAAACTTCCACTGTAATTACTACAGATAATAGAAAAGACTCTTTTGACCTGTTTTTTGTGAGTGGGCTGCTAAAAAAAGTGTGTCTCTAAACCCAGTGCAGGGAAGACCCACACTCTTTGAATACCATACAGATATTATCCTTTATCCTCCTAATTAGCTGGTAATGGACATGGCAGGTTCAGTCACCTAGTCTGTAGAATCTAGTTTTTCAGGATGATATTTGGTGTATGAAAAACAGGGAAAAGTAGCTTATTTCTATAGTTATTCCTGTTTTATTGGCACTTTTTGATACAGCAAGTCATTGCAACTCTAATTTCTGGCATACGCTCGCAAAACTTGTCATTGATAATACTGCGCGAGGATAGCACAAAACACAATTGCATAGAAACATCACCCTATTCACAATTGATGAGTTATTAACTCTATTGTTTTTTTCCCTCCAAATAATGACACTATGGTGAGTCAAAAGATGTATCTAGGCCCTAATGTGCTAAGAAAGTACCAAGAAATTTTAAGTAGTTCATTCCCAACAGCAAAGTTCAATCCATTATCACTCCACTTTTTCATTGGACACATTTGCTTTAAGTTATAGACAAGACATTGGGTCTCAAAGTGAAGAACAATTCAAGGGAACAATTCAAATAAATGAGGTTAAATTGGTCTCCTATTTATTCTAAACTACATTATCAAAGAACAATAAACCTAGGGAAAATGTGGCATTGCGCTGTGCCTGCATGTCCAAACATGTAGAAATTCATAAAGACTTGGAAATTTGATTGACTGCTTTCTAGGTACCAGGCAGTATTTTCCAAATACTACCTTCTCACAAAAGTTTTACGAAGTAAATGCCATCATGCTGAACCTGAACAATGAGGAAACTGAGGCATAGAATGGTTAATTGTCCAAGGACTTGAACTGTCCTTGTCTACCCCAGAGCACAAACTCCTAACCACCATGCTGTGTTACCTCTCCATGTCAAAGATGATTAGAATTTAAGACATTATGACAGAGCAAAGTAAACTCATTTCAAGTTTTGGTATCTTAAGATGGAAAATGCTAAATATTCTTACCAGAGGGAGGGAGTGAGGGGGATGTAGAAAAGTCAGAATTCCTTTTTCTAAAATAGAAAATGGCTAGGCAGTTATTTGTTAGTTAAAATCCTATTGAAATTTTTATTTAATTGAACTTGTCCTGATCACATAAAATTGCCTGCATAAATTCAAGCCAAAGAACCATCTGTTTTCTTCCTTTTTAATGACTTTGCCAGCATGTGTTCTTCCAACGTTTGTGCAGAATTCCCGAGAGACTTGTAGAGACATGCTCAGGAATGTCATGGATTACATTTGGAACACCAGGTAATATTTCATGTTCTGATTACTGTGAAGAAGCAAGAGGCTTTTTAATGGTGTTAGAAGAAAGGAAGATAAATATGAAAAATCAGCATAAGTTATTGGAGTCTCATGTAAAGTTAAGTCTACCTGACCTGACATGCTCTAAAATTCGGTGCAAACATAGAGTCTTGCAATCTTTGGTTTCAACTATCAGAAAAATATCACACAAAAGGTCTCGGTATTTTCATAAAATTTTCCTGGGGAAATCCATAATACTCTGTTAGATAAACTGGTTTCTGTGATTTAGTCTATCTTTGACCTACTTCTTATGGCATTCATCAAACAAACTCTTCTTATTCTCAGAAATGTGCATTAGACATATGGCAGGACTTTCAAAGTTAATTATAAAGATGCGTTCTTGGTTATTTGGATTAAACCTGATTATAAACCCTCATAGAACTTTATACACAGATACATAAAAATAAATTATACTTGCAGTCATGTTTTACTTTACTATCTTTATATTTTTGTGTTTGTGTATCAACACAGTACTATGAAGCAAACAAATGTAAGAAGAGTCTGGCTTGAGATAAGAAAATAGAATCACATAGCAATGGAAAACAATCTGGGACTTAACGCCTGTGCTCAAGGCCATCAGGAGTGTGTTCAGCCCCCAGCTAGGGTCACCTGCCCTCTTGTTGGCCCTGATAGAGATTACATAAGCAAGCCCAACTTTTTCACTGTGTATGCATGGATACATATATTTTGGTGTATATAAACATACTTTAAATGTACACCCAGCCATTTAGATATAAATGGGTGAGCAATCATTTATACTGTACCCTCTGTGATACAATCAACTTATATGGCTGTAAGTAAATATATTTTACTGACAATGTAGGACAATCTGTTAATTTTAATATTGTCTGTATGCCATTTAATATTTTAGAATACAAAGATGATGCCACAGCATCAGAAAAAGTGGATTGAAAGAAATTCAGTCTGCATGGAATCAGGCGTAAAAGCCATATCATACAGTTATCTGTCATGATGATGCTTTTCCTGGTTCGATAAAACCTACCCTTGAAAGAAAGTAAAACCTACCCTTGAAAGAAAGTGATGGCCGGGGTTGAATCAGACTTTGTCCTCTTACCCTTGGAGAGGTAAGGATTAAGGGTGTGGGTGCTGGAGCTGGACTACTGGGTTCCAATCTAGCCTCTACTTCTTCAGAGAAAGTTACCAACATCTCTCTGCTTCAATTCCTTCTTGTGGAAAATGGGTTAATAGTCACCTACAGACTTCTGCTGTATTCCTTCTCATTATATACAGATTTTAGCACTTCACTTACTGTTATTCTCTCCTGTATTAATTTTGATGTTTTCAATATCCATGTGGATAATCCGTTTTGCATCCCAGTCTCTTATTTTCTTGTCCTCCTCCTTGTTTCAATTAAGCACTTGCATGTTTGGAAATATAAATACATATTATGCTTTGTTTATAAAAATAGAATACATCATGTCATTAGAAGTGTATGAAAAGACTCATTCAGCCAGATATTTTTAGACACAGAATGATACAATAATGATAGAAAAGAATGAATTATACAGTTTTTATATTTCCACAACCACAAGAGAGGAAAGAATTGAGGTGCAATTTGGGAAGATTCATACAGAGAAAAAGCCCTGAAATAACGGGGAAATGGTTTGTATGGCAGATAAACAGGGGTATATTGAACTTGAAGATTTCTCAAGATCATCTTGGGTACTGCTCATGCTGGTCATTCCTCTTGCTACAAGGTCTCAGTAGAGAGATCAGTGCCAAAAAACTAAATATTTGTGCATCACGTTGGCTCTGTTTTTCTCTGTATTGCATGCTGCTGTTGCCTGGAAAGGCGCTCTAGGGAGCAGGGTAGGAGAGGCAACCATCAAAGTAGATTTCTTTTTGTATTGTTGAGTAAGCAGGGAAAAATCCAGTTGGGACGTATGGAAAAATATTGCCACAAAAGGAAATGAAAGCATATGCCAAGAACACAGGAGAAATGCATATTTCTGAAATAGACTTTTTGCAAAACCAAAATTACAATTTAGCTTCTTCATGTTCTCAATAAGAGAAATTATCTATGATAAAAGTACAGGTCATTATAGAGACAGTAAAAGCAAACTTGAGAATAGCTGGAATGGAAAATGTTAGCAAAGTTTAAAAAAAGCAAAAAGGCAAATGAGATGCTTTAAAGAACAGGTTTTATGTAACAGAAATTGAATTAGTGATTTAAAGAACACATTTGTGGACCAATCACAGAGAGGAGAGAAAGAAGATAAGTAGATGAAAGTTATAAGATAGGATATAAGATATTGGATATAATACATCCTTATACAATATACAGTCATGTTCTGCACAACACCATTTTGGTCAACAATGGACCGCATATATGATGTTGGTCCCATAAGATTAGTACCTTATGGGACCTATATGGACAAACCTATATGGAATAGCCTAGGTCTATAGTAGGCTATTTCATATAGGTTTGTGTAAGTACTGTAGGGGAGGAAGAAATTTTCCTCCACCCTTCTAGGTTCTTCTGGCTGGTCTGAGAATTGAATTGACATGAGACCGATAAATAGGAGAAAAACAAACAAGTTGAATGGCATGTATACATGAGAGAAACCCAGAAGAATGGAGTAAGTTGCCAAAATGTCTGAAGCCCTTACCTTAAATACCATCCTCAGCTAAAGACAAAAGATGCTGGAGTGGGAGAATCAGAGACTTCAAAAGAAAGGAAGGCAATTCACAGGTAGGTAAGAAGGAGCAAACATTTGGAAAACAAGTGTTTGGCCACACAGAAACAGAAAAACATGGAGGGGAGCCCAACAAACAGGTTTTTCTAGGTTCCTCCCTGTCTACCACCTAGTTCAGGTCATGCCAAGGTGATAGCTCCCTTCCTGAGACAGGCTTTTTTTTTTTGTGTGTGTGAGGAAGACTGGCTCTGAGCTAACATCCATGCCAATCCTCCTCTTTTTTTTGCTGAGGAATACCAGCTCTGAGCTAACATCTACTGCCAATCCTCCTCCTTTTTTCCCCCCTTTTTCTCCCCAAAGCCCCAGTAGATAGTTTTATGTCACAGTTGCACATCCTTCTAGTTGCTGTATGTGGGACGCCACCTCAGCATGGAAGGAGAAGCAGTGCATCGGTGTGCACCAGGGATCGGAAACCGGCCTGCCAGTAGCGGAACGCATGCACTTAACCGCTAAGCCAGGGGGCCGGCCCCCAGAGACAGGCTTTTTTATCTGAATTATTTTAGGCAGTTAAGGGGGTAGTAGCAAGAAAAAATTCTGAGTCTTTTGTTTCTTAAAACTAATCAGCCTAAAATAATCCTCATGTTCAAAGTCACATTCTGAGGTGGCAAATTTTGTTCCCCTTAGGTACACTCCATGATGTTTGCACAACGATGAAATCTAAGGACGCATTTCTCAGAACGTTTCCCCATCGTGAAGTAAGGCATGACCGTATAAGGAAAAACAGAACAACTGAACGAAAAGATGTAATCAAGCATAGAGAGGAAAAAAAGATTGTATGATGAGAGAAACATTATTATCTGATTTTGTAGAAGAAGACTTACCAAGGCTGAAGACTAAATAACAGATTCACACTAGGTCATAATCAGGCGACCACTTTCCTGGCATTCACATTTTTAAAAATCAAATTAAGGTTATTTACAAAATAGTGCAAATAAAGTGACAGCATGTTTCTTCTTAGTTATTTTACAAACCAGAAAAATAATGACATGATATCTACAAATGCTGAGTGGAAAAATTTTTGAACCAATTCTTCCATGCCCATCACAGATATTTAACTCATTAAACTTAGCTTCTATTTGCAGTTCCTGAAAATATTATTTGAAGTCTGAGCCACTGAAAAATAAGTCAAAATTACTAATATAATAGTAGAAAACAGACCTGGAAATTATATAAAAATCAAAGTTTTACCTGTCAATGTGATGGAAAAATAGAATGCTAATGAACAATAATCTTTAAAAAAAATCATTTATGTTGTTATCAAAGTGATATAGTTTATAATTCTAGATAAAACCAACAAATGCCACTTCAGGTGTAGGTTTAAGAAATGGAAGTGGAATAAGATAAACCATTCATTTTCCAAGACGGAAAAATATTCAATGTGAAAGCATATAAAGTTTGATTGAAGAACTCATTAGGAATGTGTAAATAAAGGTGATGTGGGAGATCAAAATTGGCCACCTCCAAATACATCTCTTTACCTGGATTATTTTCTCTGAAGGACATTTGACCTTCCCCTCCCAAACTGCCTAAAGAACTTAACATAGAAGGCCTGTTCCAGGAAGGAGCCACTACGATATGATAGCTGTAGTATAACGTAAAATAGATGCGATAAGAAAGGCACCAACAAGCCCATCTTATCAAAAATTGTCTCTCCAGCCCCGTTCTCTATAGGCGGCCCTGTAAAGAGTTGTCTGACAAGCATTTGCATTTCCACCTCCACGTGAATTGTCTTCTTCCCCTCTGAAATCCCAAACCACTACCCCACAACACCCTCCTCGCCTTTAGCCGAATATACTTAAGTAAGCAACTTAGTCAGAATGATGAGTTGTTCAGTTTCTATTTTCTGAGTTTCTCCCATATACATGTTATAAAGCTTTGTTTGATTTTCTCCTGCTACTCAGTCTCATGTCAATTTAATTTGTAGCCCAGCCAGAAAGGACCCATAGTGGGTAGAGGACAGTCTTCCTCCCCTTTAGTGACAAAAGTAGAGGCATAAACATGATGGGGATCTTCAACTAGCAAACAAAATATGGTATATCTAAAAAGAAAATCAATTAGATGTTCAGCAAGAAAATATTGAACAGACTGATAAAACAAGATAACATATGTAAGTTCTTTGTCTCTGTGTTCTATTGTGTATTTTTATTTTTACTATCCTGTGTGTAATTCATTGGGCTTCTTGAAACTATAGGTTTCTTTCAAAGTTTTGGAAAATTCTCAATTTTTATCTCTTCAAATATTTCCACTTAACCATTTGTCTTTTTCTCCTCCTTCCTTCTGAAATTCTGGTTTGATTTCTTTGTTTGTTTTTTTTGATGTTCTCATTCCTTCCTCCATGTCACTCAACTTTTTTTTTTTAAGAGAGAGATAACAATATATTTTTAGCCTTCTATTTTAAATGAGTATTTTAGCCTAACCTCTCTTTTAAATTTTCTATCTCTTTGTCCATCTGTTCTGTACTCTGGATAATTTATTCAGATCCATTCTCCAGTACATTAACTTTCTCTTTTTAATTTGTTTTGTTTTAATTCCTGTTTATTGTTGAACAATATTGTTTCATACACGCAAACAAAACCCAGCACTTTGTTAAAATAATCTTTTATTTTTGTTAATTCAATCATCTTTAAAATGAACTGTTTCATTCTGTTTCATTCGTACTACTAGATATACCTCCTCACCAGTACCCCCTCCCTTGCTAAAATATTGAAATAGTTGGAATATGATTTTATTTGTTTTTGTAATTTTTGTTTTTTATTTTACAAGGATACTCTCCATCCCTGTACACAATAGAGTCAGAATAGGACAAAAGTTAATATTTCAAAACTTTGGGTTTCTGAGATCACTTAGAAATTATTGACCTTCTAATAGTAGGTAAAATAATTTAAAATATATATTAATTAATAATATATTTATATATTAAAAATATATATTTATATATTATATAAAATATATATTAAAAATATATATTTATATATTATATAAAATATATATTTATATATTAAAAATAATATATTTTAATTAATTAAAAATATATGGAGTTTTCCATTTAAAATACTGTTAAGGAGAAAAAAGCAAAAACTTGGTATTATGAGTTGATTATGTCCACCTAAAAAGACGTGGAAGTCCTAACCCCCAGTATCTCAGAATCTGACTTTATTGGGAAATAGGGTATTTACAGAGGTAATCTAGTTAAAATGAGATCATTAGCTTAGGTCCTAATCCAGTATGACTGGTATCCTTACAAAAAGGGAAATTTCGGACAGACAGACATGTAGAGAGGGAAGATGATGTGGAGACATACAAGTGAAGATAGCCATGTTACTGGAATGACATTACAAGGAATGCCATCAAACATCAGAAAGCAGAAGAAGCAAGGAACAATTCTCTGCTAGAGCCTTCAGAGAGAGCATGGCCCTGTCAACACCTCGATTCCAAACATCCGGCCTCCAGAACTGGTAGACAATAAATTCCTGTTGTTTTAAGCCACTCAGTTTTTGGTACTTTGTTATGGCAGTCCTAATTAGAGGACTAACACATTCAGAAATTTAGATTCTTTCCCTGCCCCCTGTTGGAAATTCTCTGTGTGGTGTTTTAATTGTGGATGATTATGTGTGTTATGTCACCTTCAGGAGTGGTGTTTCCTTCATGGGCAGAATTTTCTATTCAAAATGACCATGTTTAGAATATCAGAAAAGAACTCAAGAATGGTAGTATTTGCTTTTACTTCTTTCTGTAATGCCTTTTTTACTTCTGGCAGTCTACTCATCCTCGCTTGTTTTGTTTTTCTTTTCTAGATCATTATGCATGCCATCTTCATTGTGCTCATGTCTCCTTCTCACTCTCTTTTCCTCCTCTTCTTTCCACTTCATTTCTTGATCTTGGTCAACGTCACTGTCAGCTTCCTGCCTTCTCCTTTCTTCCCTGGAGTTTCTATCAGCCTGGGTGGTAGAGGAGGGGTGGGTGTGGTGACTGAAGCACAGGAGGAGAGAGCGAGGGACAACAGGGAAGACAGTGGAGCCTGATTCTCTCTTCAGCATACCCACCTGGCCACTAAACCCAACCCTTAAGTTTGTTTTTATTTTATTTTTCTTTTTTCATGTGAGGAAGGTCAGCCCTGAGCTAACATCCGATGCCAATCCTCCTCTTTTTTTGCTGAGGAAGACTGGCCCTGGGCTAATGTCCATGCCCCTCTTCCTCTACTTTATATGGGATGCCGCCACAGCATGGCTTGACAAGCGGTGTGTCAGTGCACGCCCGGGATCTGAACCTGCAAACCCCCGGGCCGCCATAGCAGAGCACGCGCACTTAACCGCTGTGCCACGGGGCTGGCCCCCAACCCATCCCTTAGGTTTTTAATTTTAGTTATTATATTTTTAATTTCTACGAAAAGTTCTACGTTAATATTTTTCAAATCTGCCAGTTAATTCTTTACAGTTTCTTTGTCCACATATTTCCAAGGTTTTTTTTTTTTTGTTTAGTTCATTAAGTATAGAGAACATAGCTATTTTATAGTCTACCTCTGATAAATCTAACATCTTGTTGTTTAATTTTCTCTCTATTAAATCACAAGGCTTTGCTTATGGAGTCTCTTTTCTTTGTGTTTAGTTATTTTTGTGTCTGGGTTGCATGTTTTACTTGACATTTTGTTTGTGGGAATATTTGGGGACCAGGAAGGAGAATGCATTTTTCAGAGAGGGTCTTCATTTGCATCTTCCAGGCAACTGGGGGACATGGAAGGCCAGGATCACTCCCAATAGCATTCTAGGCTTTATTCTGCATGGCTCTGGCATGCAAACCCACAGGAAAGCACTTGTTTTCTATATTCTTAGAAGCAATTTTTCACCTCTTCCTGGTTCCAAACAAGTGATTTCTCTGCACTCCTGGGAGTGAGGAGGGGTTTGTGATGAATGGTAACTTCTGTTTATATTTATTTTGAGGATATAGACGTTTGGGGTCCCAATTAATGGGAGAAAAATCTCCTATTAGACTCCTCACCTGGTGGGCCTGGGGTTAATCTGACCCAGCACGCTGTGAATCTGAAAAACTTTGATCACAAGTTTCCTGATTTGGCAAACGCTTTCAAGGCAAAATCAGTTTCTGTGCTCAGTTTACCTCTCTGGGTTCCCAAGTTCACCTAGTTTTCTGAACTGACAAATTCCACTTTTCATCCAGGATGAGGACAGACTGGAGCACCCAGCCTGCCATGTTATTGTATCAGAAACAGGGTCTTCTTTTGGGCAACTCAGTAGTTTCATAGGTGCAGTCTTTTTTTTGTCTTTTCCCCAGAAGGAAGAGGTTGAGCTGTTCAGTGTTGCTAGATAAAACGAGTATCACCAAATCAGGTGATCAGAACACAGTTTAATTTTTATTCTGTTTTTCAGCTTTACTGAAGTACAATTGACAAATAAAAGTGTCTATATTTAAAGTGTACACTATGATAATTTGAAATACATATAGTTTGTGAAACGATTACCACAATCAGGTTAATCAGGTTAATTAACATTTCCAGCCCCTCACATAGTTACCTTTCTTTTCTTGTAGTGAGAATGCTTCAAGTTTATTCCCTTAGTAAATTTCTAGTACACAACACAGTATTAACTATAGTCAGCATGCCATTCATTAGATGCCCAGAACTTATTCACCTTATAACTGAAAGTTTATATGCTTTTACCAGCATCTCCCCACCACCCCAGGCCATGGTAACCACCATTCTACTCTGTTTCTATTTTGTTTTTTTAGATTCCACATATAATGAGATCATACAGTATTTGTTTTTCTCTGTCTGGATAATTTCACTTAGCATAATGTCCTCTAGGTTTGTCCATTCTTGCAAATGGCAGGATTTCCTTCTTTCTCATAGTTGAATAATATTCATATTCATATATATATATATATATAGATAGATGGATGGATAAAGAAGATGTGGTATATATATGGTTGACAGATACTTAGGGTGTTTCCATATCTTGGCTATTGTAAATAATGCTGCAATGAACATGGGAGTGCAGCTATCTACTCAAGATACCATTTTTACTCTTTTTAACAACTTGAATGAGATAGGGTTGTAGTTACAAGGAGAGCTCCCATCCAAGATAAGCAATAAGTAGTATTAGTTGAACCCGGTTGGGGGTGAGGTGTAAATCCATTTATGTACCTTCCTCAAATACTTCCCCACCCTGTGTGGTAGCCAGTTGGCATCCTTCCTCTCTGTCCTCTCAGATCCTCCTCCTGCTGTACATTCTTAAAGGGATATCTGAAATTCCAATCCTCTCAATGTTTTCTCTTCTGGGCTTTCTGATTATGTAAGGTTATGTTTATTCCTGTTCAAGTGCAAAGTAAAGAACCAAATGCCCTCTCCAATCCCTTCCACTCCTATGGTAGAATGTTCCAAAGAATGAAATGTTCAGTGTTCTAACTCAGTGTTTCTTCAAGGGACGCGATTGGCATTTGGATGCAATAATTCTTTGCATCCACGGCGCCATTAGATGCGAACCGTGCTCTGGGGCCATTGTTATAATTTAAAAAAAACAAAAAACAGACACAAAGATTTCCAAGTGCACTTTGGGCCAATACCATCCCCAGTTGAGAATTACTGTGATGAAAGTTATCAAAATCAGTTTAATTAGGGAGTGTCATTTCCTAATTCAAGGAGTGGTTGTTACATGTGTGTGTGGTGGTCTGAGGAGTGGGTGAGTTATTTGGGGAGGAAAGGAGGTACTATGAAGAAGCGATTTATGCTTATATGACATTTGGTCAAAATTATTAATGTGTTCATATTACAGGAAACATACAAATAAGATATAAAGCCTTCTCATATCCCTTCCTCATCTCAAGCTTATAAGGTGTAAGGGCTCCATGCAGATGTGGAGGAACAAGGTGGGAGTCTAGAGATAGCATGTGTAAGAGAAGACAGAACACCTAACGTGAGGTTTAGGAAGTAGTTATAGGAAGTAGACGAGTTTTGGAGATCTACGAGTTGAGTGTGGAAGTAAAAGCATCAGGAGCATCTGCAATGCCTGGGAAGCTGGTGAGCTGGACTGCAATAAGGAGAGAAGATTAAAATAATTCCCAGCAGCAAGCATATATGCATGTACCCCTCCCTCCTCTGGTGCCTTTTATAGAGAAATTGAATAGAAGATGGAAGTGCTTTTAATTTCCTTTTGACTGATGTGTGTGATTTGATGTACGTATTTGGAGGAGATGAGAGAAAAGCTGCACCAAGACTCACCTACAAGCATATTTGTTAAGCAAGCTCTTATTATTAAGAACACTAATGCTACTTTCATCAGCATTAATTATATTTTTGAAGACATGTCTTTGAAATTTAGAAAACCTCATATTAAGGCCATGACATTTATTTTTAGTGGATGTCTGTTCAAATAAAGACATAACAGGAAAAATTTCATTTGAGCATTTGCTTTACAGACAATGTAATGTATCCTTCTGGCAGGATAATTATTATTATTATTATTGAAACCTATGAAAATGACTTTGAAGTTTACTTGACCATTTCAGAAAAATGATTATTTGGATTTCCTGAAATGAAAGCAGATGCTAGCTAGCACTTTTATTGTACACTTTATTTCTATATAATATGCCATGAAGAAATATTTCACTTAACTGAAATAAAATTAAATATTTAAAATTATGATGTGATATTTAGTAAGATATAAGAAGGCATTGCATTAACATAAAATATTCAGCAATATTGCTTGGCACATGCCTTGGTATTTTATGAATATTAAAATATTCATTTTATTTTGCATATTAAGGTTCTGGCTTTTGTCTCTCACTGTATGCATTTGTTGTGATTGATTTAGTAATATGCATCGAAATAGCACTAACAATTCTCTTAGTATAATGCGAGGTAGTTACAGAATGATGATCAGAATATGTTGTATTATGTGGCATTTAGAATGAGAATGTTTTAGCTAGACTATATTGAAAATTAACCCATTTGTTTACAAACTGGTTGATGTTAAGATGCCCTATCTGTATTTTTTGTTACATTATTGAAATTAGTTGAAAAGGTATACACTCTAAGACTGAGCTTCATCATCCTTTACCCAAGTACACTGAAAGGTGCCTTTACTAACACATGCACCACTTCTCAAATATTGAGACTATTAGATGCTAAGTAGTAAAGTGACTTTTGTGTTTGCTTATAAACGGGTAGTAAAGTAATAAATATATTGGGTTCTAAGGAAGAAAGTGTTCGTCTTTTAACTTGTATAACACTCCTGAGCTCTGTCTGGGAGGAAATCAACAGCTTTTCAGAGAGCAATAGCCTTCCCTTGTTAGGTTCACACCATGTCAGAACGGGTCTGTTAAGCCGCTGGACAGGAGCACTCGGGAGGAGGAAGTGGCAGCAGCATGCTGTGTTTTCACAACATTGAAATTCTATCTTTTCTCTAAATTTTCATGACAGATCCTGGCAGGGGTGATGTAGAATGGAGCGCAGTATTTGCCTACAGCTGGTGAAAAGAGCTTAAGAGAAAAAAAGACAACTTTAAACAGTATCCATTCCAGAAAACAGAGAGGGGACTTTGGGGCCATGCAGCTGCCCACCATCCGCTCACACATGGGCAACTGAGGACGACCGGCCTGCAAAGGGAGACACATGTCAGGCAACAAACACTGGCAGCTGGGACCTCCTTAGAGGGCAAGGAAGATGTGAAATGAACAAGCTGCTCACAGCGCCATTTGTAGTCACCTATTCAGGCAATAAACTAACTTAAGATAACCCTGTGCTTTCGCAGGAATACGCTTATTATTGTCACGGTAAAAGTGGAATTCTAAAAGATTGCCTCTGGAAGAGGCAAAATAAATTAGATAGCCTGGAAATCTGAGAGCAGTTTCATATCTGGTAAATACGTTTTCCTTCAATTTGCTTAGCTTTTCTCCTGACCTAAATAAATGGCTCCTAAATTTCCACTTTATTGGTGTAACCCATCCTAAAAGGTACATGTCATATACGGAGACACTAATTAAAGACTATCCACAGTTGTATTTTGAGAAGTAAAGTCAATGGTATATTTTCTGGGGCCAAAATTGCACAGTGAATTTAGGCTAAAGGACATGGTTACGATGACTCTTAAGATCTAGGATTTTTTGTGTAGAAAAATATATAAAAATATTTCCCTAAGGTTTATTTCTGTAAAGTTTAAATCCAGTCTCTTCAAGGTAATTATAAAATAAACTCCTATTGAATGATTTGTTATTGACAAAGGCATGAAATTCATAGTATTTAATGCAACAACTTCTTTTTAACAGATGAAGAAGTGGAGATTTATTGCTACAGACGAGAGAAAAGAGCGAAAGAGGAAAGGCGAAGCACACCACCAGGAGAAAGTAAAATAATTAAAAGGAGAATAAAAGAAAAAAGAGGAAAGTGATCAATTGATCATACTGGAATAGGTGATCTAAGAAGCCCTCTGGTACAAGATTTTGGAATAAAATGCCACAAAAAAAAACCGCTTCAGGACTTAACCGAAGCTCAGGTAAACTTTCACGTATTGACGTTGAAAAAAATTAGATTGCCAGAGTCTGGAAATGGGATTGGAAATACATCAACATGGAAGAAAAATAACCTAATACAGTGTGAAAAGATAGGTAGTTTATCCCTTTAAGTGGAGTATTTTTTTTTGCCAAAAGCATCATTTTACCAATTATCCCAGTTCCCATGAGCCAGTCTTTGCCAAGGACGTCACCTTCAGTACCAATTTGCTGCATTTGTGGTGAGTCTGACAGTTACCCCTCGCAGGAACCTCCTCCTCATTGGGCTGACGGTTCAGCACAGAAGAGCTGCCGAGATAAATACACCATGAGAATTAACTTGGACCTCACATTCTGGGTACCACATCCCTCTCTATATCCCGGAGACACTATGTTGATTTAGACAACTTGAGCAAAATCTAGGGCAGAAAGTGTTCTAAATGTAAAGAATGGATTCATTGACTTGTTGGTTTTACTTCTACTCTTTCACAGCCCTGTAGACGTGTCTAAGTCCCAGAGAATTAGAGATGGTCTTTCCTTAATGCTGTCGTTGGCTATGGAGTCTTATGAATTGTGTGAATCCCTTGTGGATTTCTCGGTCATTGTTTTTGTAATGATGAATTGTTACATGAGTCGTGATTTAAAAATCAAGCCTCTAAGGATGCCTGAAGGAAATCAGTTGGTGGGTTTCAAGAATGCTATATGAGCATAAAGACCGTAAAACCTAAGTTTCAGTTGACAAGGAATCGGGATTATTTGGTTAAAATGTTGTCCATTGTTAAGTGAGATATCTTAAACTAACATCATTTTTTATTCATTTCAATATTAGGAACAGCCATGGGATTTTTCTTCCTTTATAAACTTCCTCTATAAACTTTTCTCTCTTATAAATGCTTCAAAATTAAATAACGTTAAATAGCAAACTCTTAATTATTAAAATTAAAATAAAGCAATGTTGACAAATACTATAATAAAAACAAATGCAAACTCAGACCCTGAAATCTCATGCGGTTCTCAGAAACACATTAGAAATCCAGATGAGTATTTTTCAATGATCATTCAAATGACAGTAAAAAACAAATAAATTTTCATAAACCGCTGATGTCATTAAAGGAAGCTAGTTAGAGAAACATTCACCTAAAAGGTGTCACAAGGTTCTCACATCAGACATTTCTTTTTCAGTGCTTGTATCAGTATAACATATACAACTGAAGAGCATTATGGATGGTGGAGTTAACTAATTTTTATTGGCTCTTATAACTCCAATAATCTGGGATACAGAGAATGCATACACATTTGAGGACTTACATACTAACAATAGAATTTCAAGGATTGCCCACACGAAAAATAAAGGCATTCTACCAGGCTAGGGAGGAGATGGAGACCATCTCTGTATGCCCCGAGAGCAGAGAGAACCTGCTTGCTGATCCTCACAGACCCGTGGAGAGGAAGGAGGACACCAAGAAGCAACGCCCGTGTGGGATGTCCGTGGACTCTCCTGCATCACCTCACCAGAGGTTTCTGTGGCCCAAGAACACCAAAGAGTGCTTGACTGGCTGCACAACCAGACCCTATGGACAGCTCTTTGCTCACCTGTGGACCAGTGGTTGAGGACCACATGGTCTGACTGTTCTGTGTTGGCATGACATAAGACCTTTGGGCTGCGCCCCAATCTTGTGGAGCAGAGACCAGGGACAACTGAAGCTAGAGTCAGATATTAACTTGAACTACAGAAAATATAGTTACCTATGTCATCGACATGATACTTATTAACATAAAGCTATTTAAATATTCTCCTTAGAATACAAAGGAGTTCGGATGGATGGGCTGCCCACTGGGGTAACCTAGACTCACTTCCATGAATTAGTAACTTAGAATTTACTCATTTATTTCTAGGAAAATAAACACTCATCATCTCACACTCCTGTTCCTCTGGATCCCCAAGTTCAGAGTCCTAGCTTTCACTATTCCTTAAGGTAAAGGTAATGTCCAGATGGTATTGATTTTAGGTAACATTTCACTGCTTTTTCCTTTTCTAAAACCCAATATGATATCAGGAGTATATTACTGTTAGAAATGTATTTGTTGGTGTAAGAAAACAAGTTAATTATGCATCTGCTGTCCACAGTCTGAGAAAAAGTCTATCTGCTGATCCTTACAATATCTAGTAGCATAATTGCCCAAGGAATAGGGAGTGTTATTGGACCCAGTTTGTTTCCCAAGAGACTACGGGAAAAAATTATGATGCCTCTTTAGTGTCAATAAGGAAAACTCAGTATAACTGTGATATGTTTACATTTAAAGATTGTTTTAATTTATAAGCTTTCAGATTAGGGGCTTGACATCTGTGTTAGTCAGGATTAAGTCAGGAAAATAGAAACCCCAACAGTTGTTTTTACTAGAGATAATTTAGTACAGGATATTGGGTAAACAGGTTTTGAGGACTGGAAGACAAAGGGGAACTGGTGAGGTGCCACAGTGAGGGACATCCTAACAGCTGGCGATAAAAGAGGCTGAGGATTGGAGTTATTAGAACCTGGAACATTGGTTGAGAAGCCCAGTGAACTGAGACCTGGATGTCTGAGCAGGGATGTTGCCTAGGTAGTGCTGGCACTTCATGAGCTCGGGGAAGGCTTTGCTAAGCTGGGACCCAGAACTCTAAGGAAAGGGTGCTGGTGGACAGGTGTCGGAATCCCAGAATCTCAGACAAGAGCTCAGAGAGCTGGGACCCAAGAGAAGGAAGTGCCTCTAGGCTGGTGCTAGTATTTCTGCAAGGCATGATGAAGCCATTTTGGTAGTAAGGAAAATATGTGGAAATAGAACCAGCTGCTATTGGAACCCACAACTGTTGCCAAAGGGAAGGGTCATTGTTGGTGGAAAACTGTCAAGAAAAATAAAACCTAGGAAATACCAAGCCCCTCTAGCTTTCCCTTCTCCCTCTAGCAGCCCGTCGACATAAACTAACAGAAAACTAGCTGGCACAGCAGCGCAGTTTGCAGTTTATCTCAGGCATCCCTGAGAGCAGAGAGCAGAGAGATGGTTTGGAGGGGAAGGATAAAGCATAGCACCCAGCACAATCCAGCATGCTGGATACTCAGCATCCATGCACAACCATACACTCGCATTTGCAATTTCACACGGCAATGATAACAACTGCGTTACTGTTCGTCTAATAAGATGCAAGTATCCTTTATACAAAAGAAGACCTCTTGCCCTCTCTCCAGAAAAAGTGGGGGAGACAAAACAAAACAGGAATCTATGAAATCTGTATCCCTTGAACAATTGTGTTAAAAGAAATCATGAGGTATTGGTTGCTGCTACACAATGTGGGCAGAGAGGAATCTGTCTAGGACCCAGGGATTCTCTGGGACATCTCTTAAAACTACCACATCATGTAGTAAAAGTTCATGGAAAACTACAGCAACCAAAGCAAGTCAGGGCCTCAGAGGCTCAGGCTCTTCAAGAATGAAGTTTCCAGGCATTCCATCAGTGAAAGAAACCCACTAGCTAAGGTTCCAGGAGAGGGTAAAGGGCACATGGAAAGAGTAATGGAAGAAGGACATTAGAAGCACTCAGTTACAAAAACTGGGACTGTGGCAGCAACTCTGAATCATTTCTTTCCTGTTTGTTTGATACATATGCGTTTGTGTGTCTATCATATTCTTGCTTGTTATCTCTTTATGTATAGCATGCGTATATACGGGTGCCTATCATCCATCTATCTATTATCTATCTACCTATCTGTCATCTATATACTAATATTCTCTTCTTTCCTCGTATTAATTTAAATAAGGGTCGCAGGTGGTAGGTAACTTTATAATTTAGTGTTTAAATTATAGAAGATTCAGGTGGGACTATGACTGAATTTAAAAAGTAATTAACATTGCCCCAGTGACGGGTACACTGAATAGTATTATAATGAACCAATTGATACACGTGTTTTGAGAGATGAAACCCTAAATCCCATGAACTCAACTATTAGTTAGGCATAAAAATGATAATACAGATGAATATTTATTGGTGTAAAAGATATTTGTGATATATTGTTGAGTGATTTTTTTTTTTTTTTTTTTTTGGCACATAAAACCTTATGTAAGATTTCCATTTCATCCCATGGTGGTGGCAGATTTACTTTCTCAATGTAAACAACTGGAAAACTGGACACAATGTGAAACAAACATCTTCTCAGATATGGAAAACAGGCAGAAAGGAGACAGTTGAGGGGAGGCCCACAGTTGCCCTGATTTTTCGTCTGGAGGAACATTCCAAACTCAGTGCAGGAGTGGAAACCAAGCAGAGCACAGTGGGCTCACTGGGCTGGGGAGGCAAGGATGACCTGGAAGGATAAGCAGCTGGAGTTAATAATCACAAGTACCAGACAGGAGGGGATAAGAGAAAGGGGCATAAGGAGAAAGAACACCAGAAATTTACACAGGGTTTCTTTTAAGACTTTGACTGAAAATTCAGCTGCATCTGTGTTGTTGAAACTGTATGAGGGTGAGAGAGGAACAATTACTGTAGCTCAGCTGTAGCTGGACAATTCCCAGAGCTCTGAACAGGTGAAATGAAGAAACCTCGCCGACCACGGGGTATTCAGCATTCCTGAGGAAGGGCTGCTTCTGACCCAGGCTTGTAAGCTCACAGCAAGGCTCACTTCCTTGCTTCTGAAGGTGTGGTGATGTCAGGGCATTCACTGTTGCTTGACACTTATTCTGGGCCTTGAAGTGGTTTGAGCACGTCACATATATTAACCACTCTACCCTCAAAACAGCTCAATGAGTTAGCCACTATTATTATCCCATTTCCCCAATAAGGAAAGGAAGGCACACTAAGGAGGTCCCACAGCTGTTAACATGGAGCCAGAATTTGTACCCCGCAGGCTGACTCCAACATCTTCCCTCTTGGCAACTGCTTTTCCCTGCCTGGAAGTAGACAGACCAGGATATTAACAATGACTATTTCATTGTAATGGGATGATGGCTATTGTAAAATTTTCTGTATTTTGCTTTTATGTATTTTTAAATGTTTTTAAAATGAACACACTCTGATTTTGTAATAAAAACAGATTTATTTTTAGCTAAGAATACAACAATAGCTGTGAAGAATGTATATAGGTGCAATCTTTTTAGAAAGCGATTTGGAAGTACGAATCTGGAACAAAAATAAGACTGTTCCTATCTTAGGTAAAGTTGGATCCCACTTTTTAAGTAATGCATGGTATATATCAATTTAAAGACTGAGAAGAGGATAGGATTATGAACAATTTTGATTATTTAATTTTACTTTCTGGGCTAATGTGTAAGGAAAACATATTAATATCAACTTTAACCAGGAAAAATGGTATTTTTTAGGTTCACATTACTTAGCTAGTAAGCTCATTTGTATAAATTTTTAGTAAGATTTTTAGGACAGTATTGTTTATAATAATGAAACCTCATGAGTAACCTATATGTCAAAAAATGAGATTAATTAACTAAACGACATAGCTATGCAATAGAATATTATAAAGACATTAAATAATCATAGTTTTGAAGGATGTTTAATGACTTGGACAATAATTCAGAATACATTACTAAAAATTAATGTTATCAACTGTATCTACACTCTCTTTCCAGTTTTGTAAAAATAAATTACAAAGATAAATACATCTCTCCACCCACACCCCACCTCTCACACATAACATAGGGAGATACCAAAAATGTTAAAAGTTGTTCTCTCTGGATAGTGAAATTAAGGTGTTATTAATTTCTTCTTTATTGTTTTTGTTATTTTTCCAAATTTACCATGAGAAAGATGTTTGTTTTTTCTTCCATAGAAAATTGATATATATTCATAATGCAGAGGCAAAATATTTAACTCTAAATTTACATAGTTTTCTGGAATTTAGAATGGATACAGAAATATTTTTCTGCTTCTCTGGTGCTTACCAGCTATGTGAGGATGTCAGCCTCCTTATGTAATGACAAAAGTTCTAGCCTTCTTCTTTGCCAACAATTTTAGTTATGATTTGGGTGTGAGTAAATATAACAATACTGGGGACAATATGAAGGTTTCTGGTTCATCATAGAACTAGCTGAAAAATAAAAGATGTGTATATTTTAGCTACTCAGTATAAAGTTTTACAGAATAATTTTTAATTCTCCAAGAAAAATAAATCACTAATGTTACCTAGCATTCAACCAGCATAATGAATAATCACGGTTCATATGGTGATGCCTGGAAATACAAAAGGGCAGCTCACATTTTTACCAGTATTCAGTTATTTTTTTCTACATAATATATTTGCCAAATCGCCTATAGCATTGGTCTTTGGAAAGGTCATGTTTGATTGCTAGTTTTTGAACCCTTATTGCTCCAGCTATATTAGTTCTTTTTGTCTCTTTCCTCATTTTATTTCAGACAAAACCAGCCACTGATTGCTCCCTCAAAAGCTAGAAACACTCAATTGGCAGAAATACCTATTACTTGAAGAGAAGATAAGAGCGTAAAATTCCTGAGAGATAAAAGCAAATTTTATTTAGAATGATAGAAACTGAAATCTTGAAATTCTGAACATGTTTTGTGTTTGAATTATCTGAGAAAATGAAACAATCAGGACTTTTGTGATTTTGATAGACTATCAGAAGTTTCCAAGATAACCCCAGGCTAACATTTTAATAAATACGTGTGATTATTTGAGTTCTTGTCTGCGTTCTTAGCTAAGGTAGAGTATGTAGCAATACAACATTCTCTAGATTGCTGTCACGCTGGTGCAAACTAGCAAATGCTTCACCAGCGAAAGTTTGCAAATACGCTCTGTAGATAGTTTCCGAGTAGCATGAATCATCTACTCAATTCCAGGGTATTTTTTCTTTTAAATAATAAAAAAAGGGAATTCCATGGGAGTAAGAATCAATACTGTTGTGTCCTTAGCAGTATCACCAGCACTCAATAGGGTCTCTGACACTCGGTTGCCTCCCAGGGCTAGACGGTGAATAAAGAGATGAACATGGCACCAATTTAAAGAAACACAGTTTAGGCTGTGTCTACATGATGTCACAGTTTCTCAGACAGACAGGAAACTGACTTTTTCTGTTTTTATCAAGGTTCTTAGATTTATGAAAAGACTGCCTAAGTATGTTTCCCTGGAATTTTGGTAAATTGAGCTTCCGTATTCTATTTTTATACATAAATGACTGAAATAAAATAAATTTTAAATCTTATACCTTACTAATAGGGTAAATTAACATACAAACATACACCACCTATGGATAAGTGGTCTATATTTTTTCAAGCCAAGAATCAAGATTTAAAATATCTGATCTGACATTTGTATGTTCTTTATGGGAAAACAAAGTATTTCAAATAAAGGTTACTTATGAAAACCAAGATTTTTTCTATCATACTTATAAGTGGTTTCTCTTTTGCGTTTGTGCTAATTATTACCTCATGCACATTTAATATTGTAGCAGAACAGGTAACAAAATCTGGTTAAGGCCTCAGCAGGCTGAGACAATTCAATAGCCAGCAGCTGCAAAACAGGAATGTTAAAACAGAAAAAGTCCAAAGAATTTAAATTATTTTGGGACTAAACATTTTTAAGAATGCAATTAGACAAGACTGGTATTCCCCTTTCCTGGTAGCAATGATGGGAAATTTGATCTAAGGCTCTGATCATTTGGTCATCTCTATTGGATAGATTTTTGGATAGCCACTCTATTGTGCCTTGAGAGAAGGCAGAGAATTCAGTTTGTCAGTTTTTTGGGTTTTGTCTAATTGTGAGTTTGCTAAGTCAATTAAGATTTTTGTGTCCACTAGGAAGGGGGATAGCTCTTTTTGATCTGGTGAAATTGTTTTTCTATAGCTTTCTTTTCACTGCTGGCAGAGGTTGTTGAACTGAAGTTAAACACTCTCTATGTGTCTGTGGGCCTGCATGTCTGTATTTCAGAACTAGCTCTCATATGAGTGTCAAGTATTTTCCTAACTTCAGAGGACATGAAAAAACATGATGCAACATCTCTTGAATTAAAAGTGCTCTCTTTGATTGGTTTATACAAAGTTTCAAGTGCTTTTATAAATCTAACAGTTCCAAAATTCACAGAAAATAAGAAACTTCTGATGTTTTACATGTGCTAGACTTTTATGAAAAAAAAAAACAAAACCCTGATAGCTCAGAAATATTTTAAGAATCCAAGGCAAATAATTAAGGTTAATATTTAAATAAATAAGACCGGCTTAATAATTTTTAAGAAAAACCTCTTTTCTTTGATTTACTTGCATTAAGTATAATGCAGACATACATTTGATTTTAAAAATGAGTTCTGGGTTTCTTTTCTCATGAAAAAAACTAATAATCTGAACTTCCTAAACTTTTCTTCTTTGTCCACGGATCAAATAAGCTAACATTACCATTACATAATGTTTAAGATTACAAAAATACATTTTTTAATTCAACTACATTGAATCATTGCTTTAGCAGCTTTTTAATATGAACAGTAATTATGATTTGTACTATGTCAGCTTGAACATAATTTTAAAGATCCTTGGATAACATAAACTTGGGCTTATAATAAATTGAGTAGATTAATGATAATCTTTGGATACTTAAATAATTTCCAAGTAAGTCTGAATACTAAAACATTGATTATTAAGCATTATTTGGTATTTGTATACTTTTGCTTTTTAAATTTTTATGCGCTATAGAGTGGCTCTATCTTTGGGTCATATTACTAAACATGGTGTAAATGTAATATCCATGGGTGTAGAAAGTTGTGCAATAAGTGTCATAAACTTTGCTGGTCTGTAAAATGATAATATATTACAGAACTCTCAATGACATAACTCCCAGTTTTATTTTGTGAAATATAAGTGAGTTGTTTTGGCTAAAAGTTATAATTAATATGGATGATTGAGACTATACTGGGAGTCAGAGTGACAGACACACAGCTGTGTGTGCAAGCTATTAAGATGAGTTTTTCAAGAGAGAAAAAGAGTACTTTTGTCATAAAAGTACTCTTTTTATTCTGGTTTTCCCAGAATAAAAGAGGATAGTAATAGATAAAAACTGATGGATAGAGAAAGTTGTAGAAGATATGCAGAGAGAAAATTTTTTATTTTCTTTCATTTATAATAACTGCAAATGACTCTGAAAAGAGGAAATGAAATGTGTTAAACAGTTATTCATAATAAATAAAATGTTTGTGAAACTTTACAAATTTTGGTAATGTAAAACTAGACTTTAGCTTTCTATTTGTTAAAACTATAAGCTGAGGGGCCAGCCTGGTGGCATAGCGGTTAAGTTCATATGCTCCGCTTTGGCGGCCCAGGGATCATAGGTTTGGATCCTGGGTGCGGACCCATACACCGCTCATCAAGCCATGCTGTGGTAGTGTCCCACATACAAAATAGAGGAAGATGGGCACAGACATTAGCTCAGGGACAATCTTCCTCAAGGAAAAAGAGGAAGATTGGCAACAGATGTTAGCTCAGGGCCGATTTTCCCCACCAAAAACAAAAAGGAACACTATAAGCTGAGTCTAGAGTTATTAACAATGTGTAATAAAAATTATTAATTACCTTCTATATAATCTTCCTAAGTAGCAGGGATTCCATATCTCACTAGAATAATTTATCTCTCAGCATTGACTTTACTGTATCATTGATTATTAAAAAGAAAAGATATATAACTGCCTCACTTTTGAATGAGCTAAGGTACCTTACAATAATGTTATCTTCTACGTTTATTTTGTCACATTGATGAAATAGGTAATTGAGTACTGTGTCTCAGGTATGCATAATCATACCTTTAACCAAGTGAGCTGTCTTTCCTACATAATATCATAAATTTAGAAAAAGAAAAAATTTCCATGTATCTTTCACACATAAAATTATTCTTGAGATTTTCCAGAGGGTCCTGGAAAATCATAAAGTTGTTTTTTTTTTTTAATTTCACCTTTGGAAAAGAGAGATGCCAAAAATAATTGGGTTCATTTGGATATGGATATTGAATTGTTCCAATATCATTTATTGAAAAGACATCAACTAGACAGACAACAAGAAGTGTTGGGAGGACGTGGAGAAATTCTAAAACTTGTGCATTGCCAGTGGAAATGTAAAATGGTGCAGTCACTGTGGAAAACAGTGTGGCAGTTCTCGAGAAATTAAACATAGAATTACCATATCTTCTTGCAATTCCACTTCTGCTATACACCTAAAAGAACTGACAGCAGGTACTAGAAATATTTGCACACCCACGAAGGTGGTGAACCTTGAAGACGTTATGCTACGTGAGATAAGCCAGACACAAAAGGACAAATATTGTATGATTACACTTAGAACAGTCAAATTCATAGAGACAGAAAGGTAGAATGGTAGTTGCCAAGGGCTGGGGGGATGAGGAAACAGGGAGTTATTATTTATTGGGTACAGAGTTTCAGTTTTGGATAATGAAAAATTTATAGAGATGCATGGTGGCCCTGGTTGCACAATGTGAATACTGTGAATGTTCTTAACGTCATTGAACTGTACACTTAAAAATGGTTAAAATGGTGAAAAAAAATCCTCTTTTCTTTGTGTTTCATTTTGGATAGTTTTGATTGCTAGCTATTATGTTCTCCAATCTTTTTGTTTACTATGTCTAATATGCCTTTAATATGATCTGCCTTTTTTTTGTGTGTGTGTGAGGAAGATCAGCCCTGAGCTAACATCTGATGCCAACAGCTGATGCCAATCTTCCTCTTTTTTTGCTGAGGAAGACAGGCCTTGAGCTAACATCCATGCCCATCTTCCTCCACTTTATATGAGACACCGCCACAGCATGGGTTGACATGCAGTGTGTTGGTGCGCGCCTGGGATCCAAACCTGCAAGCCCTGGGCCGCAGAAGTGGAGCAGGCGCACTTAACCACTGCTCGCCACTGGGCGGGCCTCTAATATGATGTGTTTTGTATGTCAGACATGGTAGTTTGTAGGAATTTGACTTGGTTCTTTTCATATTTTTTCTGTTCTACTTAACTTTTGTAACATAGGAAATACAGTTATAATTGCTTTAATGTCTGTTAATTTTCACATCTATCAATTGAAAGATTTTCTTCCTATTTTGAGCCACATTTTCCTGCTTCTTTGCATCTGGTAATTTTTTGTTGGATCCCAAACATTATGTATTTTATGTTATTCAGTGCTGGGTAATTTTATATCCCTAAAGGTATCACTGATCTGTGTTCTGGGACATAGTTAAGTTACTCGAAAAATCCTTTCAGGTACTGATTTTAAGGTCTGTTAGGCAGGACCAGAGCAGGGATGAGTCTAGGACCAATTGTTGCCCACTACGGAGGTGAGACCCTCTGTACACGCTGCCCAGGGCCCCATGAATCGTGAGGATTTGCAGTCTGGCTGAGAACAGGCACCATTCACAGTCCTGTGGGAGATCAAGACTCTATTACCCTTACACTCTGCTGGTGCTTTTTCCTTTGACCACATGTCTTTTCTCACATGCATTTGCTGATCAGCTGGCTGCTGGAGGGAGACCCTCTGCAAAGTTCTCTCTCACTGTTTCGCTCTTTCTTCTTTGTCATTGTTTTCTCTGAACCCCAGACCTAGCCTGGAAACCTCTCTTGGGGAATCACAGTACTTCTTTTGTTTGTTTCCTGTCTCTCAGGGTTAATGTCTTTTTCTGCCTGCTGTCCAATGTGTAGAAACCTTGTTACTCTATCTTGACCTGAAGTGGAAATCTTAAGTTCTTCCGTTAAGCTTTTGAAAAATAGCAGAAAAACCAGCAGATCTCCAGCCAATGTTTCTTCAAGTTTATTTATTTATTCATTCTCCCTCTCTCCGTTCTTTCTTTTCTTTCTTTAGTTACTATCAGCCAATGTTGGATATGCCAAATATTTCTAAACAATTCAAGATTCTGCATCACAAAATAACTGAAAATAACTCCCTGGAAAACACAAACTCTGTGAAGCTAACAGTAATAGGAAATTGCAATGTCAAGTTTTCTGCTTGCCACAACAATATACCTTTTTTAAGTAAGGTATATTTTAACATTTCTGGTTAATCTTTGAAAATCCTTTAGCATAATAACAAAGTTGAATTTATTATTTATTTTATTAATATGGAAAATTAGTGGACAATCAAACAACAATTTTCAGAATTGAAAAGGAACCCAGTTACCTGGATTCATTTTCCTTAGTAAAACCAAAAGTTGTGGGCAACTATTTTATTTTCATGTTTCTCTAAAGCACACAACTCTGAAAATATATTTTAAAATATTCAGGTTTTTTTTTTTAAATTTATTAAATTAAGAAAAAAAGCCACCATCAACTGAAGTCAGTTAGAGACTGAAGTGAATGGCATTTTACCAACTTCATAATTCATTTGCTCCCCAGGATTTGATCTTGTTAAGGTGCAATGTATGAAACATGGCAGAATGCTTTAGCATAGTTTTATCTTTTCTGAAAAGAAAGATCAGTTATGTTTAATTCACAAATCTAAAACTCTAGTGATTTTAGGAGATGAGGAAAGTAAATCAATGTTTTCTGGGAAGGTATCACAGAAAGACTAGCAACACTTCAAGGGAAGAGCGCCTTGGGTCCAGGTTGGTACCAGGCATCTGATGTCTCATGTACAATTTGGGAGAATTAAAAATAATCAATTTTTACCTGAGGGATATTTCTTTCAACTGCCATTCATACTTCAAAGCCCCTATATTTTAATGCATGTGAAAAAAGATGTGTGTAGGCATATATAAGTAAAATAAGCAATGGGATTTTCTCTTTTTTCTTTAATATGTGAGAAATAAAACACAAATAGCTGCCTACTGAGTTTTAAAAGGAACCCCTATTGAGCATGTCAGCAATCTGTTAATTTGGATTTGAAATAGCAACTTAAATTTGCATGAAAGCACAGCTCTTACATATTAGTGGACTTGTTCCTAGTTACTGATTCAATGCAAAAGTGTTAGTTTGGCTACTGTCTAGTACACAGTTTACAAGCTCTGAATATCAAATAAATAATTCTCAATTAAATGCAATGTCACTTTTTCCTTGAAAATAAAAGTTAAAAAAATATTATTTAGAAATCCTTTCATTTTAGAATTGTTTTAGATTTACAGAAAAGTTGCAAAGATAGTAGCAAAAGTTCTCATGCATTGCACACTCAGTTTCACTCATTATTAACATCTTTCATTAGTAGGATACATTTGTCACAATTAACAAATCAATATTATATTATAATACTATAATTATTATAATTAATTATCAGTTACTAATTTTTAATATCACTATTTTAATCAGGCATTAAGATAGTTATTTTTGAAACACACTTTACACAGTATATTAAATACTTGACTCTTCTTTAAAAAAATGGGGTAATTTCTCTCTTGTTTAACAAACTGAACCCTAGAAATGTTAGCCATCTTTCTGGTGTGATATTCTGAAGGCTAGATTGCAGCAGGCAGCATGCTGAGGCTTATTAGATCATGTCAGATCTCTCCAGTGTCATGATTCTCCTTGGAATTTATCTCTACTCCTGGTCCTTCCAGCATTCGGTCAAATAAAGCATCGTATTCTTTTCCTGGAGGAAAGTTTGAAATAGGAAAAAGCAAGAAAAAGGGTGCCTATCCATCACTTTGAGAGAATACTGCAAATTTTCCTCACCATCCCATCCCCGATTCATTTAATGATTCTCTGGGCTTATGGAAGAGAGAGAACCAGGGGCCCACGGGAAGTATGTAGACCTGGTGGAGTCAGAAGGAAGGGAGCCTTGAGACGGGCGGACTAGAGGAGCAAAAACAGACGGAATGGTTTGTGGGATCTGAGAGTGGAGGGCATGTACATCCAAGGCCCCAGGTAGAGCCCTGGGAGGTAGCAAGCACACAGAGGAATGGCTGTGGGTGTGTCTGGAAGGAGGGACCTAAAGCAATCTTACAACATTCCTCCTCACTCCGGTGGTGCACAAGAGAAACAGAATAATTTTCATGGTTCAGAAGTAGAACTGAGTAAGTTAAGGGTCATAGGGGAGGCTGACAGAATTCCCTGGGTTGCAGTGTGGCATGCAAGTATTAAATCAGCCCTCTCTCCTCAAAAGCAGAAAGAGTCACAGGTCCTCTAGCAACCCTAAAGGCAAATCCCGAATGATAAACGACCAAAGACTAAAAGAGGCCAACGGATAGCTCAACAGATGCCAGCTGGGCCATATGACATCAAGGGGAGGAGACCACTCCCATGTCTACTTGTGTCTGGTCCTCACATTGGCTACCACCCCACCATCAGCTTAGATTCAATCCTTTGGGGGAATAAAATGTTAATTTTCACTGACTAAGATTTCATTTAGATATTTAGTTGTAGAACTGTGGACTGAGTTTTATTTTACTTTATATTCTTGAGTTAAAACTTCACTGAATATTGAATTTAGAAATATAAATTGAGGATTGTGTGTGTGTGTATGTGTCCCTGTGATTGTCTATATTTAGATACCATGTTCTTTTAATTCTTCTTTTGTTTAAGTTATCTTTTATCACTTTCAAAGGCATAGAGTATTTAAAGAAGTATTTAAATTTATCTTGGAACCATTTTTAGATGTTAAAATGTTCTGATTGCTAATGTGATTTCTTGCTGTTTAAACAACAGCTGTGCACTTAATGTCCCATATTTTCCTTTTGTATTTTACTGGTTAGAGCTACATCCTAAGAAAATGGCAGTACTATTAATGCTATGTTATGTTATTGATAGAAACAATTGTAACATAAATGTTCGAAATTAGGTTAATTTGGTATCAAGTTTCCCATATGTGTAAATATTGAAATTGGCAATTAAGTGACCCATGCTACAGCTCACAGAGAAGTGGCCAGACTTGTAAAACAAGTGTATGGAAACAACGCTCTAGATCAATGAAATACAGACGTTTTTCTATGAGCCCTCATGAGTGCGTTGTTCTGGAATTACATAAAGTGTGCAGACAACTTTGAATAACCCTGTCGTTTCCTCTATTTCCTATAGATATAACATGATGCAGCCACTAGAAAACTGTCTTTCACTCATAGGAGCTTAAAAGAAGCAGGTTATAATCGTAGCTAACAGTAACTGAGAACTTACTATGTACCAGATACTATGATAAGCATTTTCACGTATCAAAATATTTGCAATAAACTGTTGTTTTTAATATTCTTCTTTATTAATTCTGTTGTAAATGCGCTCACAAGGGTTTTGGATCAGAGAGAGACTTCTTATTTCTCACCTCACAGCAAACCACAAGCATGTGTCCCAGTCTTATTTCTGGGCCCTTGTGATGCAAGCCAGGGCAAATGTCCTACACATACAAAGTGTACGGCAGGTAAGGAATAGAGGAAAGTAAGTGTTATCTGCTTAGAATGGGGAAGGAGACCACTGTCTCCCTCTCTCCTTCATACAGAGTCTGCTATGAACTGTCTAACCCTTGGGGATGTAAATAAATCTCCCCAAAGAAGTGACAAGCCTGGTGTCTCCAGTCTTATGACTTAAAGATGTCACTATCGTCCTGGAATGTCAATGTGTGACTCAAGAGTTAGGTAAGTCTCTGGAGTTCTCACCGTCTATACAGTAGAAAATTACTTCTGAAGCTTGCTTTCAGCTCAGATCCAAGTTTCAGTAAAATTTGCTTAGAAAGCCCTACCTGTGCAGAAACATAAACATCTTTTCTCACAATGCCACCCACACCCTGTGTTATTTTTCAGATGAGGCAACTTAACTTAGAGAAGTTAACTTGCCCTGGGTTAAATTTTAAGTTAACAATAAAGCCAGGATTTTTGCCCCATCTAACTGTAAAGCCCAAACTCTTAAACATTACACTGTCTTGCTTATCTATTGCTTGGATAAAGGAACGAATGCATAAAATGGTCGTTCCTAATTGCAACGAATCAACTTTTAGTCCACATTCTTTTTGAAACTTGTCTCACAATAACGTAGCAAAGTGTTTGTAGAAAAGTGCAATGTACAATCTAGTTTAATACCATTTATTCATTTATGAGAATAAACTTTGAACTAGGGAGAAAAAATGAGTGAGGGCATATGGGGATCATTAAATAGAGGAAAGAATCAAGTACAAAGTTCAGTAAACCTACGTAGGTGCAATACAGGTGGAAAAATCATATTTTCTGATCCCTCAAATGGGACACATTATCTAATAAATAAACTGACAAGCATTGTGCATCACACAGCACAGATGCCTGTAATTAATAAATGAATGAAAAAATAAATACAAAAATGGCATTTCTTTATAAAATCTAGGCAAATATGATCACCATAAAATGGGTAAACAAACTTTTGTAGGAGATCTTTGTTATATAAAATCAATAATTCACTTAAATGTAATATTTGGCTTTGTCATGTAACTTTGCTCCTTTTTGCTTAAAATTTCCCTTGAGAAAAAGATATTTAAAAAGGAAATATTTAAGGTATTTACATTTATTACGCAATTTCTAGGCATCGATACTTTTCTCATAGAATAATTGACGTTTAGAGTGAACAGTTAATCTTAACATCTGGCCATTGGTGATAGGTTGTGATTATTTTTGCCTTTTTTTCAGTATGATTGGTTTCTATAGAGGCTGAAACATATTGTGAGAGGAGGGTAGAAGGGGGAGGGACTCACGTCAGAGCCTCTCAGTGGTTCAGATGAAACCACCATTCCAATGTCTTGCCAGAAATACAATAATTTCTGGACAGGAAAGAGAATTTGTGATTTCAATGCAATCCTAAAACCGTATCACCCTTTGCTCTTCAAATGTGGACACAATATGTGGGTATTAACCCAACTAATATGAGGAAATATCTACTAAAAGAACAACAAATATTGATAGCATAATATTATTAGTGTTATTATTATTGACAATTTAGTTAATGCTAGGTACTCAGTAACGTTGCCAAAAATATGTCTTCCTGAATATTCTGCATAAACAGGGAGGGTAATTATATAGGTTAGAGAAAGGTAGGAGTTCCACGGGGAAGAAGGAATGTCCGTAGGAGATAGTGATTTGGGGAGTGGTCCACTATAATTCAAAGTCATAACACCTTGAAGATAGAGCAATAGGTCCATGGAGATGATGCTGGAGACAGTACTATAACTTCCTACCTGGTCTCCAAGGAGAGAACGAGAATGAAGTGGTCAATGGAGGCTGAAATTATTCCCATTTTATAAACGAGAAATTAAAATCATGGAAGTTAAGTAACTTGCTCAGGATTAAGTAAATAGCAGAACAAGGATTTAATCCATTTACAATGTAGATTTTTCCTATCATACCAAACTAACTCCAAGAATTAATTCTGCACTTATTATTTGGCTAATAAGTTCTATTTTAAATCCTCGTGCCTAAGGAAACAATAAATCAATGTTACTAATTGATATCCTACTGCCTTTCTCTCCTGAAAGTAACTGTATGTAAGAATTTATAATTTATATTATATCTGATAAAACAAATGTAATAATGAAAGTCGAAAGAACCAGGATTACTGAAACCATCAATACTGCACTAGAGAATTAGAGATGGCCCTAATGATAAAATCAGTAAACGGAGAAACGTGGTTAGAAAATGCTGATTGTTCACAAGGAAGCAAATGCAACATCCATATTCCATCTGGTTTCCAGAAGAATGGAGGATAATATATGTGAATTTACTAAAACTTCCTGCAAGATTCTTTAAATTGCACTTAGGGAAGAGCAAAGCTGTATACGGCATTCCAGGCTACTCATTCCTCGGAAACTTTCTACCACGTGTACAAGCGCATGTGTTTAGGTTCACTGGTGAGGAAACAGCCTCAGCACCCCAAACCTTTATCGTAGGAAGGTGTTTAATTCATCTCCTTGCCTGCGACTGAGGAGCAGTCAGGAAACAATTCTATGAGGTCAGAGAACTATATCAACATACAGCTCATTTTAACCAATGTAGGATTTTCTTTCAATGTGAACTTCCCATTTTCTTTGCTAAAACCTTTGCCCGCTACTTGAATCTGTCATGTGTCTATCTAAAAACTATGGAGCATTAAATCTATTAAGATGAAAAATGTGCAAAGGGGCCATGAAGTCAGATGCCTGAGACAATTGCTTTATTATTTATCAATAGAGCATTGAAGGGAAAAGAATGGGGGGTTGGAGGAGAGAAGTAAATGAGGTATAATTCCAAGAACACTATAAATTAACAACTTGATATGCTTTATACAGCTTGCATCAGAGAAGATTAATATCTTCATACCTTGCAATATACTTTTGATTGATAACATTGTTTTCTAAGGATAGAAAGTTGGATAAAAACATATTTAACTGATACTAGAGATGGATCCAAGTTTTATGGGGCTTGAAGCTTATGTAATTTGGACAGCCAACATTAAGGGAAAAAAAACATGCACAGGGTTAGAAACCAAAACACAGGCATAGGGACTTGGAAGAAACCTGTGTAAGTATGGGGCCTTGAAGCTTAAACACATTAACCTCGCACTGAGGCATGTAAATTTTTTTGAGATTATGTTTGACTCTAAAAGGAAACTTTAAAAAAATTTTAATAAGGAATTTAGTAGTAAAGGCCTAGAAGCAACTAGATTCTCTAAATAAATGGCACTTCATCTAGTTTTGTGTGCAATCTATGTTGCTCTAGGATACCTAATGCTCAGGTTTAATGAACTGGAGTAATAGCTGCCCTGTTGTCACGAGTAAAATCTCCAATTTGTCACCTGCGGATGATGGCACCTATTGAATGATAATTTGGCATTTCTGGTTTGTCATGGAATGAAATACCATGTAGCAAAACAAAACTATGTTGCTAATGTTATGTTACATAAAAATTTATTATTCATCTTCAAAATGGTTTACATAGTATAATTTCAATAAATAAAAAATGTATCTGCAATTTGAAATGATAGTTGAGTTTTATTTTGTTCTTCATATTTTTTCTGCATTTTTTATTTTTAGTTTTAGTTCTAACTTTATTTTCATATTTTCTAAATTTTCTCCAAAAAGCAGGTAACTATTATTATTTATTTTATAACATATTAATATAATTATTATTTATTTTAGAAATAATATTTTTTAACATTTAAACAGCAGTGAAATTTGAGATAAATGTTAATCCATTAACTCAAAATAAATGAAAAATAAGTGTTCTAGTGAAATGGGATAAGGGGAAAGTCTGTTGAAGCAATAGTGCATCACGACATCAAAGAAAATTTGCAATATTGTGTCTGCTGCACAAGTAAAATGTGTGGAACATATGTGAAAGCATTCACAATTTTCTTGGTGTGAAAAAAACTACAATTTGCCCTATTTTTATCGCTTTTTCTATGCAATAAAGAATATAACTTTTCCTTAACTGACTGGCACACATAAATTTATTGTATGTTGGAAAAGAGAGATTAAATCAGAATCCATTCTGCTTTCATCCTATATACTTCCAGCCAATTGTCATGCTCCCACAGAGAAGATTGCTAACCAATTTGTAAGTTTGAAATTATCCTTCTTTCTAACACCATTTAACCTCAATTGAGCACTCAGCAATCTGGTACACATGAGTTTCTAGCTTATATAGTGGTTTAATTCATAGAACCATAAAACCATAGGTTGTTTTTGATATCCAATACATTCCAATGAATAAATAATTGTCAAGAAGACATTATACGTTGAGTTAATAAACACTGAACACCCATATCATAGTTATATTGCTTCGTCTAAAACCCTAACAGGTTATTAATAGAGTTAGTAAAAGGACACAGGTGCAAACTATATTAAAGTGAGCAAATGAAGCACATTTTCTTAATAATAAACAGAAAAAAGTAAGCAGTCATCTGAAAACTATGGCATTTATTAAATGGTAAATATTAAAATACAAAAGAGCAAAGTTTTAGAATGCATATGGTTAAGGAAAAATAGTAAAGCACTATTCAAGATATTCTATCTCTCACTCTACTTGTTAAATTTATTATGAAAGCATGAATGTATATCAAAGTTTACGGAGAAAATTTTAAAAAAAAGGCATATCTATGCATAAAATTTGTCAATATCACTCCAACCTCTTTCAAAAGATGAAATATAATATATAACCAAAAGCCAAATGTAAAGAAATATAGTGTAGATGATAAACAATGTTAATTTCTATAACATGGAAAGTGCTCTTTGATAATTACAAGAAAAACAATAGATAGAAAATTGGATAAAGATCTAAATCTGCAAGGTCACGCTGCTATATTTCAAAAGAATATTTCTACTTTATCAGAAAATTCTATTGACGGGTGCTGCTTTAAATCGTCAGTTTACAGAGCAAATACAAATGCCAACTTGCAAATACATGTGCCCCAATTCACTAGTACTAAATTGTCAGTATACAGAAGAGCAGATACAAATGCCAACTTGCCAACAAAAGTGCCCCAATTCACTAGTATATGGGTATTAATGTAGCAGAGTATCACTTTACACTCACTACACTGGCAAAACTTGAAGAGAATAAGAGTATTCTCTTTGCCTGGAATTAATTTATTCTCACTATCACAACAGAACTATGACTCAGCATACCTTTTTATTTTTGTTTGGTGAGGAAGATCCGCCCTGAGCTAACATCCGTTGCCAATCTTCCTTTTTTTTTTTTGCTGAGGAAGATTAGCCCTGAGCTAACATTTGTGCCCATCTTCCTCTATTTTGTAGGTGGGACACCTGCCACAGCATGGTTTGATGAGGGGTGGGTAGGTCCGTGCCTGGGATCTGGACCTGCGAACCCTGGGCCGCTGAAGCAGAGCACAAACTTAACCACTGCCACCAGGCTGGCCCCAGAATTTTTAAAAGAAATACAATATTTATTTAATAACATATTTTATAACATATATATGTATGTATATGTTATGTGTAAATCTTTTGACACAAGTATCATTCCTGACAATCTCTCCCATAGAAATAAAAGTCCAAGTACAAATGACATACATATGAGAGTGTTTATGAAAGTCTTGTTTGTAATAGCCAAAAACAAACAGAAATAAAACCTGAAAACAAGGAATTGCCCATCAATAGAAACCATCTTAATATGTCACATTACACTCATATCTTGGAATACTCTGCAGACATTGGAAACAATAAGTTAAAACATTACAAGTCGACTTGGAGTGATGCCTATAAAGAGCTACGAGTGATAAATGAAAGATTTGGAAAAATGTGCATGATATGAACCCATTTTTTGCAAAGCAGAAATGACAAATACATTCATGCACATACATGCATACACATATACGATTATCTGAGCATGGAAAAATATGAAGAGTACATATTAGACTGTCCACTTTGCTAACATGCTATGGAGATGAGGATGGAGAATGTGATGTGGGAAAAGGGACAGCTAAGCACAGCAGCACTTAAAAAGACACAAGATTAGATTATTCACGCAATCATGTACAATTATATATGCCTAGATATGTGTAAAGACATTAAAATAATTTAAAAGAAAATTCATGCTTTCTAAATCCAGGGAAAATTTAAATTATCCAGATTGAATTTCAATGCACATTTCTTTTTCAAAACACCCAAATAAGATTTTTCTCACAGCATACTGCTTAATTGCTTTATTTAGGTGTCAGTTATGCTTTTTCTTGTTTACATAAAGGTATATATAATACAGGGAAAGCATAATTTTATTTAAGTAACCATGATTAGAAGGATTAAAACACTAGCACAATACTGCCCAAAAAAATATAAGGCAAGTTGTAAATGAGAGCCAATGTGTAATTACAAATTTTCTGATTGCCACATTAAAAAAGTAAAAGGAAACAAATGAAGCTATTTTTAGTAACATGTTTTATTTAACTCCAGATATCCAAAACATTATCATGTCAACAAGTAGTTAATGTAAAAATTATTGAAATATTCTTTATCACTTTTGATAGCCTTTGAAACCCCGTGTATCTTTTACACTTTCAGCACTTCTCAGTTTGCTTGGACATATTCCAGTGCTCAAAGCTGCTGTATTGGATAGAACAGTGCTAGACAACTGGAAAACAGAGAGGATTAACAAAGGTTGCAGTAGTAAGAAATTTGCTCATGAATCAGAGTAATTTAGAACTATCTCATCTTTTTTCTGTTCATTGACACATCACATCTAAGTGATATATAGCATCGCCAGAATAAAAATGTTGCCCAATGCTTCACAAACTGTTTCTTTTGTTCCCCCATCTTTATTGAGACGTAATTGACATACAGCACTGAATAAGGTTAAGGTATACAGCATAACGATTTGCTTTACATATATTGTGAAATGGTTACTGTAGTAAGTTAACATTCATCTCATATAGATATTAAAAAAAAAAAGAAAAGAATGTTTTTTTCCTTGTGATGAGAACTCTTGGGATCCACTCTCTTCACTTTCAAATACACCATACAGCAGTGTTAACTATAGTCATCATGTTGTACAATTGTTTCTTTTACAAGGATCTATGAGGACATTTTTCCTTGGTATCTGCAAAACCTGTGCTTCTCTCAACCAAATGGTAATTTTATTTATTTATTTAATTAATTTTAAATTGCTTTGCATTTTATTTTTTAAGCATAGTATTTGTACATAGCATATCATTTGTAATACCTTTTGGATATCTTCCACAATGTATTTCTATCATTTATTTTGACAGCTTTATTGGTATATAATTCACATAGCATAAGGTTAACCTTTTTTTTGTGTGAGGAAGACTAGCCCTGAGCTAACATCTGTTGCCAACCCTCCTCTTTTTGCTGAGGAAGATTGGCCCTGGGCTAACATCTGTGCCTATATTCCTCTACTTTATATGTGGGACGCCTGCCACAGCATGGTTTGATGAGCGGTGTGTAGGTCCGCGCCCAGGATCCGAACCTGCATATCCCGGGCCGCCAAAGCGGAGTGCCCTGACTTAACCACTATGCCACCAGGCCAGCCCCAAGGTTCACCCTTCTAAAGGGTAAAGTTCAGAGGTTTTTACATTATGTTATGTAGCCACCAAAACTATCTAATTCCAGACCATTTTGATCACCTCCAAAAGAAACTTTATACCCATTAGCAGTCAATCCCCATGTCCACCTTCCCCCAGGCTCTGGCAACCTCTAATATACTTTCTATCTATCGATTTGCCTATTCTGGACATTTCATATAAATGGAATCATACAATAGGTAATTTTTTGTATCTGACTTTTTTGTTTTTAAGGTTCATTTATATTGTAGCATACGTCAGTATTTCATTCCTTTTCATAGTCAAGTAATTTTCCATTGTATGGATACATCACATTTTGTTTATCCATTCACTAGCTGGTTAACTATTGGGTTGTTTCCACTTTTTGGCTATTGTGAATAATGCTGCTATGAACAATCGTACAAGTTTTTGTGTGGACGCATGTTTTCATTTCTCTTGGATATAAACCTAGGAGTGGAATTACTAAGTCATATGGTAACTCTATGTTTAACTTTTGAGGGAACTCACAAACATTCTTCCAAATGACTGCACCATTTGACGTTCTTACCAACAATGTATTAGGGTTCCAATTTCCTTGCAAACACTTGTTATTGTCTGTCTTTTTTCTTTTAGTATTTTAAAGATGTTTCACTGTGTTCTCATTTGCTTGTTTCCATTGAGATATCTCCTGTCATCACTGTTCCTCTGTACATAACATGTCATTTTCTTACTGCTTTTATTTGTATTTTTTTTTATTGAGGTAACATTGGTTTATACCATTATATAAATTTCAGGTGTATATCATTATATTTCGATTTTTGTGTAGATTACATCATGTTCACCACCCCAAAACTAATTACAATCCATCACTACACATGTGTCTAATCATGTCTTTTGCCCTCCTCCCTCCCCCCTTCCCCTCTGGTAACCACCGATTCAATCTCTGTCTCTATGTGTTTGTTGTTTTTTTATCTTCTATTTATAAGTGAGATCATACAGTATTTGACTTTCTCTCTCTGACTTATTTCACTTAGCATAACACCCTCAAGGTCAATGCATGTTGTCACGAATGGCAAGATTTCATCTTTTTATGGCTGAGTAGTATTCCACTGTGCATATATAACACATCTTCTTTATCCATTTGTCCCTTGATGGGCACCTAGGTTGCTTCCAAGTCTTGGCTATTGTGAATAACACTGCAATGAACACAGGGGTGTATGTATCTTTACGCATTGGTGTTTTCATGTTCTTTGGATAAATACCCAGCAGTGGAATAGCTGGATCATATCGTAGTTCTATTCTTAATTTTTTGAGGAATCTCCATACTGCTTTCCATAGTGGTTGCACCAATTTGCACTCCCACCAGCAGTGAATGAGAGTTCCCTTTTCTCCACATCCTCTCCAAAACTTGTTATTTCTTGTCTTGTTAATTATAGCCATTCTGACAGGCGTGAGGTGATATCTCACTGTAGTTTTGATTTGCATTTCCCTGATAGTTAATGATGTTGAACATCTTTTCATGTGCCTGTTGGCCATTTGTATATCTTCTTTGGAGAAATGTCTGTTCAGGTCTTTTGCCCATTTTTTAATTGAGTTGTTAGTTTTTTTGTTGTTGAGATATATGAGTTCTTTATATATTTTGGGTATTAACCCCTTATCAGATATATGGCTTGCAAATATCTTCTCCCAGTTGATCAGTTGTCTTTTCGTTTTGTTGATAGTTTCCTTTGCTGTGAAGAAGATTTTTAGTTTGATGTAGTCCCATTTGTTTATTTTTTCTATCATTTCCCTTGCCTGGTCAGACGTGGTACTTGAAAACATGTGGCTAAGACTGATGTCGAAGAGTGTACTGCCTATGTTTTCTTCTAGAAGTCTTTTGGTTTCAAGTCTTATATTCAAAGTGCGTAATCCATTTTGAGTTCATTTTTGCGTATGGTATAAGATAATGGTCTACTTTCATTCTTTTGTATGTGGCTGTCCAGTTTCCCCAACACCATTTATTGAAGAGACTTTCCTTTCTCCATTGTATATTCTCGGCTCCCTTGCCAAAAATTAACTGTCCATAGATGTGTGGGTTTATTTCTGGGCTCTCAATTCTGCTCCATTGATCTGTGTGTCTGTTTTTGTGCCAGTACCATGCTGTTTTGTTTACTACCAAATAGTAATTTTAGAAGTAGGGGTGCAATGGAGAAATGTGTGTGTGTAGGTGAGTGTATAAGTGTGTGTATGTGCTTCTTGTAGACTGTGAACTTTCTCCTTTAACTAAGCAATTCATTACATTCATCTACAGAACTTTTTGCTCTTAAAATACAGAATCTTGTGCCAATCCAAAACCATGGAATTAGAATTCCCAATGGGAAAGTGAGTGCCTGTGGTCTGATTTAATAAAATTCTTACCTTGTGATTCTGAGGCAACAATCTAAAGACTGGTTTTTGATAAACCCTGTTTTAGAGGTTCTGCTTCCATTTTTGGCCTACAGACAACTCAGTCCACAAGTTATACAGACATTTCTGCTGTGTTTCACTGTTGATCCCACTCTGGATTTATTTTTTTAATCCCACTGTTATTTTCCCTTCACCTTGAATATGAATTTTCCTAACCTGATGCTGACCCATAGCAAATTTTCAATACAAGTTATTCAACAGAGGAAAAAATTGATAATATATATTAATATGTCTTTGTGAAATGTCTTTACCAAAGTATGACTTTAGGCCTTCTTGCTCCAGGTGGTTCATTTGCCTGCAGAGAAAATTAGTAATGTTACAGAAGAAATACAAATAAAAGGTATCTGCTGTGAAAAACAGAGTTGTGCAGCAAAACAATTTGCTGGGCAAGCCCATTTATTGTGTGGCTAAAGACTGCCATTTTTCTTTCCCTTTTCATCAGCTTTATCATCAACAACCAAGTCTAATGCTATATGCCCTTTAGACTTCTCCCACAGTGTAGAAAGGATGCATTCTTCTGCATATGACAGTATAGAAGTAGGGGGTATGATATGGATGGAATAAAAGAAAAGCTGAGGGGCCCTGGAAAGAATCAGAGAGGAAGGAGGTGGAGGCACGCAGTCTCCTGATGCCCAGAGAGCAGAGGATATGTTCAACAATTGAGGGCAACATTGAGATCTCCCTGTTAGGATTCTGGATAGCAGCTTCCTCTGAGGCCACCACATACCAATCTGGGGAACAACATCTAGAAGGAAAATGAGCCCCTGTATCATGGGCAAGCAGCGGGAGACTTGGGGTATGTCTTTCCGTACTGCCCCTGGTTCCATGTGATATTTACTGGGTCAGGCCAGGCAGACTGGAGAGGATGCTTACCAGAGAGAGTAAGGTGATCATAGGGAGGGAGAGATCCTATGCTGCTCGGACAGGAAGAGAGTGGGAATCACAGCCAGAACTCAGAGAAATGCATAGCACCTGTGTGAGGCGAAGTGCAGGCCAGGGCAGCCCAAGAGTAGCTCCTGGAGCATTCTCAAAGCTGAGAGGAGCTGGCTGATGAGCTGCAACAAGCATAGACATCAGTAACCAGTGACCACTGAGCGAACCACAGCAGGAGACAGGAGGGGTGGGGGCGAGGGCTTTGCTCAGTGACCAAAGCATAACAAAAGAATGATACATGGTAGCGAGGAAACTGTCATAAAATTCAAGAACACAGGTTGTGTCAAGCCACCCACTTTCTTTCTTACAACTAGACACTGTATTAAGGGAGATAATCAGGGGGCTAAGGATGTTCATCCAACAGAGACTGATAACTGCCTAAATGTCAGATTAGAATATACTTTAAACCAGATGTGACATTTAAAAAATTTTTTGCCTGCCTCAGAAGAAAGGCCAGATTACTTAAATAAAAATTTAAATTAGTCTTTCTGCCTATCCATTTTGTAATGAGAATTAATTTTGACTTCAACAAATAGTTAAAGGAGTGAATAATTTAATGAAATCATCATTATACGGATATTTGAACTGTGATGAAGGAAACATAGGTGCTGCAAAACAAGAATTTTTTAAGGCAAAATGCCCTTTTCTTCAAATTTAAACAAAAAAACCCACTTAGCAGTAAATACAAAGTATGAAATAAAATATAATTATGGGAAATCAAGTGTGACAATTTCCACAGAATACTGTTACTAGTCAAAATATATCAGGAAAAATGCAATATAGAATCACTCACTGGGCTTTATTAACATACACTTCGCTGTGTCTCTTAGCTTTGTCTCTTCACTATGTCTCTTAGCTCAACCCATGTCCAGAGAGACTCCTCAAGTGCCTACTTAGAACAGAACTTCCTCTGCACAACAGTCAAAATATCACTTGGTATCTGCTTCTCCTTCTCCTCTTTTACTAAGTTTAAGGATACTTATTGCCCCAGGAGAAAAGATGATTTTCTAAGTTGTATAAATGGTATTTCCATTAAAAATCTATATCTAATTGATAATGACATCATTGTCTTATAATTCTTTGAGTATGAAACCAAAAGATTAAATACGTTAAGAAACACAGTCTAACTCTATTTTTCAGAGATTAATCTTGGATAATTATAATTCATTTTCTTTTCCTATATGTTTTATATTCAAGGACTTTTCTAATTTGTATTTAGAAGTTCATTTTTGTTCAGTGTTTTTAGCTGCTCAAAATGTTCTTTATCTTCATCAATAAACATTTACTAAGTACTCTGCCACATACTATGTTAGTCAACGAATAGCCTGAAAGATGATTCATTCTAAACTAAATGCAAAAGGAATTCAATTTCGCATATTCCAAAGCTTGGACCTGTAGGGTTTTAGAAGTATTATTTTATCTGTAACTAAATTTTACAGAAAAATTTAAATTTATTTCAAAAAGAAGAAAGAATAGCACAAGAAAACACTCTGTACTCATCAGCAATCATCTCATGGCCACTCTTCTTTCCTTCCCATTTCACCACTTCTGCCACCCCCAGATAATTTTGAAGCAAATCCCAGACTTCATATTATTCCATCCAATAAAGTTTTGTTCGGTAGGGGGCATTAAAAGCAGAAGATTTAGCATCCATAATCATGATTGTTAACTTTTTTTTTTTTTTTGCAGGGAAAGATTCACCCTGAGCTAACATCTGTTGCCAATCTTCCTCTTTTTATTTTTCCCTCCCCAAAAACCCAGTACATGGTTGTATAACCTAGTTGTAAGTCATTCTAGTTCTTCTATGTGAGCCACCACCACAGCACAGCAACTGACAAACGGGTGGTGTGGTTCTACGACCAGGAAGTGAACCCGGGCCCCGGAAACTGTGAGCGCCGAATTTTAACCACTAGGCCATCAGTGCTGGCACAAGATTGTAAACTTTTATGATTAGAAGAGAAAGACTTCAAAAGAATTTCTTAAGGAATCATAGTTGACTACATTCCAGAAAATCCACATACTGCATCATTCCATTTACATAACATTCTTGCAACGATAAAATTATAGAAATTGAGAAAAAATTAGTGGTTGTCATGGCTCAATGAGGGGTTGGGGGCAAGTGGGAATTGGATGTGGTTATAAAAGTGCAACATGAAGAATCTATGTGTTGATGGAAATAGCCTGTGTCGTGACTGCGTCAATGTTAATACTTGGGTTATGACATTGTACTATAGTTTTGCAAGATGTTACCATTGGGAAAAATTAAGTAAAGGATACATGGGATCTTTCTGTATTATTTCTTACAAGTGAATGTAGTCTACAATGAGTTCAGATTAAAATTCAATTAAGAAAACAAAACAAAACACTATCCACATTTGAGAAAAGAAATCTGCTGTACATGAAACTGTGGGGAATCAGAATTGGCCACCCCCAAATGTGTCTCTTTGGCATAAGGATTATTTGGGGCTGGTTACTTTTAAAAACTGCGGACATAGGAGAAGCTCTGAAAAGTAGAATTTATCCTTTGTAAGAGACATTTGCATTTGTAAGGGAAATCTTCACCTGTAAAGGTATCTCCCTCTCTGTACCAGGAAGAAGGAGGGATGACTTTATCTCTAGAAACTCTTATCCATGCAAAAGGCAAGGACTTAAATCTCCATAATAACCTTACTCTTGTTTACTGTGCTTTTCTGGTAATCTGCCATAACTGATTCCCCCGACCGCAAACATCCTCCTTGCTCTTTAGCTGAAGATGGTATTTAAGATGATGGCCTCCGCCATTTTGGTGAGTTGCTCAGTTTTCCTGAGTGTCTCCCATGTATACATGTTATAAAGCTTTGTTTGATTTTCTCCCGTTATTCCGTCTCATGTCAATTTAATTTGTAGCCCAGCCAGAAGGACCTAGAGTAGGTAGAGGATTTGTCTGCCTCCCCTACCGAACTGTACAAAGTTTAGTATCTATGATATAAAGAATTACCACAATCATTAAGGAAAAAATAAACAAGCTAGTAGAAAAATGTGAAAAGATACAAATAACCATTTGGCATCCTCAAAAGTAAAACCAAAAGAAAAATTGTGTTAATATTTAATTTCAGTAATACAAAATATGCAAAACAGATGATATATGATTTCACATCCACCAAATTAGTAAGTTATAAGAAGTCTTTCAAAACCTAGTGTTGGTGAGTATATGGAATAAATGGAACTCTTTCTCTGTTTCTGAGATTTTATATTGGTTCTTCCACTTTGTAAGTGAATTGGAATTTATGTGTGATTAAAGTTGTGCATAGTGTATGACCCAGCAATTCCAATCACATGCATATTTACCTAAGAACTATTACAGATATGTACAGATACGTATACGTACAACATCTACTGCTAGAATGTTCTCAGCAGCATGGATTATAGTAAAAAAAAGTAAACCACTCAAATGTTCATAGATGGAGAATGGGTAAATTATATCTTCAGACGGTACAATATGGCAAGGAAAACAGATACAGCACTTCCATCTCTTACAAACAGATAAAAGTGGACAATATACAACATATACTTTAGGGATTAAACATTCAGTAAAATGTAAAAGAAAACAAAGAAATGACTAAAATGAAACTGAGATTATTGGTTACATCTGCATAAAGGAAGAGTGATGCAATTTCAGAGAAGAATTCAGGAGGCTTCAGAAGTGTTGCTGCTTTTTAATCTCTTAACTGAGTGGTAGGCACAAATACATTGAATATTATTTTTTAACTGTATATGTATGTGTATATATATTATATTCATGTCATATACATATGGCATATATATGTATGACATTTTATAAAAATATATACTTTAAAATATTACATTTTAAAAAATAAATTAAAAAAATTAAGATTATAGGCTTTGAGTTACTATAAGTCTGAGTTTAAATTTCAACTCAGCCACATTCCAGATGTGTGATCTTGAGCACTTGTTAAACATTGTGAACCACCTTTTCCAAATTTCTAAAAAGGGAAAGATACTTAATTTAAATGGAAATAGTCAAGTAAAACATTTTTGTTTCTAATACTCCCATTTCCTTAGACATGTTTTTAACATGAAAAAGTCAGGCTTGGCAGTACACTGATAAAAAGTCCTGCAGGTTCACTTCCTCTCTGTGTGGTGGATTTCATGAACAGTACTGAACAGCTGAATCAGGGGTGGGTTCTGGATGTCAAATATCGGCTCTACTTCCAAAATACTCCAAAAGAGTTTGTAATCAACTATTGTCAACTTTGCAGTAATTTAAGCTTCGTTGTTATTGTTATTGTGAAGGGGATTTAATTTAGATGGAAATTTAGTCTTTTGAGCAGTTTGCCTTAGACTGGCCCCTAAATTAAAGTCTAAAGCCCTTAGAAGAAGTCTTTTTAAGTCTAAACTGAACTCAATATTTCTACCGCACATCTCAGCAATCTGTTCTTTAACTGCTTGAAATAAAATCAAATAGTTAGATGCACAGCCTTTGCCAAAGTGAAACTTTAAAAATTAGGTTCTGTTCACCTACAAAATTTAAACATAATATTTCTTCACAGATTAGCATGTAAGTGGGACAAACACTCAAGTGTGCGTGATTCACTAGATATTAAATTGCTCTTCTTTCACAATGGATTTTGCTCATAATTTCTGTGACTTCTCACTTTTTTCTTTTCCTCTTCTGCAGCGCCTCACATCAGATGTTTTACGATGTGGTCATAACTCTTGCATCTCTCATTCCACACTAAGTGAACAATTGAGTTAGCAGCTAGAATGCTGCCCACTGGGAAGGTTTCAGGTACATTCCTGAGAAGGCTGTAACCATACAGCCGTCCACTTCCCATTGGCTGCTCAGGATTCTGCAAAGGCCCATGTTTTTATTCCTCAGTCAACTGTTCTTATGGAATTCCCCATGAGGCCATGGTCTTCATTTAAGCCACCAGTTCACGCAAATTTACTTGGACCTTCCAGACCTTCTCAAGCCTGATCTTTTAAATACCATTTCTAGATGGTTGTGGATTGCTGTTGAGCACAACTAACCTTCTAGTGCCAGGGTCAGATATCATCAGTTCATGACGGGCAAAGGTTATGTAAAGTCTGATGAGACACACATTTAATCTCTACTAGATCTCAGCAGTAAGCCAGAAATAGTTCCCTTGAAGGAGCAGAATATGTATGCGCAACAGGAGATAACTTTTCTCCAAACATTTAGGGGTCTGCGCTGGTATGATCCTGTTGGAGCTTGCCAGAGGCAAGTTCATTTGCCATAAACAATTCAATTATGAATGGATATTCTAGGTTTTAAGGCCCAAATATCAGAGAGGTTTCACAGCCTTGGCCTGATGCAGGGCCTTCTCCTGTTCTATGCCTCACTGAAAACAGCAGCTTAATGCGATACATAGGAAATAGATCAGATCAGCACCCTAAATGTGCTATATGTTGACTACAAAGATAAAAAAGACTCACGTATATAATGTGCCACGTTTTAGTAATAGGAGGTGCAATGTGCAGCATCTTATTTTCCACTCTGGAGGTGTAGATAAACATTCTGTAGATCCTGGAGACTGAGAAATTTCCATGAGGTAGTGGGCTTCTGAATTTTCATGGGGTTTATCTCATACACTCTGGCATTCATGTTTGCTACTAAGGCATTTTAGTCTTCACTACTCCCTGATCATCATGTTCAATTAGCATGACATCACCAGTGAGGCAGAGCAGTGAGATGTTCTATAGTGAAATTTTTACTATATTTTATTAAAATTATTACAATATTTTTACTATACTATAAAATTTTTACTAAATTATGGCTGCATCAGTAGGTGCTTGCAACATAATAGAAAGAAAAGAGTATTTTCCACATCAAAGTCAGGGTTAAAGGACCTATGTTGATTTGCTATATTGATTAGAGAATGAGCAGTAAAATTAAGCAAAGGAGATCAGAATAAAAGAAAGCATAAAGACGAAATGTAATGAGTTAGAAAATAGAGGTCGAGGAGAATAATAACTCCAGAAGCTGGGTTTTTGAAAAATTAATACACAAAATATACAACTTTCAATCTAAGAGAAGAAAAAATTTAAAAGTTCAAATTTTGAAAACGAATGAAGTAAAGAAGTAAAGATGGCAAGAAATAAAATAGAATAGTTTAAAAGAATCATAATGGAATAACTTTCTTAATCTGTTACTAATATATGTTTTAACCTGGGTGAAATAAATACTTCATTGGAAAAATATAATTTTTTAAAATGACTCCAGAAATAATAGGAAACATAAACAGCCCAATTTTATAAAACAAATAGGAGAAAATTTCAATGTTTTATTTAAATACAAAGCATCAGATTGCATGGGTAGCGACTAATAAACAATGTTAAATAGCACATATTTAGCCTTTTCTTGATCATGTTCAGCGTTCCCAATTAAATCCGATGCTGCTGCTTTTGTTTTCATTGTATTATAAACATATCAGGAGTCAAGATGGAGGCATAAGCGGACTCGGAACTCACCTCCTCCCGAGGACACAGCCAATTTACAACTACTCGTGGAAAAATTACCCCTGAGACAGAACTGAAAACTGGATAAGAGGAACTCATGCAACAACGGACAATCCTAACTGGGGTAGAAGAGGCAGAGGCTCCCTTCTGGAGAGGAAAAACGCCGCCTTCACAAGCCGCCAGCGTCACGGCCGCCAGGAGCAGCGCACAGGTACGCAGCCTCCCTGGAGGCGCGGGGCCCTGAGCCGGGGAGCGCCCCCACTGTGGGCATTTTGTGGACCCAGCATAATCGACACCAGCGGCAGAATATCTGACTTTGCCTGCTGCTAAAGCATTGGGGAGTACCCCCAGAAAACCCGGTTCACAAAGAAACTAAAACTGGCTCTTAAAGGGCCCGCGCGCAAACTCACCCGTTTCAGAAAGCACCCGAAAATCACCACAAAGAAAGGTGCACAGTGCTTTGGTGGCAAGAGACTCACCTAATAGGCCCTGAGTGCATCTCAGTGAGCGGTGAGACCTCTCCAGGGACTGGGACATTGGCGGCGGCCATTGTTGTGGTCTGGTGTGGGCCTGCTGACACAGACGCCATTGGAGTTCTCCCTGAGGCCTGCTAGCCCAGGTCTGCCCCACCCGCTAGAGCACCGATTTAATCCAGCTCAGCCAGGGCAGGCAGCCCACCCTGGAGACTGGCCCCACCCAACAACAAGCCCTCAGGCAACTTGTGGGCCTGCATAGATTGGTGACTGGATTCTCTGCAGCCTGGCAACTGAGCCGACTTGAGCGGGCCAGGTGTGCACAAGGAGCGGGTGGAGAGTGTGGGGCGGTGGTAGAGTGTGTGGGGCTCCCGCCGTGGAGAGACTGGGTCCGCTTGGGGAGGTTGGGGTGCACACACGGGGCAGGACTGTGTTGACTGTGTGTGTGGACTGTGGGCGGCAGGGCTTGTCAGCGGCAGAAGACTTGTGCTTCTCAAAGACCCACATAGGAGGTTTACCCCACCTTCCAAAGCCTGAAACAACAGGGTGCTCCTGTGCCTGAGGCCAGCCCCACCCAGCTGCAATCCTCAGAGAGCTGACAAGAGACCTAATAGGCTAGAGGCTTACAGAAATTGTAAGGCCCTGAGCCTAACAACTTGCCACACTGGGGGTGTACTCACTGAAAAGAAATACTGCAACACAAATGTGGTATTAGAACTTGCAGCCAACTGTGCTGGGGCTCCCCACACCTGATAAAGAGACTGAAGGGCCCACAACAACTACAAGCAGCTGAGCATTACAACAGCTGGCCAGGAGCATAACTCGGCCTCCCTGGGCGCCTACAGGGAGAGGAAACAGGCCACAACAGAAGGACACACGTAGCCCACATAGGGGTCACCCCTGGAACATTGAGAACTGAGGGAAGCACATTGCAGGCCTCCTAAGCCATCACTTACATAAGGTCACCTATGCAAGAGCAGGAGACGTAGCTGACCTACCCAATACGTAGACACAAGCACAGGGAAGGAGGCAAAAGAATACATTCCAAGTAAGGGAACAGGACAAAACCCCAGAAAAGGAACTAAGTGAAACAGAAATGAGCAACCTACCCGACAGAGAGTTCAAACTAAGAGTGTTAAGGATGCTCACTGATCTGGGGAGAAGAATAGATGAACTCAGTGAGAATGTCAACAAAGAAATGGGAGATATAAAAAAGAACCAATCAGAAATGAAGAATACAATCAATACTGGAAATGAAAAATTCACTAGAGGGACTCAAAAGCAGAGTAGAGGATGCAGAAGAATGGATCTGTGAGCTGGACGAAAGACCAAAAGAAATTACCCAAGCTGAACAGGTAAAAGAGAAAAGAATTAAAAAAGAGTGAGGACAGTCTAAGGGACCTCTGGGACAACATCAAGCGCACTAACATCCGTGTTACAGGTGTCCCGGAAGGAGAAGAGCGAGACAAGGGGGCAGAGAATCTATTCCAAGAAATAATAGATGAACACTTCCCTAACCTAAGGAAGGAAACAGACATCCAGGTACAGGAATCACAGAGAGCCCCAAACAAGATAAACCCAAAGAGGCCCACACCAAGACACATCATAATCAAAATGTCCAGAATTAAAGATAAAGAGAGAATCCTAAAAGCCACAAGAGAATGTCAAGTTACATACAAAGGAAACCCCATAAGGCTATCAGCTGACTTCTCAGCAGAAACCTTACAGGCTGGAAGAGAATGGCACGATATATTTAAAGTGCTAAAAGGAAAAAACTTACAGCCAAGAATACTCTACCTAGCAAGGTTATCATTCAAAATGGAAGGAGAGATCAAAATTTTCCCAGATAAGAAAAATTAAAGGAGCTTGTCACCAAGAAACCAGTGCTACAAGAAATGTTAAAGGGACTGATTTAAGGGGAAAAGAGAAGACCACAAATAGGAAAAATTATCTATTTCCATGATTAGAACGTAATGGATACAAATGCACAAAAAAGAGGTTAGATATGATATCAAAAACATAAAAGGAGGGAGGAGGGGAGTTAAAGAGTACAGCTTTCAGACAGAGGTCAAACTAAAGAGACCATCAATTCTGTATAGTAGAAGAAAGGAACAGAGAAGGACTACTAAAACACTGAGGGAAAAAAAAACAGTTAAAGAATGGCAGTAAGTACATACTTATCAACAGCTACTTTAAACGTCAATGGACTAAATGCTCCAATTAAAAGGCATAGGGTGGCTGACTGGATAAAAAAACAAGACCCATATATATGCTGCATACAAGAGACACACTTCAGACCTAAAGACACTCACAAACTGAAAGTGAAGGGATGGAAAAAGATACTCCACAAAAATGGCAATGAAAAGAAAGCTGGGGTAGCAGTACTCATATCAGACAAAATAGACTTTAAAACAAAAACTATAAAAAGAGACAAGGAGGGCATTACATAATGATCAAGGGAACAATCCAACAAGAGGATATAACACTTGTAAATATCTACGCACCCAATGTAGGTGCACCTAAATATATAAAGCAATTATTAACAAACATAAAAACAGAAATAGACAGTAACACAATAATAGTAGGGGACTTTAACACTCCACTTACACCAACGGATAGATCATCCAAACAGAAGATCAATAAGGAAACATTGGCCTTAAACGACACACTAGAACAGATGGACCTAGTAGATATATACAGAGCATTCCATCCAAAAACCAAAGAATACACGTTCCTTTCAAATGCACATGGAACATTCTCCAGGATTGATCACATATTAGGCCACAAAACAAGTATCCATAAATTTAAGAAGATTGAAATAATACCAAGCATCTTTTCTGACCACAACGGTATGAAACTAGAAATCAACTATAAGAAGAAAATCAGAAAAGCCACAAATACGTGGAGATTAAACAAAATGCTACTGAACAACGACTGGGTTAATGAAGAAATCAAAGAAGAAATCAAAAAATACCTGGAGACAAATGAAAATACAACATGCCAGAATTTATGGGATACAGCAAAAGCGGTTCTAAGAGGGAAGTTTATAGCGATACAGGCCTATCTCAACAAACAATAAAAATCTCAAATAAATAATCTAACAATGCAGCTAAAGGAACTGGAAAAAGAAGAACAAACAAAGCCCAAAATCAGTAGAAGGGAAATAATACAAATCAGAGCAGAAATAAATGAAATAGAGACCAAAAAACCAATAGAAAAAATTAATAAAACCAAGTGCTGGTTCTTTGAAAATATAAACAAAATTGGCAAACCTTTAGCTAGACTCACCAAGAAAAACAGAGAGAAGGAACAAATAAGTAAAATCAGAAATGAAAGAGGAGAAATTACAACAGACACCTCAGAAATACAAAAGATTATAAGAGAATACTATGAAAAGCTATATGCCAACCAATTCGACAATCTGGAAGAAATGGATAAATTCTTAGAATCATACAACCTTCCAAAACTGGATCAAGAAGAAGTAGAGAATTTGAATAGACCAATCCCCAGTAAGGAGATCGAAACAGTAATCACAAACCTCCCCAAAAATAAAAGTCCAGGACCAGACGGCTTCCCTGGTGAATTCTACCAAACATTCAAAGAAGACTTAATACCTATCCTTCTCAAACTCTTCCAAAAAATTGAGGAGAGGGGGAAGCTCCCTAACTCATTCTACGAAGCTGACATTACCCTGATATCAAAACCAGACACGGACAACACAAAAAAAGAAAATTACAGGCCAATATCACTGATGAACATCGATGCAAAAATCCTCAACAAAATACTAGCAAATCACATACAACAATACGTTAAAAAGATTATACACCATGATCAAGTGGGATTTATTCCAGGGATGCAGGGATGGTTTAACATTCACAAATCAATCAACATAATACACCACATTAATAAAATGAAGAATAAAAATCACATGATCATCTCAATAGATGCAGAGAAAGCATTTGACAAGATATAGCATCCATTTATGATAAAAACTCTGAATAAAATGGGTATAGAAGGAAAGTACCTCAACATAATAAAGACCATATATGAGAAACCCACAGCTAATATCATCCTCAACAGTGAAAAACTGAAAGCCATCCCTCTAAGAACAGGAACCAGACAAGGATGCCCACTGTCACCACTCCTGTTTAACATAGTACTGGAAGTCCTAGCCAGAGCAATCAGGCAAGAGAAAGAAATAAAAGGGATCCAAATTGGAAAGGAAGAAGTGAAACTCTCACTATTTGCAGATGACATGATTATATATATAGAAACCCTAAAGAAACCACCAGAAACTTTTAGAAGTAATAAATGAATATGGTAAAGTTGCAGGATACAAAATCAACATACAAAAATCAGTTGCATTTCTGTACACTAACAATGAAGTAGCAGAAAGAGAAATTAGGAATACCATCCCATTTACAACTGCAATAAAAAGAATAAAATATCTAGGAATAAACTTAACCAAAGAGGTGAAAGATCTGTACACCGAAAACTATAAAACATTTCTGAAAGAAATTGAAGAAGACACAAAGAAATGGAAAGATATTCCGTGCTCTTGGATTGGAAGAATTAACATAGTTAAGATGTCCATACTTCCTAAAGCCATCTATAGATTCAATGCAATCCCTATCAAAGTTCCAACAACATTTTTCACAGAAATAGAACAAAGAATCCTAAAATTTATATGGAACAACAAAAGACCCCGAATAGCTAAAGGAATCCTGAGAAAAAAGAACAAAGCTGGAGGTATCACACTCCCTGATTTCAAAATATACTACAAAGCTATAGTAACCAAAACAGCATGGTACTGGCACAAAAACAGACACACAGATCAATGGAATAGAATCGAAAGCCCAGAAATAAACCCACACATCTATGGACAGCTAATCTTTGACAAAGGAGCCAGGAACATACAATGGGGAAAAGAAAGTCTCTTCAACAAATGGTGTTGGGAAAACTGGATAGCCACATGCAAAAACATGAAAGTAGACCGTTACCTTACACCATACACAAAAATTAACTCCAAATGGATTAAAGACTTGAATGTAAGACCTGAAACTGTGAAACTTCTAGAAGAAAACATAGGCAGCACGTTCTTCGACATCGGTCTTAGCAACATCTTTTCAAATACCACGTCTGACCGGGCAAGAGAAACAATAGAAAAAATAAACAAATGGGACTACATCAAACTAAAAAGCTTCTGCACAGCAAAGGCAACCATCAACAAAACGAAAAGACAACCTAACAATTGGGAGAAGATATTTGCAAACCATACTTCTGATAAGGGCTTAATCTCCAAAATATATAAAGAAGTCATGCATCTCAACAACAAAAAAACTACCAACCCCATTAAAAAATGGGCAAAAGACCTGAACAGACATTTCTCCAAAGAAGATATACAGATGGCCAACAGACACATGAAAAGATGTTCAAAATCACTAACTATCAGGGAAATGCAAATCAAAACTACAATGAGATATCACCTCATGCCCGTCAGAATGGCTATAATTAACAAGACAGGAAACAACATGTGTTGGAGAGGATGTGGAGAGAAGGAAACTCTCATACACTGCTGGTGGGAGTGCAAACTGGTGCAGCCACTATGGAAAACAGTATGGAGATTCCTCAAAAAATCAAAGATAGAACTACCATATGATCCAGCTATTCCACTGTTGGGTATTTATCCAAAGAACTTGAAAACACCAATTTGTAAAGGTATATGCACCCCTGTGTTCATTGCAGCATTATTCACAATAGCCAAGACTTGGAAGCAACCTAAGTGCCCATCAAGGGACGAATGGATAAAGAAGATATGGTATATATATATACACAATGGAATACTACTCAGCCATAAGAAACGATGAAATCCAGCCATTTGTGACAACATGGATGGACATTGTGGGTATAATGCAAAGTGAAATAAGTCTGAGGGAGAAGGTCAAATACCGTATGATTTCCTTCATTAAGTAGTAGATAATAACAACAGTAAACAAACACATAGGGACAGAGATTGGATTGGTGGTTACCAGAGGGGAAGGGGGGAGGGAGGAGGGTGAAAGGGATAATTGGGTACATGTGTGTGGTGATGGGTTGTAATTAGTATTTTCGTGGTGAACATGATGTAATCTATGCAGAAATAGAAGTACAATGATGTACACCGGAAATTTTTACAATGTCATAAACCAATGTTACTGCAATAAACAAAAAAATTAAAAAAAAAACATATCAGTCTTCTATTTTATCATCACACATTTTTATCAAGAACAGATTTTGAATCTTAAAATGCTATTCCAGTATTAATGGAGATATTTTATTTTTCACTTTAGATCTACAAGTATGATAAATTATATTAATATATTTCCTACTTCTAAAAAAATCTTGCATTCTTTAATTTAGTCGTTTTATTATTTTTTTAAGGTGTTACTGGATTCTATATACTAACATTTAGAATTTCTATTATTTATAAAGGAACTGGTCTGAAAATACCTTTTTGGACCAATCTTTTTTATTATTTTACTCTTATTTTTTTTCAAATAAGTTAGCAGCCTTTGTTCCCTTATCTAATCTGGAACAGTGCTGCCCCCTCTTTTAAGCCATGCTTCATTAAAATCCTTGGTTGCATTAGGTTCATTCTCATCTAATCTTATTCATAAGAAAAGTTAATGTTATTTTTCCAAATCACATAGTTAGTCATAGATTTTGACCTAAATCTTTCAACAAAAATAGTACATCCAGGATGGGCTACAAAATTTGTAACACCCAGTGCAAAATAAAAACGTGAGGCTCCTTGTTCAAAAATTATCAGAAACTTCAAGATGACAACAGTAGAACATTACACTAAGCACAGGGCCATTCCGAGCACAGGGCCCTCTAGGATTGCCCAGGCCACAAGCCCATGAAGCCAGCCCTGGTGACCCTACACATCTCTTTCATAAAACCAAAAAATGTAGAGCCAGAAGGGACTTGGAAATTATATCTTGATTTCTTAGAAACTTGAAATAAGGAAGTTGTCTTAGGTTATACTTTCAGAAAGTTTTGCTTTGTTACATTAGTCGGGGTGGGAGTAAGGGTAGGGCACGGTGGACAGCAGTCCTAAGCTTTCTAGACCCAATTTCTAAGCTTTACTGCCATATCTAATTTTGGTTTTGCCAGGTATATCCTTGTTCTCCGTTTGCAACAGATTGCTGATGGAATCACTCGTATATGGAGAAGATTGTTCAAAAGCCACTCTGTTCTTGATGCTGCGCTAACTTAGAAGGTATTTATAGTCTCTTCTCCACTTGCGTTGTTTATATTATCAATCACCAAGTTGTTTCCACATCACATGTACCTCAGTTTCAGTACTAGAAATCTCTTTAAAAATGACCACATAGCTGTTCTTAATAAGTAAAGAGAGTAAAAATACCAATTCTGTCCTCTTTGAATTTTTGTCAGGCACATCAACAGTTAAAGCCAGCAAACATAAAAAGGCAGATGTGAGGGTTTTAAGGGCAAGCTTAATAACAGGTCTTAACTCAAGATATACAGAATGGAAACCACTCCAAAAATGGCAAAATTAGGTTACTTATTTCAGCAAAGATGGCTGGTCCTGATAGGCATTTTATAAGGAATATGGTGGTTTATCACCAATAAGCAAGTTCTTTTGTTAACTAAGTTCTGCTTTCTGTTTATTATGCAGAACCAAGGCATAAATGTCCACCGTTGAACTGATAGTCCAGATTTATGTCACTGAAGAACATTTACTTTAAACCCCTTCATTTAACAATTCTAAGCCTCTGAACGAACTAAGCCCTCATTTTACTTTAAGTGGTGTTAGGACATTTTGTCCTTGATGAGTTATTGTCATTTGTGTTCTAAAATCATTTTAAAATACTAAACTTATGAAACATCTATGAAAAATAACGAGCAATTATTCTTCCATTGAGAAAGATGAAGAAATTGTGATATAAACCCCTTAAATCCTTCTCCAAATTTAAAATCAAGAACTGATGTTCTCAAGTACCACATAGGTCTTCTTTCAATCTGCAATAGAAATTATCCATGATATTTTTAAAAATTTGCATCAGTTTAGTTTTTGAATTAACTTTTAAAACTACATTGTCTAAACTTTTTTGCATATATAAGGATCACAAAATATTGTGATAAACTTATCTTTATTCATGGTTACAGAATTCCATTGGGGCTAAACAACAGAAATGAATATATATTTTTTTCAAAATGGAGACAACATTTTCAGCTTAGGTTTGTATGATATCAGTACAAGCACAGATATTTCATGTATCTATAGATTATTGGACTGGGGAACCTTGGAGACTAACTAGAACAAACTCCTCTTTTTATAGTTAGGGAAACGGAAGTCCCCAAAATAAAGTGACTTCCTCAAGTGTATGCAATGTTGCCTGGCAAAGCACTAGGATTTCTGACTTTAATTCCGTGCTGTCTGTGACACAGTGCTGCCTTGATAAAATGCAAAGAAAAATAAATCAACTTAACATTTTTCGTGTGTGTATAAAGTAACTTGTTCAGATTCTTCACTGATTGATTGGGAGTTACATTAATGTGATTTAATCACCTGGTTGCCTTAACAATAATATAGATAGAGTCTCAAATATCAGACATATTAGGTTACATCTGAAAATTCAAAAAACACATAAAAAGAAAAGTGCTTACAATATTCTAATAATGGTGTTGAATTCTGGGTACAGAAATACACGTACTTTTCTTTTTGGTTCTTCTCTGTCTTTCTGAAGTATCCCGCTAATATTTTTTAGAATTTCATAGGGGCTAGGGAATCAAATGCACTTAGCAGAGCTTCTCCCCACAAGAGAGTTGCGGGGAGGAAGAACAGGGGTTCCTCTCTGCGTTGGCAACATGCGAGAACATGGGCTGTCATAGATGATTACAGAGGAGGCAGCAAAACTCCAGATGACCTGGTGATCCATCTGTATCTCCCTGAGTCTTCATGAAAGTTATTAAATTCATGAAAACATGAGTGTGATTGGACTTTTAGCATGGTAAAATAGTAAAGGAACCCAGATCTGCGTATCAAGCAGCATAAAGCTGAATTAAAACACTGCACACAGATGCAGAAGTGGAGACAAAGATCAAGAACCTATAATAAACATGAGGGGAGGATGCTGAAGTCACAAATGCCAAGAAATTGAGCATTTACCTATCACTCCAGGGCAGGCTGCCCCAAATTGAATCTGGGTTATAATTTGGGGTCAAGAGAGAGGGAAAACTGGGAGGCAGTTGGAGAGGATAGTGAGTGACTCCGAGGAGGCAGTACTGGTCCTTGGAATGACATCCCCAAGTCACAGGTAGGAAGTGGAAACCATATGAGGTTGACATCACAGGTTCTGAGAAGATGTACTATTCAAGAGTGGTTATTTCAGGCAAAGAGCCTGATGTGGACTTACCAGAGAGATGGAATCCACTAGAAAGGAAAGAAGGAAGGGAGAAATCTAGGAAGGAATGTAAAGGTTCTTATCATGTCCATTTACAAGTAAGGGAATGGGAATACTTAGAGGGTAAGCCACCTCCTCAAGGTCTCACTACTGGTGTGTGGTGAATTAGAATTGGAATCCAGAACCCATGTGCTTAACCACTAAGCTCTTCAGGATGGCGAGAAGGAAATCTGCAAATTGGTGAGTGTCACAGCCTTGGCTGACATGCACATGTATCCAGAGAGAGATGGGATCAGAGAACTATGGTTGATGCAAATGTGACTCAACTCCTTGATACTGCTGTTTCCAGTGACTCTTGTATTATAACCACATTTTCTCCACTGAGTATTTACTGCTCAAAAAACAGAGAAAAGGCAAATATGGGGTTTTTATTTTAAAAAACATACATGTATGGCACATTAATTCATTTGGATATTAACTTGTGATTTTTCTCTTTGAGTTTTTTTCCTTCTCTCCTCCACATATGTAGCCAGGACCTTTTGTTCCCTCTTGTCTCAGGTATATTAGAAAAGTAATATGTGCTTATAAGCAATGAGCAATACAAAAATGAAATTAAGAATAAAGTTCCATTCACAATAGCATTAAAAAAGAATATTTATGAATCATTTTAACAAAAATAGTAAATACTTGTAAACTCTGCTGAGAGAAATTACAGAACTTTGAAACTTACAAAAAACATACAAAACTTTGCTGAGACAAATTAAAGAAGATGTAAATAAGTAGAGATATATTTCATGCTCGTGAGTTGAAAGACAATATTGTTAAAAGGGCAATTCTCCCCAAATTGATCTGTAGTTTCAATTTAACAACTATCAAAATTGCAGCAGGTTTTTTTTTTGCAGAAATTAACAAGCAAATTCAAAAATTTATATGGAGATGCAAAAGACATAAAATAGTCAAAACAATTTAGGAAAAGATAAAGTTGGAGAATGTTCACTTACCAATTTCAAACTTAGTATAAAGCTCCAAAATAGTACAGATAGACATATGGACAAATGGAACAGAATTGAGAATTCAGAGATAAATATTTATATTTATAGTCAATTTATTTTTGATAAAGGTGCCAAGAATATTCATTGGGGAAAAGAAAGTCTGTTCAACAAATGGTGCTGGGACAACTGGATGTCCATACGCAAAAAGATGAACTTAGACCCTCACCTCACACCACCCACAAAACTAACTCAAAATAGATCACAGTTAACTAAAACAATGAAACTTGTAGAAGAAAACATAGGAGAAAATCATTGAGACCTTGGGTTAGGCAAAGATTTCTTAGATTTGATTCTAAAAACACAGTCCATAGAAAAAAAAAGATAAATTGGACCTCGCCAAAATTCAGAAGTTTCATTTCAAGAATCACCATTAATACACACCTATTAGAACGGGCAAAATCTAAAACACTGATAATAGTAAATGCTGGAGAGGATGTGGAGCAACAGAAATTCTCGTTCATTGCTGGTGGGAATGCAAAAATGTCTTCCATAGCCACTTTGGAAGACATTTTTGTGGTTTTTTACAAAACTAAACATACTCATGCCATACAATCCAGCAATAGCATGTCCCTTGGCCCTTACCCAAAGGATCTGAAAACTTATGTCCATTTGAAAACCTGCACAGGGATGTTTATAGCAGTTTTGTTCGTAATTGTCAAAATCTGGAAGAAACCAAGATGTCCTTCAGTAGGTAAATGGACAAATAAACAAACAGCAGTTCATCCAGACAATGGAATATTATTCAGCACCAAAAAGAAATGAGTTATCAAGCCACGAAAAGAGAAGGAAGAACCTTAAATGCATATTACTAAGTGAAAGAAGCCAAGCTGAAAAGGCCACATATTGTATGATTCCAACTATATGCCATTCTGGAAAAGACAAAACTATGGGGGCAGTAAAAAGATCAGTGGTTGGCAGCGGGTCTAGAGAGAAGGCAGGGATGAATAGGTGGAGCACAGAGAATTTTTCGGACAGTGAAAACACTCTGTATGATAACTATAATGGTGGATACATGTCTTTATACATTTGTCCAAACCCAAAGAATGTACAACACCAAAAGTGAATTCTGATGTAAACTATAGACTTCGGATGATTAAGATGTGTCAATGTATGTGTATCAAGCGTAACAAATGTACCACTCTGGTGCAGGATGTTGATAATGGGGGAGGCTGTGCATGTGTAGGGACAGGGAGGATATGGAATATCTCTGTACCTTCCTCTCAACTTTGCTGTGAACTTAAAACTGGTCTAAAAAAATAAAGTTGCTAAAGAAAATCACCATTAAGAAAATGAGAAAACAAGCAACAAATTGGGAGAAAATATTTGTAAAAATTTATCTGATAAAGGCCAGATTTTACAAAGAACTTACAACTCAATAAGGAGACAAATAAACCAACCAAAATATGGACTAAGATAGGAACAGATATACAGAAGAAGGTATATGAATAGTTAGTAAGCATATGAAAAGATGTTTGACATCATTAATTGTTAGGAAAATGCAAATTAAAACCACAGTGAGATATACACTTACAAGAATGGCTATATTAAACAAGACAGCCCAAAACACATGTTGGCAGGGATGTAAAGAAACGAGCACCCTCATGCATTTATTGTGGGAATGCAAAATGGTGCAGTCACTTTGGAAAATATTTTAGCAATTCCTCAAAAAGATAAATGTAAAACTACCATATGACCCAGCAATTCCACTGCTAGGCATTTACCAAGGAAAAATAAAAATATATGTCCACATTAAGACTTACATGTGAATATTCATAGCAGCATTATTTATAATAGCCCCAAACTGGAAGTAACCTAAATGTTCATCAGCTGGGAATGGAGAGAAAAAATGTGGTATGTTTGTACAGTGGAATATTATACAGCAATTAAAAAACAAGAAACTACTGACATATGCTACTTCATGGATGAACCTCAAAAACACTATGCTAAGTTAAAGAAGCCATACACAAGAGAATACATATTGTATGATTCCATTTATATGAAATGTGCAGAAAAGATAAATTTATAGAGATGAAAAATAGATTAGCCATTGCCTGGGGCTTAGGGTGGGAATGGAGATTTACTGTAAACGGGTATGAGAGATGTCATCAGGGTGATGAAAGCATTCTAAAACTGATTTTTGATCATGGTTGCACCACTTGCTAAAGTTGCTAAAAATCATCGAATTATACACCTGAAGTGAGTGAATTTTATGATATATAAAATATACCTCAATAAAGTCAGGGAGAAAACTAATATATGCATGGCGGATTAATTAATTTGGATATTAATTGTTCTCTCTCGATAAAGAAATAGAAGTCAATAGGCTCTGCATGCCACAAATTATGAATGTGATTGGATTTTTAGCAGCAAATAGTAAAGGAACACAGATCTGCATATCAATCAGCACAAAACTGACATATTGGAACACATTTAATTTGTAAAATTTCACATCCTTTGTTTTTCATATTTTTAATAACGGGAGATTATTCCTCTCTTCAGCAATGCTGATACCAAAATGCTAAATCAATGAAAAATAACATGAAAAATTATGTCATTTAAGGTCATTTCTGAATTACTGTTTAATATATTATTACTATATATTAAATATAACCTAAAAATAATGATAGTTAATTTTGAAGTCATTTATGTCCTCTTTAACTCATGGAATTCTAAGTTTATTTTAGATGTCCTTTCTGCCTAGGAAGAATCTAATAATTAGTCAATAGTAAATAAATTAAAAACTGTATTTAATATTTATTTTCTCACTTTCAAGTAAGACAATGAATAAAGGGAAGAGATTGTCCATCATAAGGTAAAGAAGAGAAGAGATTATTGGTAAAAGAAAATGCTAGATCCACCAGTAATGAAATAAACACAGAATATGGTGAATCAAACCATGAAGACAGAGCTGGCTTCATCGGTACAAAACCGATGCTGTCACATAGGTCCATACTCAAAAGCGCCCACACTTGGTTTAATGCTCTGCTGTTGCCATCGTGATATTCTTTATAATTTTTTAGCAAGGGGACCCACATTTATATTTTGCACTGGGCTCAGCAAATTAAGTAGCTGGTTCAGCATGAAGAAAATAGGAATATGAAGAAAGGTGGCACTATACCATATTAGTTATGTTTTAATTGTCCTTATATGTTGAAATGTTTCCTCTCTGTATGGTTAGAGTTAGACAGATAAAAATGTGTGCCTTTCTGGAGCTGTACTCAAACAGCTGAAAGAATTCATGCAACCTTCTAACTCAGGATCATCATTTTGTTCACTTTACTTAATTCCTTGCCTACACTGCAATACAGTAATCAAGTTCTTGTTAGAAGACTTAAGAGGGGCTAGCCTGGTGGCATAGTGGTTAAGTTCACGTGCTCTGTTTCGATGGCCAGGGGTTCACAGGTTCAGATTCCAGGCACAGACCTACACACCACTCATCAAGCCACGCTGAGGCAGCATCCCATATACAAAATAAAAGATTGGCACAGATGTTAGCTCAGGGACAATGTTCCTCAGGAAAAAGAGGAAGATTGGCAACAGATGTTAGCTCAGGGCCAAATCTTCCTCAACAACAACAACAACAACAACAAAAATACTTAGAAAAGTTCAGACTGTGGTACCCACCCGGCAGTATATCTGTTTTCCCAGTGAGCTCACGAAGTGATGCACCACCAGTATCTTTGTTGAGTGGGAGAGGAAGAACAGCTGTCCAGAGGTCTCATTGCTGGAGGCTACTCCACTCACAGTTGACACTTTGTAATAAAGAAGATGAAGGAGGAAGAGGTGCCAGACAGGATAAATGGTACTTATTTTGAAACTAAAATCCATAAATTATGCTATATTAAACACACTTGTGAAAGCAAGCTGGTGTCATCTGCTAATGATGGTTTAGCTGCTGAGAATTATATGAAGGCTATCAAAAGCTTTTTGTAAATGAATAAGACATATTCTGGAGAGCATATATTTTCTAGGAATTAAAAACATTTTCTCTTGGCTTCTTAGGAAACGATGCTCTTTTTTACATCTTTTCTCATCCTTGAAATCCTTATCCACTTCATCTCTTTCACTCCTTCTGAAAGAATCTACACTTGTGAAACCACCACATTCCCTTTTTACTAACACAAACACACACACACACACACACACACGCACACGCATGTCACCCCTGATTAACTGACAGTGGCTGCCTCAGTGCTGAGTTGAGGACTCTTAGCTGCACCTTTGTCGGCAGGAAAGTGAGTCGTGATTGAATAGAGATGTGTCACCACAGGGGGCAATGCTGAATGATGGGCATGGGGACACAGGGAAGGGAGGTTAAGGGAAGGTGTGTGTTTATGTATTTGCTGATCTTTTCTTTTTTTTTTTTTTAATACATTTCTTTTTTGTTTGTTTGTTTTTTCCCCCCAAAGCCCCAGTAGATAGTTGTATGTCATAGTTGCACAGCCTTCTAGTTGCTGTATGTGGGACGCGGCCTCAGCATGGCCGGAGAAGCAGTGTGTTGGTGCGCGCCTGGGATCCGAACCCGGGGCCGCCAGCAGCGGAAAGCGCGCACTTAACCGTTAAGCCATGGGGCCGGCCCTGCTGATCTTAAAAAAGAATCTGTTCTACTGCTACCAACAAGTGCCTTAATGTTTGCAATTCCCTCACATTTTTTGCAGAAGCTTGGCGTTTGAGAAACACTGATTTGATTAATATGTCGATATTTTATATTCACTTACAAGTTGTTTGATGTTACAAAGGGTAAAATCTGGAAATGAAACTGAAATTTTGAGTGGCGCAGAGAGTGGCACTGGTGCAGAAAGTCAACTGGATGAATATTGAGGCCTCTGTAATTTTTTATCACGTTTTTCTTCCTCTGGAATGCATAGAATTCCATGGAATAATTGCATTCATTCTTAAAACGCAGCTCAGAAGTCATCTTCTTCAGTAAGTTATCCTGCCTTTTCCAACTCAGGTCACTGCACTCTTATCTTGTTTTAATTTTTGCTCTTTTCATTGTCAATAATAATGTGCTTATTTTCAAGACTGGCTTCTATTCTAAACGGTGAGCCTCACTGAGAGGACCTCAACAAGGGTTCAAGAAAACTTACTTCTCAAAGACCTGTTAGAGAAGGGCCTGGAATTTGGCCTCTCAATGTGAACTCCAATAGGCCTTTTGTATTGAGTTATCAATACGACTTTATTTTACTTAACAGGGCATTAACAAGAACTATTAAATCAAGGTGTCAGCAGGGCCATGCTCCCTCTGAAACCTGTGTGGGATAATCCTTTCTCGTCTCTTCATAGCTTCTGGTGGTTTATGAGCAATCTTTGACATTCCTTGGCTTGCAGATGCATCACTCCAATCTTCCATCTTCACATGGCCGGCATCTTATAAAGACACAGTCATATTGGATTAGGGACTCACTCTGCTCCAGTATGACCTCATCTCAACATAATTAATTATATCTGCAAGACCCCATTTCCAAATAAGGTCACATTCAGAGGTAGTGAAGGTTAGGATTTCAACAGATTTTTTGGAGGACACAATTTAAGCCATAATGTACTTATTTATTCTTCAGTGATTTTATTAATTTTAATCCATACATAATATGTCTAAAATACTTCCTACTTGCAGCGAGGAGAATACTCTAAATTCCAAATAGCCTAAATATCAAATTGAATATTTTTTTAACACTGATTATAACCTCTAACTTGATTGCATGAGTTAATTATAGAAAATTATTTTTATTTTTTTTCACGATTTTAAAACATAGCTGGACTTTACTAAGATTTAACAAATGTAACATACATCTTCACAAATCAGAATAATTTAGTGTATTTTTCCAATTTTTTCTGAGTAAATGCTCTTATAAAATAAATCCAGGTTTGCTGATGTCACTAGCTGATCTAGTTTGCACAACATTCAAGCATCATGTAATGAAGAAACCATGAAATATCCCATAGGATATTAATAAAACAAAAATGAATGCTGTGAATAATTTAAAATCTACTCATGAGTAGTATTTCAATCATTTGGATATAACATTGCTTTACCTTTACTACCTAAATAATTACTTCAGTTTTCTACTTTATATTTTGCATATTGTTTTAGTACATTTTTTTCCAACAAGATTCTAGTAGAAAACAATGCCTCTTAGCATTACTTTCTTCATTTTTGCAAGACCTTCAAGCATACGAAATACTAACACTCAAAGAGCTGTCATTAGCAAAATAGCTGTATCATGTTATCTTGAGTGATTCTGTGATTAACAGCCATGTTGGCAATCACTGAAGCCTAGATGCTCAGATAAAAATCAATGGAAGGGCTGATGATAACATGCCATTCATTCTGTGACCAAGACAAAAATGAAAAATGTGATAGCCAAATTGTCCCATACGGTACAGCACCTATGCAATTCTGTCAGCTTCATTAGGAAAAAAGTGTGAGTTGTAACTTAAAACTAGAGAAACCAACTTTAACAATGGAAGCGGGTGTGACTGCTGATAACTTCATTCTTAGACCTGGGTCCTTCCTTTGTGCTAGCACATTCATTAGTAAGGAAACAAAATGTAAAGTTTACATCAAACCCCCAATTTAGGCATGAATCAAGAGGAATTACCATCCATTTCACAAAGAGTACTTCAGTGGATAAAGTTTGCTTAAAGAGTGTTTTAAGTAGTAAAATGTTATAATGCCTTAGAGTTCTTCAAGATTTGAATTGAAAAGGCCTGTAGCAATCATCATTAAATTTTAATTATGGTGATGATGATGATGGTTAACTCTTGGTGGGTTCCAGTGTCAGTTATATTAGACCAGGACCTGAAAGTTTCATCACTTCTGTTTCAAATGCTACAGAATGCAAACAAACCCTCTTCCTAAATGTCACTATGCTTTGTTTCATATGAATCTGGACACAAATGGTTGCATGAAAGATAATCACCTACCCAAACACAACAGCTACAAGATAATCATTGCTCCACAAGCTATCCCAGAAAACATGTGCCTAATAAGGTACTTGGTACTTGATGGAGATTGGCTGAGCCAATCAAAGGCTTATCCTAAAAAGACAGTTTCAATATGGAGGAAATGGTAACACTTGGTAGTGGCGAGAAGACTACAGCTAAAAAAAAATACAGAGAGTAACAGATTTGACATTATCGCAGGGCACTAGTGTGGAAGCAGGAGACGACTTCTGCTGAGGTGAAAGACACCTTTCCCCCATCATAGCCATATGTGCATTGTGTCTGGAGCAATTCTGTTTAATTGAGGCTTGTCTGTGCCACTATTAAGGTGGTTTCCTGTCCTCTATTTTTCTTTTGGCCTTAAAGTAGACTCCATCAACTTAAATCACTTCAGCATGTCTCTGGTCTTTAAAATTGATACCTGATGGTACAATTTAAAGAAGTTGCATCATCTCACCATCATCACTAACATTGGTACAGCAAATTCCTTTTGAGTATGGAGGAAATGAATTCCAAGAAGCCTGCTGTAGGGGCACTAGCCTGTGTGCCCTTTAAGAGCCATATGTCCTTGAGGCCCCTTGTCTGGGCTACACACCAGCACCCATGATAACAGTCCTGGGCTTGGCCAACCCAGCTGTTTCTCGTGGGATGGTTAGCACAAAGACCTTTGCGGTCTAAGAGAACATGGAGGCCCTCCGGGGGGAGTTCTGGTCCTTGGAACGCAGGTCATACAAGGACCATCCCCCTTGGCAAGCACGAAGCCTTTGTTCCTTTGCCTACTTAAGCAAGCTTCTCTCAGGGGGCGGTAGTGGGTGCACACTTCTGTCCAGCCAGCCACCACTGGACATTGCCCATAAGCAACTCCCAATAAACCTTTATGTCTCATTCACTGTCTCTGGGTCTTTTCTTCGGTCTGTCTGAAACCTATCCCACACTGCTCACCCAACTGGGCATGCCTCAAAACAGCTGCATGAAAGTGTTTTCCTAATTTCGGTGCTTGCATTTGTCTTTGCCACTACAGTGTTTGTCTTTAAAAGTTCTAGTACACGTGGTAGTAAGAAATAAAAATTACTGAAAAAGTTAGATTCCCAAAAGAACATGTCCATTTCTAAATAAACATTTAACTACAAATGCATAATTGAGGAAGTATAGGAAAAATAAGTTCAGAATCTATCTGGAAAAGTTTTACTTTCATTTAAAAACTATACTTTATCAAAATTTTATTTGTTTTTCAAAAATATATATTGTATGTATTGAGAGTCTTTGGCTATATATTTTCTATATAAGATTATCTCAAGTATCTCATCACTAGCATGGGGATTATTGTCCCATAAAGTTCATAACATAAAATGACACTATTTGACTTACCTAATTCTTAGGCCCCAAACAATTAATAGATCCCCTAATATTGAGGGCATACTATACAGTGGTTGAAAATGTACTGAATAGGTCATAAGACCTGGATTCTGATTTTTGCTTACCAAAATTAGTTGTAGGTTTTTGGTTAAGTTACTAAATAAAAATGAAGAACCTGAAGTCCCAGGGATGTTAAACCACTTTGATTAGATTATTGCTAAACTTTCTAACAGTATTTAAAGCCTCTGATTCTATGATATAAACTGGTATACTATAATAGATAAAACAGTATTCTCACTTTTATTATTTTATTGTTTGACTAGGATTTACTGCTTCATTATACAAGCAAAACATAATTAATCAATCTATCAAAATGCAAGGCAAAGGATTTTAAAATGTAATCACAGACTACAAGATGAAGTCTCATCATCATTCTTTGATACAAGTTTGATTTTAATGAGTCTCATAAGATTTTAGAGTTGTCTGCTCTGTTGTGTGATATGGCTGCCATAGATATAGTATGGTATCATTCTTCATGTCTATTCCTTTTAAATACAATAAAGATACAGTTCAGTCTCCACAGAATGTAAAGTACCCATAGCAGGTGTATTAACAGGGTGTAGCTATTCAGAACATCTTGGCAATGCCTTAGTATTCATTCTTTTTTTTTTTTGTGAGGAAGATCAGCCCTGAGCTAACATCCGTGCTAATCCTCCTCTTTTTGCTGAGGAAGACTGGCTCTGAGCTAACATCTATTACCAATCCTCCTCCTTCCCCCCCCCCCCAAAGCCCCAGTAGATAGTTGTATGTCATAGTTGCACATCCTTCCAGTTGCTGCACGTGGGACGCGGCCTCAGCATGGCCGGAGAAGCAGCGCATCGGTATGCGCCCAGGATCCAAACCCAGGCCTCCAGCAGCGGAGCGCTAGCACCCAACCGCTAAGCCACGGGGCTGGCCCGTATTCATTCTATTTTAAGTGAAAATAGTGACTTGCTCAAATGCAATTTAAAATCTAGATCTAATCAGTTCATTAACACTCCAAATAACCACACCTTTTTCTTATGTATCACACACCGTTATGGTGTATAACTGCTTTCCTCCCATTGCTTATACACTTTCTCATCTGAAGCATTTTATAAATGATTCATGTAATTACAGCTTGTTTAGTGATTTGGTGAGGTCACTAGAAATGAGAACTAAAATTGTTTTTTTTTAAAGAAATTTAGTATGATTCTAAAATAAACTCACCAAAAATTATAACCTTTAGCATTCAAATGGAGCAATGCTGCTTTGTTTTATATAACTGCAGTTTCCTGAAGAGGCTTGGGGATTAGAAAGTGTTCAGGAGACACCACCTTCTCCTGTGAGGGAAACATTTCCCACAGAACAAGGATACTGGGTTTGAATCTCTTAACATACTGTGAGGTTTGTAGGACTCATTCTCTCTTTCTCAGCTATAAAATAAGGACAAAAACGTCTGCTTTGAGTATTTGCCATGGATACTACCAAAATCAAATAAATACAAGATATCAAATAAATTTGAAAAAAATGGGAATGAGATGCACGTTCAAAGATCAAAGACAGATATACAGAGAAAAGATCAGATACTAATATCTTTTTCAAAGGTACTTTCAGAAATAAAAATCACTTTATTGAGGATGAAATTAAGCAAACATTCCAAAATAAAGTGAATAATTAGAACAATGGCTTACATTACTGTTTGTATCATTAATATTACTGGTTATTTTTGGAGATCTTGAAAGTAACTTCAGTGCTTCTCAGAAACTCATGTGGTCAAGATTGATGGAGTTCTTGCCACAGGGCCACATTGTTTATGACATAATCATAATTTGATGACTCACACAGGAGTAAATTTGGTGTTGAAGATGGTATTTCTGCTTCGTCATGTATCAGCCTTCAACCTTAATATAACATGTGCTTAAAGATTAAATTTTAGGTTAGGACCAAGAAGGGGAAATTATGTAATCTTTCAATATTGAATATGTATAATTATTCCAATCAGATAAAGCTCATTAATGATACCAAGTCCATCTTTTGGATGGAGAAGTAATATTGCTGTCGGATCCTCAGTGCTCCAGTGCCTAGGGTATGTTGTGCACATATCATGAGGCCAACCTGATGCTTGTAATGACACGTGCATCCATGTTGATAAAGGGTCTACTTGCAAGCAGCAGGGAGGGGAATATTACAGATTCAGTACCTGCAGCAACATTCCAAGTGTCAGGGCAGTACTATGATTATAGATGATGTAAACCTGTCCAGACTGGGGTGGGAGAGTGAAAACAGGAGCAATCCTTGCAACCAGCTAAAGGACTTTTTTGTTTGGATCTTATAAATATTTAGTCCATCCGTACCATGACTAGACCTCTTGAAATTTTGTTGTCTTCTTTCTTTAATTTTAATATGAATTATGCTTTATAACTGGGTCTTGTCAGAACTGTTTCCTAATATACTGTACTAAAGTCCAAAAAGTACACACCTCAGAGCTGTTAATTAAAAGGGCCTGCTGGTATAAATAAACACATATGCTGCTGATTAGCCACCCTTTAGGGGTCAACAGTGGGGAACTCCTGCTGGGTTTCTGTTAATTGTTGTCCAAAATCTTAACAGGAACTGTCTAATGATCTCGTATGGCTTTGGCCATCTGGTCTTCTGAGTTCACTTGCCAGTAAATAGCCAGATTTAGAGAAAGACAGAAATACCTCTTACAGAGGAATATCTTATAAGATATAATCTAGCCATCCACATGTGTGCATAAGGATTGATTTATGTTAATTCACTAATCAAACCCTACACGCCTAATAAATTGTCCTTTAGATTTATTCTGATATCAACTGCTTTAATACTAGCTAAAAACTGGGTGTTTCTGCTTCTCTTACATAAGCAGCATTAGATGCAATCAGAACTTGTTAGTATTGCATATTATATTTATGGTCATAAATAATTAAAAGTGCTTCTAATAATTAATATTTCTGAATCGTACCTGACAGTGTTAAGTGGTGGTGCCTCTTTTTCTTCTGGTGAGGTACTGTGGAACTGATGACCGGGTGCAAAACCTAGTTTCACATATTCTAAAATAGACTTAGGATTTTGGTTGGTATTAGTCCTCTAACTATTACAAAGCTACACTATTAGCTGGTTTTTCACTATATCATCCCCCCCATTTTTAGCAGAATGTTACATAATAGAATTAAGAGATTTAAAGGAGCTAAGAAGAGAAGAGTGTTCACTCATAGTAAGACATTGTTTTGGAAAATCTGCTTTGTTTGTCTCATTTTCAAACAGAGATGAAAAGTCTGGATATAGGAGAAGAGAGAAGAGATCCTTCATCTCAAGGTGCATATTCATTTCAGAGATAATCATGTGTTGAAGAGAAGAATATAACTGGCCACATTTACTCTCATATGTTTTAGCTGCTAATATACTATGAAAAGACACCTGACAGTACTCTAAATTTTACATAAGCAATGGAAATAGAAGTTATTAGGGTAAGGTTTTTCATTTGTATTTTATCTTATTGGTGTCTTGCTTTGTCAAACAGATCCTTTTCTTTCTAAATTTTCAAACTACTCTTTTTCCTAGATGATATATTTTTCACCTAGGGCTTTAATTGGTGAGTATTATTCAAAGGAAACTAAGTACAGACAGAACAATATTCGTGACAATGTTCACGTTGACATATAATTGGTCAGTGAAGCAGCATACACGGTGAAATACAGTCAGCCCGAGACTGTCAACTATAAGACACATCATAATTATTTTTTAGCTATGTTGTCCTGATTCTGGGGAAAAAAACAAAACAAAACAATTTCTTTCAAAGGTTTTACAAACAAATTTTATATGAGGAACAGAATGTCAAACTCTTTCATGTTTTGTGTTTTATTCTACTTCTCTATCTTCCATGGCACATGGTACCAGATCTGACAGTTAGATAGGAAACGAAGAATCAACTAAACTAACCACCAACTTTTCCTAGAACTCTCTTCATCCAAAAAGTTTCCTTCAGAACACTTTCCAATTGTAAAATCAAGCATTTGTTTCTAGATATGATTAAAGATTAAAAATCAAGCAAAAAAACAAACCACAGAACTCTTGGATGATTGGGAACTCTAACTGCTGCATCCCTCCAGAACCTGGAACCCAGGCTGCCTGCCAGTCTACTTGTTTTGCTGTCCTGCCACATCCTGGCTGCACGACTAGTAATCTCCTTGGAAAATAAATGAATCTTCTCATATTCTTTTTCTTCCACACTTTTCTGAGACCCCTAGTGATTCTCCAGGGTCTCTCTTTGGTGTCACCTAAATAATTATCCATTTTTTTGATTTATCTGTTCACCTAGATATTTGGCCCTCATCAACAGCATAGAAAAGAAAAAATATATATTCTTTAGGCGGTAGATTTCTTGCCACATGTTTATTCCTTTAAAAAATATGTCTGCTTAAGATATTTCTATGAAAAAAATGGCCAGCTAAACTCACAAAAAGTTCCTTATTATTGAAGTTACAGTTTAACACATGTATTTGAAAAACCTGAAAACTGAAGTTATTTGTCAATATTAGATTCCTCACTGCAAGTAGGCTAAAGAAGATAAAGAAACTATATACATTAATATTAATTAATATTGCATTTCCATTAACGTCCAAAAATAAGTAAATTGGGTTAAGTAGAAAGAAACAAAGATTTAGATGATACAGGAAATCACCTCAAATCAGTATTTAATTAATAGGGAAATCATTAACATAATTTGTGAGGATCTCCATCACCTTGAACTTTTTTTTTTCAAATTGAGGTAAAATTCACATAACATAAAATTCACCACTTAAACCATTTTGAAGTGTACAACTGAGAGGCTTTTAGTACATTCACAATACAGTGCAACCATTACCACTAATTTCATAACATTTGCATCACTTCACAAAGAAACCTTTTACCCATTAAGCAGCCACAACCCATTACCTGCCCTACCCTCAACTGGCAACTGCTAACCTTTTTCTGTCTCTATAGATTTCCCTATTCTGGACATTTCCTATAAAGGGAACGACACAATATGTGTGTGGCTTCTTTCACTGAGCATATTGTTTTCAAGCTTCATCAGCGTTGGAGCGTGCATCACAGCATACATTCATACCCTTTTATAGTCAAATCATACTCTGTTGTATGAATATACCACTTTTTGTATATCCATTCATCACATGATGGACATTTGAGTGCTCCCACTTTTTAGATATTATGAACAATGCTGCTATGAACATTCATGTACAAGTTTTTATAATTGTTTTCAAATCTTTTGGGTATGTAACTAAGAGTAGAATTGCTGGGTCACAGAGTTAACATTTTTAGGAAGTACAAAACTGTTTTCCATAGTGAGTTCACCGTTTTATATTTGTACCAGTAATATATGAGGGTTCCAATTTCTCCACAACTTTGCCAACACTTATTCTTCATTTTTTTTATTATAGCCATCCTAGTGGGAGAAAAGCATTATCTCATTGTGCTTTTGATTTGATTTTCCATAATGACTAATGATGTTGAGAATATTTTTATGTGCTTATCGGCCATGTGTATATCTTCTTTGGGAAAGTATCTATTCAAGTTATTTGCTCATTTTTTAATTGGGTTGTGTGCCTCCTGTTGTTGAGTTGTAAAATTCTTTATATATTCTAGATATTTGACTCTTAGCACATGTTTGATTTGCAAATATTTTCTCCTGTTGTGTGAGCTGCCTTTGATTTTCCAGATAGTGACCTCTGAAGCACAAAAAAAATTTAATTTTGATGATGTCCAACGTATCTATTTTTTTATTTTTGCTTGTGTTTTGGTGTCACATTTAAGAAACTGTTGCTTACTGAAAGGTCACAAAGATTTACACCTGTGTTTTCTTCTAAGGGTTTGATAGTTTCAGCTCTTATGCTTATATCTTTGATCCATTTTGAATTAATGTTTTTATATGGTGTGAGGTAGGGGTCCAAATTCAATATTTTCCATTTGGCTATTAAGTTGTCCTAGCAGCATTTATCGAAAAGGCTATTCTTTCTCCATTGAATGGTCTTGGCATTTTAATTGTTTTTTCATTTGTTTTTATTTCTGTATAGTCAGCAGTAATGTCCAGTTTAAGTCCTAATTTTAGTCATTTGAGTCATCTCTTTTTTATGGGTCCATCTACTTAAAGATTCGTCAATGTTGTTGACCTTTTCAAAGAAGAAACTTTTGGTAATGCTGATTCTATTGTTTTTCTATTCTTTAGTTATCTCCAGTCTAATTTCTACATTTCCATCCTACTACCTGCTTTGGGTTTAGTTTGTTCTTCCTTTCCTTGTTCCTTAAGGTGGAAGATTAAGTAACTGATTTGAAATCCTTCTCCTTTTTAATGTAGGTGTTTACTGTTCTAAATTTCTCTCTGAGTACTGATTTTGCTGTTTCTCATTAGTTTTGTTATGTCGTATTTTCATTTTCATTCATCTTACAGTATTTTCTAATTTCCCTTGTGATTTCTTCTTTGACCCATTGGTTGTTTAAGAGTAGGTTGTTTAATTTCCACATATTTGTGAAATTTCCAGATTTCCTTACATTACTCATTTCTAATTTCATTCCACTGTGGTTGGAAAAGATACTTTGTATGATTTCAATAATTTTACATTTATTGAGATTTGTTTTGTGGCCTAAGATATGACTTATCTTCAAGAATGTTCCACATTAACTTGAGGAAAATGTGCACCTTATTGATGTTAGGTGGGGTGTTCTGTATATATCTGTTAGGTCTAGTTGGTTTATAGTGTAGTCAAGTCCTCCAGTTCCTTGTTAATCTTCTGTCTAGTTGTTCTATCCATTATTTAAAGACAGATAATTCATTGTTGAGAGATATTTCAATATTGAAGTAACCAACTATTATTGTTGAATTATCTATTTGTCCTTTCAATTCTGTCAACGTTTGCTTCACATATTTTGGGTCTCTGCTGTTTGGTGCTCATATATGTTTACAATTGTTATATTTTCTTGATGAATTGACACTTCTATCAATGTATAATGTCCTTCTTTGTCTTTTGTAACAATTTTTGATTTAAAATCTTTTTATATAATATTAATATAGCCACCCTAGCTCTCTTTTTCTACCTTTTCTTTTTCAACTGATTTGTGTTTCCAGATGTAAAGTGAGTCTCTTGTAAAGAGTATATATTTGGATCATTTTTTTCATCCATTTTGACAATCTTTGCCTTTAAATTGGAGAGTTTAATCCATTTACATTTAACGTAAATACTGATAAAGAAGAACTCACGTCATTTCACTATTTGTTTTCTATATTTCTTTTATCTTTTGTTCCTCATTTTCTCCATTACTGCCTTCTTTTGTATTTAATTGATATTTTTAGTGTAACATTTTGATTCCCTTCTCATTTCTTTTACTGTTTTGTTTTTATTTTTTATTTATTTATTAGTTATTTTTCTTAGTGGTTACCCTGGGAGTTACAATTAATATCTTAAATTTACAACAAACTACTTTGAATAAATAATAACCTAGCTTCAATAATGTACAAAATTTCTTCCCCTGTACACCTCCATTCCTCCCCTTCTGTTGTTATTGTCACATATTGCATCTTCATGTATTGTATGCCTGTTAACATAGATTTTTAATTATTGTTGTATGCATTTAAGAAAATCATTGTTATTGGATGAATTGTGTCTCCTCCTGAAGATACCTGTAATGTGGCTTTATTTGGAAACAGGGTTTTCACACATGTAATCAAGTTAAGATGAAGTCTATAGGGTGGGTCCTTATCCAATATGACTGGTGTCCTTATAAGAGAGGAAAACAGTCATATGAAGACACAGACTCACATGGAAAATGCCATGTAACAACTGAGGAAGAGATTAAAGTGCTGTAGCTACAAGCCAAAGAAGATGAAAAATTGCCAGAAAACCCCAGAAGTTAGGAGGAAGGTACAAAAGGAATCTCTCTTACAGGTTTTAGAGGAAGCAAAGTCCTGCTGACACCTTGACTTCAGAGTTTTAGCCTCCAAAACCATGACACAATAAATTTATTTATCCAGTATGTATATAAAACCTACAAAGTACCAGATGCTGTCAAGATTTGTCTTAACATTTACAGTTTTTGCCTTCAACTTGTGTAGGAATTACTATGAAAACATCCAGGCAAAATGACATTTTCATTGGACACAAATCACGTCATGTATGCAGAAGGAGAACAGGAGAAGGATGAAACAAATTGCTGATGGAGTCAAAGAAATCTTGACAGTGGAGAAAACATTTCAGTTGGGAGCAAAATGGTGAGAAGAGGTTAATTAGGCTGAGAAGCAAGGGGAGAGAGTTCTAGATGAAGAGACTTGTGCCAAACCCTGGGAGTGCGAAATGACATGAGTTGTTTTGGAAAGTATAAGAAGTTCAATATTGCGAGATATTAATGTTTGAGATGCAGATAGGAGGACGTATTAATAATGATCATCAGTTACAAAGATGAAAACTTGACTCAACCGTATGTAGGGGGAAATGGAGGAGTACTTGTATCCACATAACTTAAAAGAATGTGGTTCCTGGCATAGCAATATCTAGGGATTCAAATCATATCAATTGGACTCTCTTTTTGTTTCTATCCTTTGTCTCTTTTTTCTTCTGTGTTGGCTTCATTCTCAGTGAACTGACAAAGGCAGTGGCTAAAGCTGGTGATTCTCATCCATCAGCTTAGCTATCCTAGAAGATGAGAATTTTTGTTGCTGTTGTTATTGTCATTGCTGTTTTCCTAATGCTACAGTAAAAGTTCTAGGTAGGAGGTAGAGTGGATTGGCTCATTTTGGGTCATCTTCTCTTTTCTGAACTAATGACACTTGCCAAAATATGGGATGCTCTGACTGAGTTTGATCTCACATGCCTACCTATGGGGCAGGGCAGAGGATAGTGCCAACACCCTTCTAGCAGATAATATGAACAGAATTACTGCATAATCATACAGGGGACATAACCTTCAAAATAGATTGAGCAGAAAAAGAAAAGAAAAAAACAATAAAAAAACCTCAAAAACCAAACAAATACCAACTCCTGAGGAAATAGGAAATGAGTATGATGGGTGGACAGAACGAGACCATGATATTATAAAAAGGAAATTGGTCTTATTCTGTAGAAAAGAAAGAGACATTGAAAAAAATTGGAAAGGGCAATGACATAATTGCATTTACATGTTAGAAAAAGAACTCTGAGAACTATGTGGAAGACATATTGGAGATGGGTGTGACTGAGGCACTCTGTCCCTGCCAAATAATGTGCCTCAAATGTAGACTTTCTTTCTTATCTGGTTACATTTTCCTAATATTTTTCATATTCTTCAGAGGCCTTGGTACATGCCACAAAAATATTGGGTCATATTTAGGCCCGCTATTCAAATATGACTCAATTGTGAAATATAAATGATATATAAAATATATGTAATATTATATAATATTGGTTGTGTTCTTTAGACACTGCATTTTAGAAAAATGCTAATGCTTTGCTTCTCAATTGAGTATGTCTGCCTCTAAAACATTTATTTCCTGTACAATTTATGTGTTTATGCATATATAATGAAAACCGTACTATTTTGGTATACACACTTTTTATGTAAGCACTGTATATTCTAAAGAAGATATTTTGAATAGTCAAAGCAATAGCCTTCTGAAATAATATGGTTTAGAAAATAGTAACATCAACCAGAATAAGAGTGAATATTCATTACAACTCAACATGTGTTAATATCATACAGCACTTATTAAATTTAATTTCTTGATTATTTTTCCTTCCTTTAGGGTGTATTAAATATTAGCTGGTGGTGCTGGCTGCTGCTCTTTACATAATGAAAGATTACCCATATTAATGCAGGGTCTCACAAATATTTATATTTATTTTATATCAGTAATCTCATGTGGGTTTTGTGTAAAAACACATCAGACCAAAAAGAAAAATAAACAAAAAGCTTCCAAGTCAGACATCTTACAGCAGAGTATAAACATGAAGGCTAGCACTTTGAAAATCCTTTGTAAACAGAAAGACTTGTATTACTGAACCACAAAATATGTCAAGAGAGTGTATTTGCTTACTTACTTTTCTGTTGCATATTAGATTGGGCCTTTTCCTAAGTTTGTATTTGCATAGTGTTTAGGCATGCAGGGAAAGGAGTGTGTCTATTTGCATTTTTAACATTCAGTATCTTTGGCATAAATGAAGGTAGGCAGTTTGCCCTCATGTTCCCTCAATGCATTTCTTATCATGAAAATAGCTTCCCAGTGATTCACTAACATGGCAGCCAGAATATTACTGAGACAATCTTCATATATCAGTTAAAAGTTTAGGCACTTGGTTAAATCTACATCTCAAGTGTAATTTTAAAAATGCGATGAGATTTAGTCATCCACTCTTTCCTCAGACACCCCCACCCACCACCTCCAACCATTCCATGTGTTTGTTGATAGAAACTTCTCTCTGACTCAAATATCTGTTTCTAACCATGAGAAATGATGTCACTTGGAATCTTACAGTAAGTCAATAATACCTTGATTCATTTAAACTAATCTTCTAAGGCATAGGGCACTCTGAATGCCAACAGAAGAAACAAACAAATAGCAGTGGTATGTTTTGAAAATAGCAGCCAGAACTACATATTAAGGTACAATTCATATATGTCTTAAATAAAGACAGCAAGATATAAAGGCTTCAGATACAGAACAGTGGGCTCAAATCCCAGTTTTGATGTTTATTCATTGGATGAATTTTGGTCCATTTCCAATTTATTCTTTCATTTTTCAGCTACAAATCATTTACGCAATAACTATTTAAAACAGCTTATAGTGAATCTCACGTTATTATACCTATCCCACATCTTTGTTTTTAATAGTCTATTAAAAGTGACATATTTGAAGTAATTAGCAAAATGCATGGGACATTGTGGGGGATTTGATACATATTTGTTGAATGAATGAGTGGATTAAATAGCATTAACTAAATATGGAAATTATTCTAAAATAAAAGAACAACTTTCTTAGTATATGAAACAATCTTTTTAGCTAAGAACACATTAGATTGCATAAGGCTATTAAGAAGTTTAAAGAGAAACCAAACAAGTAATGTTTGTCACTTTTCCACCACTCACAATATTTTTGCTGTGTACATTTTGGTTTCCAAAAGAATTGTGTGCCTCAGCTTACAAGCACTATCACATTATCACCACTTTGGTAACTTTAAGTAATTTTTTGTTAGTGTATTTAAAACATCAAAAAGCATGGCAAAAACTCATCAAACCCATCATAGATTAAAGAACTGCACATTGTCTCAGAATAGAGTAACAAGGCACCTCCACTCACGTAATTTTTTGGTTATTGGCAACGATGAAAATTTTTGTCTAGTATGTAGTTTGTTATTTGTGAAAATTTGTATGTTGATGTCCATTAAGCAGAGAGAATTCAGCAACTGTAATAATTATTTGGTTTTAAAAATATGTTAGGAAATATATTGTGCATAAAAACACGTATATGACAAATATGTAAATCAAAGAACAAAAATAAAATTAACCACATGAATCAATGTTTCACTAAAGTAAATATATTAGTACTTTGGAGTGTCTTGTGGGCCACTCTCCAATTGTGTTCCCATTGCTCCCTTACAAGAGTATCACTCTTCTTAATTTGGTGATAACCATTTCCTCCTATTTCTCTGTAGAGTTATCTTGATAGTAGACATCACTGCAAAACACATACATTTTAATTTTGCTTGTTTGTTGGCTTTATAAAAATGGACCAGTACTGTATTTATTCTTCTCTGACCATGCTTTTTATGTTTCAGCATGGTTTTTAGATTCACCCAGGATGATTTGTGTAGCACTATTTCAATCATTTTCCTTGAACCTTTTGGTCTCAGGACTCCTTTTTCTTCTCTCCTTAATAGATAGTGAAATTATTTTCCCGACCAATTTCAGTTTACCATTGTCCATATTATCCCTCCAACAAAATGACCATGCTTGCTGGTTCTCATATTCACGGATTCTTTCTCCATTCTTGCATGTTCCACCCCTCCTCAGCTGAGGTATGATAAAAATATCTAGAATTTCAGATTTAAATTGTTAAGGATATACATATGTTGTTTGCTTTTTTGTTTTATTCTGTTCCTTGCTTTGTGAGGAAACATTAAATTTTACTCTGTTATATGAAACAGTTATTCCCATCCACTCCTACTGTCTTCCATACTGCTTTCTTCTTACTCAAGGACTTTCCCCAAGAGTGTTTATAAATAGATCTTGGTATGGTAAACCATCTGATGCCTTGAAAGGCTAAAAATTTCTTTATTTTAACTATTAATCCAGCAATAATTGAGCTGAATATAAAACTCAATTTTAAAGTTACTTATTTAAACAGTTGAAAATGCTACTCATTTTCTTCTTCCATCAAAATGCTGTTAAAATTTTGAGGTAGATCTGACAGAATTTGTTTTCTGTCTAGGGAAGATTTCTTTCCTCTCTGAAGGTTTTGAAACACACTTCTTTGTCTTTCCTTTGCTTAAATTTCACAAAAATGTTTCTAGGTGTGATGCTTTGAGTACTCTGAAGCTTTTCAATCAGCTAGCAATGTTTTTTCTCTTATCCTTGGAAATTCTAAGATAACATCCTTTTCTTAATTTTTTTCTGTCCTTGAGTACTCCTTTTGTTGATGTTGATACATTTTCACTATCTTCAATGTTCCTAAACTTTTCTTTTGCATTATCCTCTTTATCTCTTCCTGATACCTTCCAGGAAAGTAACATGATGTGAACTTTGAGTTCATTCATTTGTCTTTAACTAAATTTATTCTACTCTTCCCCAGTCTGTTTAGTTACTTAATCCTCAGTATTAATTAAATAATTAATAATAAAAATAAATTAATACAATACTTACCCTTGTTTCTCCTTTTAACTGCTTATATTCCCTTATCTCCTTGAGAATACTTAATGGGACAAATTTAAATTCTTCAATTATGTGTTCCATTAATTTTACTTTGCCTGGTATAAGTGATCCTGTTCATCTTTTATATAGCTGTGCTTTTTTTCCCCATTTTTTTTCAGTGCTAATTTATGTCTTCTTAGCAGTGTAGAGATTACATGATTTTACAATTATTAGCATCTCATTTGATCCCCTGCCCCTATCATTCCTCCCCTCATTCAAATGAAGAAAGTTAAGTTCAGGGTCTCACCCACATTCACGTAGCTCATAATAACGGAATCTCTCAGTTCTGAAGGTATAATGTGCGCCCTTCTACTGAGCAATGTCAGAATGTGAAACTCAGAAGAACACTGCAAGGTTTGCATAATTATGCACTTTTACAAACGCAGCATCCAAGTTTACGAACAGGACTCATATGGCAACACGGTATTCCACATATGTGACGTTCTGGAAAAGGCAAAGGAATAGGGACCCAAAACAGATCAGTGGTTAAGGGCGGAGGGGTTCAGTACAAACGGGCACCACGAGAGTGTTCCTTTCGGGTGATGGAGTGTTCTCCATCTTGATGGTGGTATACCTGTCCGTTTGTGAAAAACTCACAACTACACTTAAAACGGTATGTGTATACAGTAAAAGCAATTAATAGAAAACAAAAACTCTTTCACATGTTAGGAGAAATTTAAACTCTCTTGAAGCTCGATTTTTACATGTGCAGCACTTCCTTCCAGCTCCTTGGGATCCTTCTTAGGGAGAGCTGGGGGAGAAGGACACGCACCACAGCAGGTCCTTCTTGGAACCCGCTATGAGGTTAGGAAACACCCGTAGGGCTACACCTGCCCTCACGTCACTCACATAACCGGAGAGAAAGTGGCAGGCCTCCCGGCGTGCACCGCTGAGCTGCCACCAGGTTTCTCGGGTCAGACCCTGGGAGCGCTTGGTCTGAAACACAAAGGTCATCTGAACCATCTCCTTAAGTGGGATCCGTCTAGGTTCATCAACATCCTGCCTTCCCACAGCAGGAGGCCATCTCCAGCTCTTAAGTGTCCCATCTCAAGCCTACTCTCTGCCTGCTTGCCGGGAAACATGTTTAAATGCCACACCTGTCCCGCTCTGGAATTTTCTCTGATGCAACCCCAAGCGACTGAGGAGAAGCCACCAGAGAACCCAGAACCCACGTCGTGAGCACAGGCCCCTCGGACACAACAATCCCCGCTGTCACCTCAACAGCTCTGCATTGAAAAGTACAGTTTTACAATAGTCTCACAACCACCAACAACGTCAAAAAGAGACGCCCCACTTGTCCTTAGGACTCCCTCGAGCGCCCGCTGTCCCTCACCACCCTCCCTGGGTTCTCTGGCACTTCCCCCCTGAGGTTCTAGCAGCGCACGCGCGGACCACGCGCGGCTCCCTCACCTCAGAGCGTGCCTCCAGAGCGGTGTGGAGCCGACCACCGCGGCTGGGCCCTACTCTTTTCTAGAACACGACTCACCCTGCAGAGTTCCAGGCGGTGGCCTGTGGGAAATGGCGATCTCGACCAAACCCTCCGCTGCCCCAGGGTCCCCTCCGTCACATGGCTCCCAGAATGCAACGCGCGCCGTCTCCAGAGGAAGTGGCGGGAAACGCTGGGGAGTCCCACGTTCCCTGCAGTGCGCAGGCGCAGGGCCCGGCTCTCTGCCGCCTGAGGGTAGGGGCGGAAAGCAGCAGGCCGCTCTCGACCTGCAACAGCCTCCAGTGCTTTCCTGGGTCCCCAAGGTGATCTCTGTGTGGCTGGAGACCTGCGGCGTGAGGTCCCGAGGCCTCCATGCTGCCCGACGTTGAGGGGAGCAGCCCTCCAGGCCTCGGTGAAAAGGACCCCGCAGGGCTGAGCTGCCCGGGGTCTGCGCGCAGGGCCACCTGGGGCCTTCTGGAGACCAGACTTGGGGGACCGCGGCCGAGGACCTGGCGGCTGTGAGAACGGCACACCCGTGTGCCCTCCCCGCTTTCCCCGTGGGCTGCGCGCCCGCAGCCGGCCCCGCGGTCCTGACCCCGGCGGAGGGACGGAGCGGGTCGGGGCGCGTCTCCACAGGAGTCTGTGGCCTTGCGCTGTTGCGCTCCGTCCTTGCCCTGCTGTTTTCAGAGGTGGTCCTCAGTTGTCAGCATTTTGCCGTGAGGTGTGGAGAGGTTCGGGACAGAGCTGACGCTGGAAGTTCTGCCGGGTCCCTGGTCCCCGTTGGGAACCGCTCTCCACGCCGAGCGCCGCGCCCGTGCGGGGCGGCCGGACAGGGAAGAGCGCGGGGAGCTCGGCCTCACCTGTGCCCCGGTCCCGGCCCTCCTGCGCTCTGGTCTGCGCTTCTCCACCCGCACCAGCCCGGCCTTTCCGCGCCTTGCACTCTCACGGGCCTCTGGTTCGCTGGCAAATCCATCAATCTCCTTGCCACGGCTGTGGGAGTCCCTGCTGCCTCATCATTCTCAGAAACATCGAGCCCACTGCTTGGTAAACTTGAGATAAGTGACTGTGTCTTTGACATTCCCTTCTCAGTGATTGATGGATGAAGAGGGGAAGTTAAGTTGGTGATGCTCAGATGCTCTTTTCTCCAGTAGCTATTTTCGTCTTATGACAGTAGTAATGAGAGGTCTGCATGTCATTCATCCAGCGTGTTAGACTCTCAGACCGTTGAGGCAGGAGATGATCCCCTCTCGAGTAGCACGGTGGTGCTGCGTAAAACCCTCCAGACACAGGGAAATCATTTAGGAACACTGCACAACGTTGTGCCATCCAGCCAGAGACCTAAGAGGATTTGGCCAGAAATCAGGTCAATAGGCAGCCACGGGCTTGCATTTGGTAAAGGAAGATTTTTGTTTCTGAGGATAATCAATAGATAACTCCAACAGATTTATAAAAATATATTTTTTAGGAAGAGAAAGATATCATTGTCTTGAAAGCTCAGATAAATAGTTCAAAATTTGTTCTTTTAGAAATTGTAAATTTGCTTGAAAACTAGGTGCAAATATAAAATGTGATTAAGACTGAGTATGGGAACCAGTTGAAGAGATCCCTAGAGCTGAGGTGAAGTTCCCAGGTGACCAAGCGCTCAAAGGATGTTGCATTTCTAGAGAAGCTGTCTACCCTCAAACAGATTTCACACTCTTATGTCAGAGACCCAGTGATAAGGAGACCAGCATAATGACCAGAGGCCGAAGGCCTTCCAGGCTTTGTGGACTGATAGAAACCTTGAGGCACCTCTGATAAAAGGACTTAATAGGTAACCCTGAAAACTACACTTCTCTCCAGCACTGAGGACAGGGCTCTTAAGGCAGAGTTGATTTGATAACATCAGTTAAAAAGTGGCATTTCTTATTCTTTAAATGCTGTAGAGGAATCCAGACCTGACACATGTGTGTGCATGCATGCACATACACACTTATAAAAGATCATAAGAAAAAAATGTCAAAAATACCAATTGTTCAAAACAATGCTTCTCTCATATTAGTGGGAATAGGGAAGCAATTATTTTATTCATACTTTTATGCATTTTCTACAATGAGCAATTATTACATTTGTTACTGGAAAAATATTTTTAACAGGAAGAATGTAAACTAGCCTATAATCATTCTTTCTGCTTTCCTGCAAAGCTGTTGGAAAAAGCCTGCTATGATTTCAGCTAAATTTCTGCTGAATTTAATGTTCTTTCTCTTATTAAGGCTAATGTTCAAAATGAACTAGATTGGTATTGTGGATGTTAATTTACAATAAAGGAAAGAAGGATAGAGGGGGGATGGATGTCCCACAGTGTCAGGGCCATGTGGTTAGTAGAACATGGCACCCATGCCATTTCTGGTACATGGTAAGCCTAGCCCAATCTTTGATCTGTTCTTTTGTCAGTGCTCCAATCCAGTGATCCAGTGGATTTTGACATTCTTGGCATTTAGTTTAACAGCTTCTCCTGCAGACATGACCCTAAATTTTAAGTATTTGCCATTCCGGCAGTAACCATGTAACAAAAATGTCTCAGGGCAATGTGCTGCTTAATTTGTTGAAACTGTGAGCAGATAGCCATGAAAAATCAACACCAAACAATAAAGATTGGGTATACATACATAGCTCTTATTCAAACCATCCTGTAAAAAACAGTTTGGTAATTCATTCAACAATTGTTAACGTTAATTGTTAACAATTTTATATGAGACAAACTCTTTTAGATGCTGAACCATCAGAAAATGTCCCTGACCTCACAGAGCTAACATCCTGGGGGCAGAGGCAGACAGCAAGCAAATAGGCATCCTCAATCACGATTATATGAATGACACCGTAGGATGTGGCCTCTACCCTCTAAACACATCATGAGGACCACAAGATGAGTCCAACATTCAGCAACCCCAGAATGTTATGGAGAAATGGAAATCTTATCACTTTGACAGAATCAAGCCTTGTTTTGCTTTTTACCTTTTTTTCTGTTAAAACTTTGAGCGGAAACTATTTAATCCCCTAGCACATGCACACATACACATCCAGAGATAAATGCTCAAGGTATTTAGGTTCTTTTCATTCTGTCCTTCCCTTTTCTTCCACAGGTTTTGGTCCCAAGGGCATATCTTAAACATCATTTATGCTAAACTCTCACAGATTGTGCTTCTCAGGAAACCCAAACTGCACCACACAGGAAATTAGGTTCTGGAAACAGAATGGTCCTTCATAGTTGTCTTCAGTTGAACCAAGATGGCCAGGCCTTTGTAGTCTCATGTCAAACTGTCTTTGGAGGTGGGCCTCCCAGGAAGGGACATGAAGGGACATCGGTCTCAGGCAGCTCCCTTCTGGATGCAGCCTATTAACTCAGGCATCCTTTACCCCTGGCTGATGTCGCTTTCCTCCTCCTCTTTCCACGAAGATAGAGGGCTTAGGGTTGAAACCCTAATCTTGGGGTTACTGCAGGAGGGAAAGAGGTGCATCCACAGCAAGATGGGCAAGAGGTGTGGTGAGAGAACCCTCCCTGAATGTCTCTGAGCTGTGAAACCCTCTGGGTTATGTACGTGAAGGAAGAGAAGGCTGTAAAGGAAGAGTGCAGCCAAGCTTCATAATGCCCATGCTGACCCCGTCACAAAATGATTTACAAACATGTTTATTAGCATGACCTCAGAGAAGAAGGGACTTTTATTCCTCCCAAAATGATCGTGTCCATCTTCATATAGTGAACATTTTCTTTTATTATAAAATTAAAGATTAAGATAAAATCATTAAAGTGGACATTTCACATGCAAGTAAAAATTAGTTTAAGTAAGTATTGTCAATTTATCAAATTCTTTCCTATTTTGAAATAGGCAGGACTTCTGAGGATGGCATTGATCACTAGGAAAAAAAATGAAGTGAAAGAGAGAAGCAAGTAATATTAAAACTACAGTTAATTGTGTTTTTAGCTTATCTTTATTTTTAAGGGAATGCTTTAAAAAAAAAGCTGAAATGAAAATAACACGCATTTCCTGAATCTATACTTCTAGTAAGATACTGTTTAAGAACATGAGGACATGACGACATAAGGGAGGGAGACTACCTACCCTCGTGGATTCAGACCTGGATAAGCCAAGAGTCCGTTGTTAATTCTTTTATTTTTTAAGATTATTACTTATGGGCATCTTTGAAGGAAACCTTGACCTTTTTGTGGTACAAAGTGGGGTATAAATTTAAAAACACAAAGAATGAGCAAATATTCATAATATAGTTTGGAATTAAAAGTGCCATAAGAGTTCAGTGCAACACGAGAGGTGATCAGATAAGATACACTGCTAGGATGTTTGTGAGGAAATTTAAGGAATGAAATAATCTTGAGAGTTGTGAGAGTAGGAGCAAGAATAAGGCAAGATTTCTAAAATGACTGAGTGTATATTCCCAATAATTACTAGGTCTATCTGTCTGTATCAATCAACCATCTAGGACTCTGTCTCTTATAGTATCCTGTGAGTAAAAAAGATGTGCCGGAGGGGCCAGCCCAGTGGCATAGTGGTTAAATTCATGTGCTCTGCTTGGGCAGCCCGGGGATCGCAGTTTGGAATCCCAGGCATGGACCAACACACCACTCATCAAATCATGTTGTGGTGGCGTCCCACATACAAAAGAGAGGAAGATGGGCACAGATGTTAGCTCAGGGCCAGTCTTCCTCACCAAAAAAAAATGTGCCAGAGAGTGTTAATGCTGAGGATTAACAGGGGAAAAAAGAACACTTAAGTAGCCTCTGTGATTGTATCCCCAACAGGAAATGATTCATTAAAATAAATAGCAATCATCAAATTGTGACACATCATCCTGGAACTTCTTTTTCACTGAAAATTATTAGTAGAATAGAGAAACCATGATAATTTCAAACATGACTGATTAAAAACCTTTACTATCCCATGCATTTCACCGTGTCATTTTGTCATCATGGAAAATTTGTGGCCAAAATCTCTGTATGTAGAGTTTGATGATCAGAATTGAAGCCAAACTTAGGGCTCAAAATGAATTTTAAGAATCATAGGGAGACGAAGTCAAGATGGCGGCGTAGGCAGACTCTGAACTCACCTCCTTCCACAGACACAGCCAATTTACAACTACTCGTGGAAAAATTACCCTGAGACAGAACTGAAAACTGGATAAGAGGAACTCCTGAAACAAAGCACAATCCTAATTGAGGTAGAAGAGGCAGAAACTCCCTTCTGGAGAGGAAAAACACCACGTTCACCAGCCACAGTGCCTCACGGCTGCCCGGGAGCAGCCCAAAGGTACGCAACCCTCCCTGGAGGAGCAGGGCCCTGAGCCGGGGAGTGCCCCGCTGTGGGCATTTTGTGGACCCAGCACAATCGAGATGAGTGGCATAATATCTGACTTTGCCTGCTACTAAAACACTGGGGAGTACCCCCAGAAAACCTGGTTCACAAAGAAATTAAAACCAGCTCTTAAAGGGGCCACGAGCAAACTCACCCATTTCAGAAAGCAACCTAAAATCACCAGAAAGAAAGGTGCACAGTGCTTTGGTGACAAGAGAATCACCTAATAGGCCCTGAGTGCATCTCGGTGAGGGGTGAGACCTCTCCAGGGACTGGGACATTGGCGGCGGCCATTGTTGTGGCCTGGTGTGGGCGTGCTGACACAGACGCCATTGGAGTTCTCCCTGAGGCCTGCTAGCCCAGAGTCTGCCCCACCCGGTAAAGCATCAATTTAATCCAGCTCAGCAAGGGCAGGCAGCCCACTCTAGAGACTGGCCCCACCCAACAACAAGCCCTCAGGCAACTTGTGGGCCTGCATAGATTGGTGACTGGATTCCCTGCAGCCTGGCAACTGAGCCGAATACAGTGGGGCAGGGCGTGCACAAGGAGTGGGTGGATAGTGTGTGGCGGTGGTGGAGTGTGTGGGGCTCCCGCCATGGAGAGACTGGGTCTGCTTCGGAAGGTCGGGGGCGCACACACGGGGCAGGACTGTGTTGACTGTGTGTGTGGACCTGTGGGGCGGCAGGGTTTGTCAGTTGCAGAAACTTGTGCTTCTCAAAGACCCACATAGGGGGTTTGCTCCACCTTCCAAAGCCTGAAACAATTGGGTGCTCCAGTGCCTGAGGCCAGCCCCACACAGCTGCAATCCTCAGAGGGCTGACAAGAGACCTAAAGCCTGGAGGCTTATAGCAATTGTAAGCCCCTAAGCCTAACAACCTGCCACGCTGACGACCTACTCACTTAAAAGAAATACTGCAACACAAATGTGGTATTAGAACTTGCAGCCAACTGTGCTGGGGCTCCCCACACCTGATAAAGAGACTGAAGGGCCCACAACAATTACAAGCAGCTGAGCATTACAACAGCTGGCCGGGAGCATAACTCGGCCTCCCTGGGCACCTACAGGGAGAGCAAACAGGCCACAACAGAAGGACACACGTAGCCCACATAGGGGTCACCCTTGGAACATTGAGAACTGAAGGAAGCACACTGCAGTCCTCCTAAGCCATCACTTACATAAGGTCACCTATCCAAGAGCAGGAGACGTAACTGACCTACCTAATATGTAGACACAAGCACAGGGAAAGAGGCAAAATGAGGAGGCAAAGGAATACATTCCAAGTAAGGGAACAGGACAAAACCCCAGCAAAAGAATTAAGTGAAACAGAAATGAGCAACCTACCCAACAGAGAGTTCACACAAAGAGTGTTAAGGATGCTCACTGATCTGGGGAGAAGAATAGATGAACTCAGTGAGAATGTCAACAAAGAAATGGAAGATATGAAAAAAGAACCAATCAGAAATGAAGAATACAATACTGGAAATGAGAAATTCACTAGAGGGACTCCAAAGCAGAGTAGAGGATACAGAAGAACAGATCTGCGAGCTGGAGGAAAGACTAGAGGAAATTACCCAAGCTGAATAGGTAAAAGAGAAAAGAATTAAAAAGAATGAGGACAGTCTAAGGGACCTCTGGGACAACATCAAGCGTACTAACATCCGTGTTACAGGTGTCCCGGAAGGAGAAGAGCGAGACAAAGGGGCAGAGAATCTATTTCAAGAAATAATAGATGAACACTTCCCTAACCTAAGGAAGGAAACAGACATCCAGGTACAGGAATCACAGAGAGCCCCAAACAAGATAAACCCAAAGAGGCCCACACCAAGACACATCATAATCAAAATGTCCAGAATTAAAGATAAAGAGAGAATCCTAAAAGCAACAAGAGAAAGTCAAGTTACATACAAAGGAGACCCCATAAGGCTATCAGCTGACTTCTCAGCAGAAACCTTACAGGCTAGAAGAGAGTGGCATGATATATTTAAAGTGCTAAAAGGAAAAATCTTACAGCCAAGAATACTCTACCTAGCAAGGTTATCATTCAAAATGGAAGGAGAGATCAAAATTTTACCAGACAAGCAAAAATTAAGGGAGTTTGTCACCAAGAAACCAGTGCTACAAGAAATGTTAAAGGGACTGATTTGAGGGGAAAAGAGAAGACCACAAATAGGAAAAATTATCTATTTCCATGATAAGACAGTAATGAATACAAATGCACAAAAAAGAGGTTAGATATGATATCAAAAACATAAAAGGAGGGAGGAGGGGAGTTAAAGAGTACAGCTTTCAGACAGAGGTCAAACTAAAGAGACCATCAATTCTGTATAGAAGAAGAAAGGAACAGAGAAGGACTACTAAAACACAGAGAAAAAATAAAGTTAAAAAATGGCAGTAAGTACATACTTCTCAATTGCTACTTTAAACGTCAGTGGACTAAATGCTCCAATTAAAAGGCATAGGGTGGCTGACTGGATAAAAAAACAAGATCCATATATATGCTGCATACAAGAGACACACTTCAGACCTAAAGACACTCACAAACTGAAAGTGAAGGGATGGAAAAAGATACTCCACGCAAATGGCAATGAAAAGAAAGCTGGGGTAACAGTACTCATATCAGACAAAATAGACTTTAAAACCAAAACTGTAGAAAGAGACAAAGAAGGGCATTATATAATGATCAAGGGAACAATCCAAAAGAGGATATAACACTTGTAAATATCTACGCACCCAATGTAGGTGCACCTAAATATATAAAGCAATTATTAACAGACATGAAAAGAGAAATAGACAGTAACACAATAATAGTAGGGGACTTTAACACTCCACTTACACCAACAGATAGATCATCCAAACAGAAGATCAATAAGGAAACATTGGCCTTAACTGATACACTAGAACAGATGGACCTAGTAGATATATACAGAGCATTCCATCCAAAAACCAAAGAATACACGTTCTTTGCAAATGCACATGGAACATTCTCCAGGATTCATCACATATTAGGCCACAAAACAAGTATCCATAAATTTAAGAAGATTGAAATAATACCAAGCATCTTTTCTGGCCACAATGGTATGAAACTAGAAATCAACTATAAGAAGAAAATCAGGAAAGCCACAAGTACGTGGAGATTAAACAAAATGCTACTAAACAACGACTGGGTCAACGAAGAAATCAAAGAAGAAATCAAAAAATACCTGGAGACAAATGAAAATGAAAATACGACATGCCAGAATTTACGGGATACATCAAAAGCGGTTCTAAGAGGGAAGTTCATAGCAATACAGGCCTATCTCAACAAACAATAAAAATCTCAAATAAACAATCTAACAATGCACCTAAAGGAATTGGAAAAAGAAGAACAAACAAAGCCCCAAATCAGTAGAAGAAGGGAAATAATAAAAATCAGAGCAGAAATAAATGAAATAGAGATGAAAAAACCAATAGAAAAAATTAATAAAACAAAGAGCTGGTTCTTTGAAAAGATAAATAAAATTGACAAACCTTTAGCTAGACTCACCAAGAAAAAACGAGAGAAGGAACAAATAAGTAAAATCAGAAATGAAAGAGGAGAGGTTACAACAGACACCTCAGAAATACAAAAGGTTATAAGAGAATACTATGAAAAGCTATATGCCAACCAATTTGACAATCTGGAAGAAATGGATAAGTTCTTAGAATCATACAACCTTCCAAAACTGGATCAAGAAGAATTAGAGAATTTAAATAGACCAATCCCCAGTAAGGAGATCGAAACAGTAATCACAAACCTCCCCAAAAATAAAAGTCCAGGACCAGATGGCTTCCCTGGTGAATTCTACCAAACATTCAAAGAAAACTTAATACCTATCCTTCTCAAACTCTTCCAAAAAATTGAGGAGGAGGGGAAGGTCCCTAACTCATTCTACGAAGGCTACCTTACCCTGATACCAAAACCGGACAAGGACAACACAAAAAAAGTAAATTACAGGCCAATATCACTGATGAACATCGATGCAAAAATCCTCAACAAAATACTAGCAAATCGCATACAACAATACGTTAAAAAGATTATACACCATGATCAAGTGGGATTTATTCCAGTTACGCAGGGATGGTTCAACATTCGCAAATCAATCAACGTAATACACCACATTAATAAAATGAAGAATAAAAATCACATGATCATCTCAATAGATGCAAAGAAAGCATTTGACGAGATACAGCATCCATTTATGATAAAAACTCTGAAAAAAATGGGTATAGAAGGAAAGTACCTCAACATAATAAAGGCCATATATGAGAAACCCACAGCTAATATCATCCTCAATGGTGAAAAACTGAAAGCCATCCCTCTAAGAACAGGAACCAGACAAGGATGCCCACTGTCACCACTCCTATTTAACATAGTACTGGAAGTCCTAGCCAGAGCAATCAGGCAAGAGAAAGAAATAAAAGGGATCCAAATTAGAAAGGAAGAAGTGAAACTGTCACTATTTGCAGATGACATGATTTTATATATAGAAAACCCTAAAGAATCCACCAGAAAACTTTTAGAAGTAATAAATGAATACGGTAAAGTTTCAGGATACAAAATCAACATACAAAAATCAGTTGCATTTCTATACACTAACAACGAAGTAGCAGAAAGAGAAATTAGGAATACCATCCCATTTACAATTGCAACAAAAAGAAAAAAATACCTAGGAGTAAACTTAACCAAAGAGGTGAAAGATCTGTACACCGAAAACTATAAAACATTTCTGAAAGAAATTGAAGAAGACACAAAGAAATGGAAAGATATTCCGTGCTCTTGGATTGGAAGAATTAACATAAGATGTTAACTTAAGATGTCCATACTTCCTAAAGCCATCTATAGATTCAATGCAATCCCTATCAAAGTTCCAACAACATTTTTCACAGAAATAGAACAAAGAATCCTAAAATTTATATGGAACAACAAAAGACCCCGAATAGCTAAAGGAATCCTGAGAAAAAAGAGCAAAGCTGGAGGTATCACACTCCCTGATTTCAAAATATACTACAAAGCTATAGTAACCAAAACAGCACGGTCCTGGCACAAAAACAGACACACAGATCAATGGAATAGAATCGAAAGCCCAGAAATAAACCCACACATCTATGGACAACTAATCTTTGACAAAGGAGCCAAGAACATACAATGGAGAAATGAAAGTCTCTTCAACAAATGGTGTTGGGAAAACTGGATAGCCATACGCAAAAAAATGAAAGTAGACCCTTACCTTACACCATGCACAAAAATTAACTCCAAATGGATTAAAGACTTGAATGTAAGACCTGAAACTATGAAACTTCTAGAAGAAAACATGGGCAGTACACTCTTTGACATCGGTCTTAGCAACATATTTTCAAGCACCATGTCTGACTGGGCAAGAGAAACAATAGAAAAAATAAACAAATGGGACTACATCAAACTAAAAAGCTTCTGCACAGCAAAGGAAACCATCAACAAAATGAAAAGACAACCTAACAATTGGGAGAAGATATTTGCAAACCATACTTCTGATAAGGGCTTAATCTCCAAAATATATAAAGAACTCATGCATCTCAACAACAAAAACTACCCACCCAATTAAAAAATGGGCAAAAGACCTGAACAGACATTTCTCCAAAGAAGATATAGAGATGGCCAACAGACACATGAAAAGATGTTCAAAATCATTAACTATCAGGGAAATGCAAATCAAAACTACAGTGAGATATCACCTCATGCCCATCAGAATGGCTATAATTAACAAGACAGGAAACAACATATGTTGGAGAGGATGTGGAGGGAAGGGAACACTCATACACTGCTGGTGGGAGTGCAAACTGGTGCAGCCACTATGGAAAACAGTATGGAGATTCCTCAAAAAATCAAGTGTAGAACTACCATATGATCCAACTATTCCACTGTTGGGTATTTATCCAAAGAACTTGAAAACACCAATGCATAAAGATACATGCACCCCTGTGTTCATTGCAGCGTTATTCACAGTAGCCAAGACTTGGAAGCAACCTAAGTGCCCATCAAGGGACGAATGGATTAAGAAGCTGTGGTATATATACACAATGGAATACTACTCAGCCATAAGAAACGGTGAAATCCAGCCGTTTGTGACAACATGGATGGACATTGAGGGTATTATTACAAAGTGAAATAAGTTAGAGGGAGAAGGTCAAATACCATATGATTTCCTTCATTAAGTAGTAGGTAATAACAACAATAAAGAAACACAGAGAGACAGAGATTGGATTGGTGGTTACCAGAGGGGAAGGAGGGAGGGAGGAGGGCGAAAGGGATAATTCGGCACATGTGTGTGGTGATGGGTTGTAATTAGTATTTGGGTGGTAAACATGATGTAGTCTATGCAGAAATAGAAGTATAATGATGTACATCTGAAATTTCTGCAATGTTATAAACCAATGTTACTGCAGTAAACAAAAAATTTAAAAAAAAAAGAATCGTAGGGAAATTTGGTGATTCTGAAGACATTTTGGCCATGCCTCAAAAGGATAATCAGAATTCAAGGAGTCATTACCAGGGGATTCTCTCCTTTCTTTGCAAACAAGATTGGTCTTTGGTTATGAAATGTACTGAGTTTAAACTATTGCAAGAGAGAAGATTGTTTTTAAGCTGTCTTATTTCATTTGTCAGTGTTTTCACACATAAAAAACAAATTACCTCCTCCACTTCTTCCTTGTGATGTTCCCAAAGGCTTACAGAAGGAGAGAGAAGAAAGCAGTAAAAAGAGAAAAGTAACTTCGAAACCACGTGGTAGAATTATGTAAGAGAATGAAAAATAATGTAAATGCATATATATATTTATTTATATAGATTCATAAGATAATAGCAAGTAAATTATATATATATGAAATTCTACCTTTATGATTTAACATTATATCACCAGAAAAAACGTATATTAGTATCTATTTTAGAAAAAATGTTTTATGGAGGCTTCATGATGTTCTGTTCAGAGACTATCAACTATTTCTCAGTACTTAGATATTATGATTACTTCCAAATTGTAGCTATCATAAACAAACTTCATATAATCATATATGTTCCAAGAATAATTAATCTAACTTTTAAATGGGTGTGCTAAGCTACCAAAAGTGGCTTTCTTTAATAACAGAAAACTAGAGAGATCCAGCTCCTTTATGTTGGCCTCAGTTTGCAAAGGGAAGCAGAGTTATGTGGTTGCTGCTTATTCTCAGAGCAGTTAGTGGGTAAAGGAAATCTATTCATAAAGAAGAATGAATGTCTGGGTTATTGTGAAAAGACTTTGCAGTGATGTTTCACATAATATTATTACTTAATATTAATTGAATAGTTAATATGTGCCAGGCAATATTCTAAGCTCTTTATATGTAAAAACTTATTTAATCTTCACATTAACTCTCTGGTAGGTACTACCATGTATCATCATTTTATAGGTGTGGAAAATGAGGCACAAAAATATTATGTAACTTACCTAAGGTCATTCAGCTGCTAAGCAGAAGTGTCAGGATCTAGACCAGTTTGCCTGAGAGCGTTATTCATGCCTGGTACCTATCCTGCAATAGTGTCAAGCTATTTAATGTTGACTGTGCTTCAACAAATTGCTCATGAATTACATCATCAGAATTCTTTTTTGCTATCTTGGAAACTAGAAGGCAGTGGAACAATATTTATAGATTATTCAGTTACAGAACTGCCATCCAAGATTATTTACACACCCAACATAGCAATCATGTGTGAGGGCAAAAGAAGGATATAATCCCTGTATGTAAGAGTTTAGCAGGAGTACCATCCAGGCTAGCATTCTGAAGGGACTAAGTAAGTTCTTTAACCAAAAGGAAATGGCATTAAAGCAAGATTGAAAGATAAAAACAAACAACATGTGTAAGAAAAAGATGTGTCCAACGAATTTTATGTTCTTAGCTAAATTTAAACGGATAGAAATTTGCTCATAGGCATGTTGGAGTGACAAGGACTGGACTTAACCTATTGTCATAACTAATTAGAAAAGTGGGAAAAATACATGAAACAACTGTTGTCAGTCACTCAATGACAAGTAGCATCTGACTGATCTTTGAAAGAAAGCAAACAATTGAGGTGTGTCCTATGATTATTAGCCAGCTTTTAGCTGGCTACAATTTTTGGACCAGGAGCAATAAGGAGGGGGCATGGAGACAGAGCCCAGCATTCTCACTGGATTGAGGAGAAAGAGATAGGAAATTGTAGAGGCTGAGGGAACTGGAAGTTGTGGGACAGAGCTGCAGAGGAAAGAGTCTCACCGTGAAAGAACGCTAGAGACTCATACAGGAATATCATCTATCATCGAGGCATTGCTGAGTACTAGGCCATGCATGCAAAAGGTGGACCTTAAAAAGACTAGGTAAAAAATGACCAAAGAGTGGTAAGCTGAACCCTTCCCAGAGCTCATACAAGGTAAAAACGCCTTCAAATTATGACCAGACCAATCAGAATTCCCGATGATTCATTAAGACGTTTAGCAGAAACACCCAAACAGTCACGCTTTGCAGAAGAACAGAACTTTCTCTGGAGTGAAGGCTGCTCCATACTCATACTAGCAAAGCATGAAAGTAGACTGCAAAGGGAATGCAAAATTTTTTCTGCAGAAATTTTTTATAGCAAATGGATTTTTAACAACTTTTCCATCCAGTTCTTTACACATTTTTGAAAAAAATAATTGAAATTAGCTTCATAAGTTAAAAGCAGATATATGAGGTGGTATATAATTTATGAATAAATATTTACATATTGGATTCATGCTCAAAATTTTACTGGAAAGACTGTGCAATCTAAAAAGTTGTAGACTAATTGTTCATAATGTAGAAGAGTAGGATTCAGTCTAAAGGTCCAAAAATGATGGGCCATTTAAAGAAATTAGGTGTATCTATTTAATAGATTATTATAAAAAAATCATTAAATTAGCCATTTAATTACATGGAAAAAGAATTACATAGCAAGTGAAAAAAAACTTAAGAAAGTATATGTAAATATAAATGTTTAATGTATATTTATATTTTCATATGAGTCACAAAATGGAAGATTATATAATGCAACGAATAAAATTTTAATTCTATTTATGTATGTATCTACTATATATTTTGCCTTCTTTTTCTATGTCATTATTTTTCTACATTTTCTGTAAGTACATAAAATACTTTTATAATTAAAAAAGATACAAGTATTTAAAAGGCCGTGTCATATTCAGATTTATGACACTCACATTCTCTAGAATATTGTTAGCATTCGATTTATATTTAATGAATCCATAGATGGATAAGTGAATTAATAAAATTTTATTATTCTAAAGGATTATTTCTCAGAGATAAATACATTATTTGGTTTTCTAATTAAGCAACACTATACTAAGTATTCAAAGGTAGTAATTTAAAATTCTGGGTAGTCATCTTTTGTTCTTTGCTTAGTTATTTTAAAAAATATTGATTGTGCTTATGCTCAGCTCTTTCTCTTTTCACAAGGTTTTAAAAGAATCTGATTGTCCTCCATTGGTTCATTAGAATTGAAGGCCTCAGCAGTATTAAATGATTGTTTGAGGACCAAAGTTTGATCCTGAGCATGGACTGAGTATCTATGATGCTTTAATTCCTCTTCAGTTACCACAATTTTCATTATGTTGTCTTTATAAGATGGAGTTGGTAAGTGTGATGGACATCAGGACTCAATAAATTATTGGTAGGTGTGGGGGAGGAGGGGCAAGAAGGAAAGGGAAAACAGGCTGCATAAGCCCTAGATTCATCTTGGATAAAGAATGTGAAGGAAAAGAAAGTGAAGAATGAGGAATGGAAGGAAAAATGGGTGTAGGGAGAGCACTACAGTCAGCAAAACAAGCAAAACCAAATTATGTTAATCACAGTTATAAGTTATTTTCATTCAGACCTACCATATTTCCTAGTATCAAAATTCAGTGAAGCCTCACTCATGACTCCCAGCCCCTTAGTCTAATATAGTTTATCAAACTTGAGAACTGATTATAGAACCATGCTGAAAAATACACAGTTGTGCAGGGATACCAGCAAAATTTGTAATATAGAAATAATGCTTTGTAGGAAGAAATCTTTATAATTAAAGTAGCAATATTTATACATAATTATTATTAATTATCATCATGTATTAACTCTACATTTATTTTCCAGATATTTCTAGTATTCATTTTGGACTTATATAATTAATTGGTATAAGTCAGAGAAAAGTAAACTAGAGAATGTACTTAAGATAAAGTTTTAGTTGTAAAGTTGACCAACAGAACAAAATTACAAAAATTCCAGATAATCAGAAGAAAAATACACACACTAACACACAAACAACACAGGCAATATGTTAAAAATTAATAAAAATAAAAACAAAGCATTACATAAAATATTAATGCAAAACCAAGAACAGCCATATTTATCATATAAAGAAACTTTGTTTCAACTCATCTATTAAAATAAAAACACTCCCAAATGGAATTACAGAATAAAATGCAGAGACTCAAAAATACTGAGAATAATCAAATGTGTAAAGCATGGCAGGTACAAATTGAAAGCAGTAGTCGTGATACCAGTTAGTGTTAAATTTAGAGTTATTAAACACTATACGACACAAGGAAGGACAATTTGTATTGACTAAGTGTGAAATCTACAACAAAAATCTAAAATTTATTATGCATGTAATAAAATTAGCATTCACGAAACAAAAACAGACAATTCAAGGAGAAATAGAAACAATGCAGTAGGCAATTTGATGCATACCTTTCTTGTGGCACAGTATGTGTACAAAATAATGATAAAAGTGACCTAGATAACTCGATGAACAAAAAGTTCTACTTGTTATAATGTATTCTGTATCTTGAAAACAGAGAAGATGCCTTTTTGTCCGGTGACCATATGCTCATCCACAAGCCCAAGGAAACTGTAGGTCATCTAAGGCATTTTAAACATGACTTTTGTAGCTGTCTGCAAACCTGTCCCTTGTCCTGGTTCTCAGACACTAAATTCATGAATTGACTCGTGGCAAATTGTACAGCCTGAGACAGTGAGTGATGGATAAGAGCTTCCACAGGTCTGAGGGCACTCTTGCCCTGCAGTGATGAGTTGCACAGGATATCTCAGAGATTGATGAAGCACACCTAGCCCAGGTGGGATGTTCTCTGGCGTGGATTCAGAGGATTTCTAAAGCCTAATATACCAAGTTGGACCTAGGAGAAACTGAAGCTCCAAGGAGTTCTAGAGTGACCTTCATTCACTCACATATTGTCATTTATCTACAGCCTTGTTTTCTACAGTGAGGAATTTTAGGGCCAGATGTTCACCTTGTCTGTAGAAATATTGCTGATTTCTTTGCTACCTGCCAGTAGTGTGTTGTTGGATATGTATCCTTTAGACAAACAATGGCTGATTTACTCGTACCTTACCTACTATTGACTCTTGTCAACAAAGTGGTCATTCATCCTTAAATAGTCACAAAAATAGATAAAGAAAACCTATTCCAAAAAGAAGAAATAAAAGACATCATTATCTTATCAAAATGCAGCAACAATGAATGAAGAAAAATGAGAAAATAAAATATCCTACTATCTGGAATTTGAACACTCTCTCTAAAGACTTTCGGTTAAGGCTGGAGAGGGTAGACGTGATGGCAAGGAGAAAAAAGCATTATTGCAGAATATCTCCAAAATAATTATAATGAAATATTATAGTTTCATCTTTGAAGAAAAAAAGGCACAATAAAGTACACAAATCATTAGCTAACTGTTTCCAAGAAAAAGGGAAGAGTGGGAAAGCACAACTGTTGAAAACCAGTTACAATAAGGAGAACTAACCACAGACAAAGGAAATTTAGATTCATGAGACTTTTTTGTTCAATGCTAAACAAATAATTTTGAAAACATGGGTGAGATGCATTATTTCTTAGAAAACTAGAAATAACCAAAAGTAGTCAATGAAGACATAGAAATTCTAAACAGATCTAGTATCTTAGAAGAATTAGGGAAAGTTGTCAAATGGCAAAATCCTGAAAGATGTTTTAGGCCCAGGTTCTTTTACTAGCAGAGAACTGTGAAGTCAACGACAGGTAAAATATCTGGATTATTTATTAATATTTTCTTGTGTAGAAATGAAAAGGACTTCGATGAAAAAGCCTTTTTTTCTGATATCTGATTCTGGTCATTCCAAATCTTGCATTCAAAGCCTTATAAAAAGTACCAATTAAATAAATGAGTTGCTGGTGAGAGGCAGGAAGTCTCCTGTGAGTTCTCTAAAAGAATAGGATTCCCAGGCTTGGAACAAATGAGCAGCAGCCCAGTAAATGTTTTTAATAAATGGGGTGACACATTTAAATGAAATAGCATCACAGTAGGCATCTGGAGAGTTGGTCTATATACTAGTTCCATTACCCAATGACCATTTGACCTTGAGCAAGTCATTTAACTGTTTTTGGTGAATTTTATTTTCTTCATTTGTACAAATGGAAGATATTTGTTTTTTTTTAAGAGAGATTTTTAATACATTAATTGGTTTCCCATCAGCGTTTGAAGGATGTTTAAATAGTAATAAGTTGAAGTATTAAAATAATAGAGAAAATTTAATGCCTTGAACATGTAACTGGATGGACTAAGATTGGTACTACTTCCACATGGGAAACTTGCCTTTGATTGCTAAAAGTATTTTATGGAAATGTCACGGATTTATCAATACCATATTCAAATGTGCAAAGTAAACATAGCTTCTTTCCTTCTTTCTTATTTGAAATAAGTTCCTTTCCCTTATAGCTCTCTTCCCACTGGGAAGTGGGAAAATATAATTTAACCCCAGTGTATTAAACTCAGTCCTATGGGATAATTCAGACAGTCCTTTGAGGAATCACTCAATGCTCTTAGGAAAACATGTTCAGTCTCTGATATTACCCCATCCTCATTCCTCTGACTACGATGATGCCCAGGTGTATGAGGGGGCTTGCTCTATCACACAGCAAGAGAAGAGTAGGGGTCTTCCATTCACCATTGTGTTCTGTGGTTTCTCACTGATCTTCTCTATAGAGTAGTTGGTTAAGCTCACCAACTACTGCTAAATTTCTGCTAAAGGAATTTCTGCTAAAGACGTGTAGCCCATTTCCTTTTAGATTGATGAAAGCCTGGTCAATTTCCAACACTGACTTTTCACACCTGGATGCTTGCTGCTTCTGCAGACCCTCTTTCAGTTACCTCCCCTTCCACTTTCCATCTTCTGGCCAGGCTATCAATGGGACAGAATTGACTGTGAAATCATTCTTCCCTTCAACAGTTCACATCCCACAAGCAGACCTTAACCTTACTACCAACCTCATAAGAAGATGCAAGAACTTCTGGGACCAGTCACCACCATTCAGGAAAAATAGGATGACTTGGGAAAGCTAAAATCTAGCCCAAGGGAAGAAACAATTACACTGTAGAGCCAACTTTGCTTTATTTTGGGAATCTCCTAAGTTGGTGTGGGGTGAAGAAAAGTACATCCCAAATACTCTAGAGGCTCATTTCCACCTCTGTTTCAGGAGTCCACCAGAATCTGACTCAACATGTACAAGTTGATTCGATGGAAGCACAGCTTCAGAAACTTTTATTTTCAAACAAGGTTATTTCCTCACCAGGAACCTCCCATTCTTATGTAGTAGATTTCGTGTTCTCTGCCTTCCTTTCTTTATCATATGCAGAGTGATGTGGAGGATCAGATTCTTTTATTAATGCACTGCTTTGATGTGGTCAGCTCTGCCCAACACAAGCTGCCTCAGCAGAATGGCAAGGGAATATGGGAACATTGCACTCGGCTACATCTCTGCCTCTACTTTTTCTCAAAAACCCTAGTTTTACAGATAAAAGACACAGCATGCCTGTTGCTATGTGTCTCTGCTTTGGTTGTACGATGAGAGGAAGACTGCACACCTCCTTACTCAGGCCCAGAGGAGCCATTTTAGAGAATCTGGCAACATACTCCTGGCTCACTGTAATCTAAGGCAAAACTACAGAACCAGTATCCGCTGGTGTGCTGGAGCTGACTTCTCCCCACTCTGAACAGATGATTGTTCAAGTTTTAACACAGCCTTTACTGCAAATTAAATTATATAAAAGTAAATGAATTCTATTGAAACAAAAATAATAAATACTCGAGACTCATGACATTAACTATTTTACTACTATCTATCTCTTGAGATTATTTATGTTTGTTATATCTCTACGATGGAACTACTACATCATGGTGCACGACTGCACGTTTCTTCTCAACTCTGCGTTCAGTGACACTGTGCTGTCAGCTTGAAATTGGTCATGGCAGGAGTATTTACACCATGGAAAATGGCAAACACTACAAACACGGGCTTTATTTTTTTCTCTGGGAAAGCTGATTGTTAAACATTTGGCAGAACACCACTGATATACCTCTCCCAAAATGGAGACCATTCCTTGTCCATGAACCAAGAACAGAGAACTCTCAACATGGCTGTCAGATTCTGAAAATTAAGCTCCCAGGAAACTCTTTATTCTGCACAGGAAACGTAGAAAACTGTTTCAATACAGAACTGCAATTTAGCCATTCTTCAAGATATGTAATCAAAGCTCAGTTATATACACAAACAAGAACTAACCATGGGAAAAAAAAATGTAATCATTTCAATGTGGTTTTGTAATCCATTACCTAACTTATTTGGCAAGGTATTTACCTTTTCAAAAGTGTTTAGTTTAACTCAATCAGGTATTAACCATCTGAGCAAATCCCCTTTGACAGAAGGGCTCTCCTCTGCAACCTTTCCTGGGAGAAAGGAAAATAGCGTGATTAATACGTTTTGCCACAAGTAATACATTCAAGAAAAATAGTGTTCTTGCAACTCCTTTTATGCCAAGATTTCTAAAACTGTTTAAAATTATTCTTTAGTTTCTATGTTTTTTTATTCTTTTATAAAAATCTTAATTTTTTGATTTATCCAACAGACACTTAAAAAGAATGATGGGTTCCAGGATGAATAAGCAGTGGTCTTTGCCCTCAAGGATTTCCTAGTCTAATTGGAGGAGACAGCCAGATAAACAGGAAATATCCAACAACAAAGTGAATGCAGTGATATAAATGAAGGCTGGTTCGTGGGAGCACATGTGTGGATAAATGTGTCTTCAAGTATATAAACATGGTATGGCCTTCCTCCCTCCCTCCCTCCCTCCTTTCTTTCTTTCTTTTTTTCTTCCTTTTCTTCCCTTTCTGGTATCCTCTCCATGCTCCTGCTGGGTAAATGCATCTGAAATGTATGGTGATATCCCTCATCCTCAGTTGCTTCATGTGGTACTGTGAAAACAAAACCAATTTTAGCATCAAAAGATATTTTCAAGTATTTTTCTTCACTAGGCAAGCTGTAAGAATCTTCAGCTGTTTTGTTGCCATGGAGAGTGAAGTTAAAGCGATATTTCTAGTCAGAGAGGAAAATCTAGAAAATGAACGCTAATATGAAATAAACTAACAGCCATTATCCTTTAATGTAGTAAAGTTTAAATGAGAGAGTCGTCACCTCCTCTCAGACCTGCAGAGAAGCATGTGTGGTACATGAAGACTGGGGCTAAGTGTTTCCCATTTTCTCCTCTTTGCAAATTCAGTTTTGAATACATCTGAAGTTATAAATTGTACTTTATTTCAAGAATGGACTTAAAATTTGGTTGTAGCAAGAAGATAATTTTTCATGGGGACAGAAGAACTAGGTTTTATTCAGTCTTCCAGAAATTATTACCTCCTATTTGACCCAGGTAAATTCATAATTGTAGGAGCTCAGTTTCTTCACCTACAAAAAGGAAAAAAAAAAAAAGAAAAAGAAAGGAAAACATATAATCTTTGTCCTTACAGAATTATTTTAGTAGTAAATAATATAATGTATCCTAAAAGACTTGTAAACTGAGGCACCAGGCAAACACTTAATTTTAGTGTTGTCGTGTGACACGATAACACACAAAAAGGTGTATTATTGATCGTAATACCTGATACAGTAAATACCAAGTTCTAGCTGGTCAGTGAAATTCCTCACCACTTCAGATAACCCATTCTGTGCCTTTCTTTACACAGTTTGTGAGATAAGTGGTTCTTTTTTGGACTTCTATAGCTATATTCAGGAGACCGAGCAGGATTTTTGCCCATTGTTCTTTTGGAGGTTTTATCTTCTTCTTATTGAGTTGTTAGAGTTGGTTATGTATTCTGGACATAAGTGCTGTCCTGTTTGGACACTATACAAAAAAGACATAGGATTGGCCGATAAGCACAAGAACAGGTGCTCAGATGCATTAGTGATTTGAGAAATGAAGATTAAAACCATAATGACATACTCTTTCACAACCACTAGAGTGAATACAATTAAAGAGAGTATTGGCCAGAATATGAAACAACTAGAACTCTCATATTTTGCTAACGGTCAAGAAAAATGGTACTTTGGTGAATTTTATTGCATTTTCTTTAAAGTTAACCATGCATTTATCATGGAACCCCAAAATTTCATTCCTGTATATTTTTCCAAAGAAAATAAAAATATATGTCCAAAAAGACTTATATACACATATAACACTTTATTCATAATAGCCCCACATGGAAATAATCCAAATATCCTTCCACGAGTGAATGAATACATAATTTATGGTATATTTATAAAATGGAATACTACTCATCAGTAAAAAGTAATGAAATACTGATTTACACCACATTGACGAATCTCAAGAACATCATGCCATCTGAAAGAAGCTAGACACAAAAGAGTACATACTTGAGGATTCCGTTTATACGAGGTTCCAGAACAGGGAAAATAATATAAAGTGATATAAATTGGATAAATTGGGTGAAAAGTAGGGTAGGATTGAATTTGAAGGGGTGCAAAGAACATTCTGGAGTGATGGAAATATTTCTTACCTTGAATGATGTGGTAGTTACATGGGTGTATACATTGTCAATATTCATCTGATTATATACTTAGAATTTGTCCACTTAATGTAAAGTATAATTTATAAAGTTAACTTTAAGTAATGAAGGTAAAATAAAGAGTTTTCAGATAAATAAAGATTCAGATAAATAAATACTGAGAAAATTTGTTGACAGTTGACCTCACAGTAAGAAATGCTCAAGGAAACCTTTCAGGCTGAAAAGAAATACTGCGAGACAAAAACTCAGATCTCCCTGAAAACTTTCATGTTTAGTCTTCATCTTTGAAAGCTGTTTTGCTGAAGATGGAATTCTGTGTTAGTTTTATCAGTTTAAAGATGTCATCCATTAATTTTGTATTTCCAGTGTTTCTGAGATGGCAGCTATCATTCTTATTGCACTTCTGTGAATGTGAAAAGTCCTTTTTCCCTGTTACTTTTAACATTTTTTCCTTCATTTTCAGTATTTAGAATTTGACTGTGATATACACAGATGTGGTTCCAAATGTATTTATCCTTGTTGGAGTTTGCAGAACTTCTTAGATTTGTGGGGTGATATCTTTTAGCAGTTTTGATAAACCTTCCCAATATCTCATCTGATCTTTTTTTTCTTCATTCTCTCTCTCCTTTCCTTCTGGAAATCCAATTTCATGTCTGGTAAGTTTATTTGATTTCCTAAGGGCTCTTTACATTTTTCAAGTTCACTGATCATTTCTTCTGCTATGTCAAGTGTGTTGTTAAGGTCATCCAATAGATATTTTATTTCACATTTTTTATCTTTAGTTCTACAATGTCTATTTAGTTTTAGTTTAGAGCCTTTGTTTGTCTGCTGAAATCCCCATCTATTCACACATTCTAACCATCTTTTCCTCTAAATTAATAATCCTTGTCTCCATTAGTCCTTTCATTTAGTTACTTAATCTTTAACGATTTTTAACTTAGCCTTTAATTCTTGCTTCCTATTTCTAACATCTAGAACATTCTTTGTTCTGACCCTGTGGACTATTTTTTTTTCCCTGATTATAGCTGACAATTCTCTGTATATTTATATTTGTCTCTTATCATTTTAGTGTGCTAGACATTTTGTATAAAGATTCAGCAGAGACTAAAATAGATCATTTTGTTTTGTTTCTTCTCCAATGGAAACACATAATTTCCCTTGTCAGGAGCCTAAGTAAAGTGGCCATGAGTCAAACCGAACCGGGGTTGGACAACTGCAAATTTAGTTAGTTTTACTTTACATCTGGTTTCACGTAAGATAACAGAAAGTGTCTTTGCCTTTTTTTCCCCAACCGTCAACTTATTGCCTTGACAGAGGGACTGTTCTCTTTGACCTTTCATATGTTACCTGGGACCGAGTTGGTTTGCAGCTTTAGTTATATTCAGCTTAGGTTTAAATTCAACTCCCGTGGTGCTGTTTTCCAGTTCTACTCTGCCTCAGTTAACAGTAGAATTCCAGTAGAGGAGAACTATCAAGTCAAGATACTCATTTTTTGTGTTTGAGACTCTTCCAATTACCAACCAGATTTTCCAAGCAACAATGTTAATAAAAGTTTGACTTCTTTCTCCTTTTCCTGGAAAGGTCTCTCCAGTTTCAGCAGTCATGTCCTTCTACTTACCCATAACTAGTTTAGGCAACTGGCCCATGCATAACAGCAGCTATCTCTCTTTGCTTACCAATGAAGGGCTCATCCTATCTAGAATTTATTTAATTTAGCTTGTTTGCATACATTGCTCTTTGATGGCATTAAAGAGAAGCAGGCTTTTATTTTATCCAGTGTTTTCTTGTTTCAGTGGGAGCAAGGGACTTTCACATACTCAGTGAAACTCAGTTACTGTTTTTATTTTGCAGTTTGCTTTTTTCTTTATCTTTGACAGTATGCATTTTCTCCTTATCTTCCTGAAGCAGATAGCTCTCTATATTAGTTCATGTAACTCTGCTTCATTATTTCCAATGGCTGAATGATGTATCATATTATGACAATACTAAAATTTATCCAAGTAATCTCCTATTGATGGCCATTACAATTTCAAATAGTCATGAGATGAACAACCTTGCGTATATGAGATATATACCTATCTCCTACCTTTGTGTGATTGTTTCATTTTGGCAAATTCCTAGGATTGGAGTTGTTAACTAAAAAGAAAACATTAATTTTAACTGGTGGCAGATATTAACGGGTTATATTTGCAAATAAATATTATCAATAAATGCTTCAAAATTTATGAATACTACCTGCTGAAACCTCTACCCTTGTCACCACTGTGTATCTCATTCTTTCAAATTTCTGCCAAATTGATGGGAGCAATTTTATTCTACTACTCTTCTCTTTTAATATTTTGTTTTCTTGTTTACTAGTGAATTTCATCTTTACTAGTAACTAGTAGTTAAAGCTTCATCTTTGAAGACCATTTATATTTACCCATATACTTTGCCATTGCATCCTTTTTCTATTCCCTACTGATTTTGAAGAACTCTTTGAATATCGTGGAGACATAGACGTACTTCTTATTAGCTATTTCTGTGTTGGTAACCTTACTAGGGTGGGAGCTCCTTGATATTAAGTACAAAGTCATATTAACCTTTTTATATCCAGGAAAATTACAGTTGTGAATTGACCACAGTTTTCTTACTAGAATGAAAATTCCTAAGTGAATCTTACATAACGCCCACCAGGCAAAACTTCTTGCATATTCAGTGCTCAACAAGTGTCAATGAAAAATATTTTCTTCCAAAAAATTCTAGAAAGATGACGAACAAGGAGGGGCAGGCACCTGAAAGAGAGCAAGGCCCACAGACATGCTCACTTCTCAGGATTTTTAAGCCAGGGCAGAGGGTAGGTAGAAACTGGAGGAATGGAGGTGCAGTGGGAGGAGAGAGCCGGGGAGATGGTGGAAGGCTGTGCACTGCTTTATGGAAGCCTTCCCTGTAAACTTTTACTTATTCATGAATGTACAATATCCAAAGTACGGTTGTGGAAAGGATGCGTTTCTTGAGACCTGCGTAGGCGGAGCAGAAATGTAACCTGGGCACAGACATAGAAACAGAGCATATACAAAATAAGATTGTTTTCTTACCATAATAAAATAAAAAAGATTAAGGGGTTCAGATAAACTCTAGAGATAGCTTGGATTTTTAAACCTATGGAAGAGGCGCTTCGAGATAAATTTTTCCAATCTTTAAGTATCTAGGAGTCTTTAGTGACATGTACTTTTTCACATAGGATTTTTGTACTAAGATGAAATACTTAGATAGGTTTTAGATTAAACCATCCCTTAGAGTTGAATCGGGAATGAACTCTCACCATGGCTGTTAAGTTCTTGGATGTGAGGTGATCAGAATTTGAGACAGATCAGACAGGACCTGTGATGATCCTTGATATACCACCTCAAAGTCAGTGACATTATGAAAACTTCTCTGAGATCTTAATTGGAACTTTTGTGAGTTGCATGTTTTAAGACGCAGTGTTTCAGGTGGAGAACCAGGCCCTGGAGCCCTCTGTAAATTTACTAGAGAAAGGCTAAAAAAAACCCTCATAGTGAGGGAAAATGTGGAAATTGAAGTGTAATCAAGCTTTGAGAATGAAAACTTTTCCAGAAATTGGAGTAGTCTACCCATGGGAAAGGATGTCTGTGGAATCAGTCTGTAGTGTGATGAAAGCCCTTTTCCCTGACTCAGGAGACCCTCAAAGCTGGTTAGCTGCTGTGGGATTGGCTCTCAAGCACAATCCTGAACTCCTGATGTCACCGGAATCTAGAAACATTTGTAGGAAATACAGTGCCAGAAACAAGAGTGGAGAATTTTGAGTTGGCGTTACAATATGTCACTGAAATTTTAGAGAAATGACAAGCCTCAGACAGGAGAAGTGACAGATATAAATGGAAAGTTTGCAGGGCCTGGCATTAAGAATTATATCTGCTCTCACACCCTCAAATTCCTCCGTTTCTAAACTGATGCACAGTGCACTTGAAAACTAGTATGAAGTGATGTGGAGAGTTCCCAGAATTTTGACGTCAATTTTCTTCCATAACAAAAATCGCGGAAAATACCCCTGTTATAATGAAGAGATTAGAAAATCAGCCCTGGTTAGATAAACCTGCTGTGGAAGCAAACCCTATATATTGAATAAAGTATTTGAAAAACCCAAAAAACAAAAGAGACTTCTATGAGAAATTAAAGAATACCCCTAAATTCTTGTGATTATTGAAGCTATTTCAGAAGAAACAAGTGGAAGGCAGCATTGAATATAGCAAACAAGACTTGACAGTGATGTTGGCATCAGCGGCAGCAGCTTGGGTTGATACTGGCGTGGCTCAGCCCCAGTGGAAATCCTGGAGCTAATGGAAGGCTGTCTGCTGCTGCTTGCCCTGCTCAGGACTCTGGCTGGAGACCAGTGATTTGTTTCTGCTGAGGAAACTGGTCACAAAAAGGCAAGCTTGAGCCCATTTGAACTCACCATCTGACTCCTAAAAGACATTAGTAACAGTGCGATAAATCCTAGAAATAGAAAAGAACTCCCTATAAGGTCTTTTGAAGAAGATCCTTGTCCTATACCGTATTTAATTTTTGTCTCCTAAATCCTATGTAACAACCTAAAGCTCTGCTCAACTTTTTAGCCTTTCAGCTGTCATTTTTGACGTAACTAAGTTTCTCAGCTGCTGATTTTAAATTAGCAATATTCTGGTGGAAAAAATGACACCACACATCAAGCTCACTTTTCTGGATTTTCTTTTAAAAAAAATGTTTTGGGATATCTCCAACAGGAGGACTTTTTAAAAACTATCTACCACATTGTTGCAGGAAGCCAAATTTCTGGGTCATGTTATTTTATGGGTGCATTTCTGCTCCACTTGAGTATTTAAGTCTTGTTTCATATTTTTCCCATTTCACTATTTTTATGTGGATTTTTAAAAATTGTAAAATTTGATGAGTTTTGACATATAATGTATCTTTGTATCTCCATTCAAGATATAAATCATTTCCATCATACTAGGAAGTTCCATTTTTCTCCCATTTAATAAATCTTACCCTCCATATATAACCACTGTTCTTATTCTATCACCACAGATTAGTTGTTTTTGTTGTTCTTGAGCTTTATATAAATGGAATCATTTAATGTGTACTCTTTTGTGTATGGGTCAGTACAATGTTTTCTTAGATTCATCCACATTGATGCATAATCAGTAGTTTCATCTTATTGGCAAGAAGCATTTTGTTGTGTGAATATGACATAATTTGTTATTTTCTCCTATCTGTCCATTCTCCATTTTGTCGTTTCGGTGCCATCTATTGAAAACATCTTCTCTTCCTCTTTGAAATTTCTGTTCTCTTCTGCCAATCTACTACTTTCTTTTTTCCGTACTGTATTATCTCTGATCACTATAGCTTTATAGTAAGTTTTAATATCAAGGTATGTAAATCCCTCAAATAGATTTATGATCTGCTTTTGGCTATTCTAGATCTTTTTCATTTCCTTTTTTATTTTAGAATTAAATAGTCAATATCTTTTTAAAAACTTATGGGGATTTTCGTTGGGATTGCATCAAATCTATAGATACATTTGAAGGCATTTGACATCTTAACAATTTTGAGTCTTCCAATCCATGAATGTGTTACATATCTCTATTTATTAGATCTTCTTTAATCTCTCTCAACAATGTTTCAAAGGGTTTTTTCAGTGTATGAAAGTTGCATACTCTTTGTTAAATTTATTCCTGAGTAGTTCATATTTTTATGCTACTGTAAATGGAATTTTTGAATTTTATTTTCCAATTGTTTGTTGCTAGTGTATAGAAATATAATTGAATACTTTATAATGACCTTGTATCCTGTAAGATTGCTAAATTTCCTTTTTAGTTCTAGAAATTTTTGTATATATTATGGAGTTTTCTACATAGATAATCATGTTGTGTGCAAGTAAAAATAGTTTTAATTCTTCCTTTTCTTGCCTTTTATTTTCTTGCATTATTGTACTGTTTCCAACCTCCAGTTAAAATGCTGAATAGCAGTGGTGATTTCAGACAACTTTTCATTGTTCCTCATCTTAGGGAGAAAGTGTCCAATAGTTTTTCATTTAGTATGATGCTATCTGTAGGACTTTCATAAATGCTCAGTATTAGTTTCCTACAGCTGCCTTAACATATTATCAAAAACTGGGTGGCTTAACCAACAGAAATTTATTATTCTCACAATGAGGATGCCTGTAGTCCGAAATCAAGGTTTCTGCAGGGCCGTGCTCCCTCCAGAGATTCAAGGGTAGATTCTGTTCCTTGCCTCTTCCTGCCCCTGGTTGCTCCAGGCATTCCTTGGCTTGTGGCTGCATCGCTCCACTCTCTGTCTCCATGCTTATATTGCCTCCTCCTCTTCTGTGTATAATGTGTTCCTCCTCTTTGTGTCTTTTATAATGACACTTCTTGGATTTTTGGGCCCACTTCTGGCATCCCAAGTGTAAGATAATAAATTTAATCCAGGATGATTTCATATTAACTTAATTATACCTGCAAAAACTCATTTTCCAAATAAGGTGACATTCCCAGGTTCTGGGGGTTAAAAAGTGGAAATATATTTTGGCGGGGCCCCTTTCAATCTACTACATACCCTTAATCAGATTGAGGAGGTTCCCTTATGTCTTAATTTGCTGAGAGTCTTTATTATGAATGGGTGTCGAATTTTGTCAAAGGCTTCTTCTGAATTTATTGAGATATTTCTACGCTTTGTATCCTTCATTCTGTTAATGTGTTGAATTACATTTATTGATTTTAAGTTGTTAAATGAACCTTGCATTTCAGGGGTAAACCTGCTTGGTCATCATGGATTATTCTTTTGATATATTGCTTGATTTGATTTTCTAATATTTTGTTATTTTCATGAGTGATCTTGTTCTGCAGTTTGATTTTGTTTTACTTGTAATATCATTGTCAGGTTTTGGTAATGGTTATACCTGCCTTATAAAATGAGGGCATAGTATTCCTTCTTCTCTATATTCTGAAAAACATTTTGTAATACTGGTAGTATTCTTTCCTTAAGTGTTTGGTAGAATTCAACACTGAAACTATCTGGGACCAGAATTTTCTTTGTGGAAAATTTTCTGATTGTGAAGTAAATGTCTTCAACAGATATGAGGCTATTCAGACTTTCTATTTCTTACTGTGTTAGTTTGGGTAAGTTGTGTGTTCCAAAGAATTTGTGAAATTTATCTAAGTTGTCAGGTTTATTGTCATAACGTCATTCATAATGTGTCATGTTATTCTCTAGTGACTGTAGAATTAGTAGTGATATCCAATCTTTCTTTCTTGATATTAGTAATGTTGTTTAATAGTAATAATTCACATTTATTTTGTGCCAAGCACTTTTCCAAAGTATTATTCTCTAATGATGAAATTAAATAATTATTGGACAATTATTACGTGTAAAGCACTGTTCTAAGCACTCTTATTATCTAAATCTTGCAGCAATACTGTGAGTTTATTGCTCTTATTATCCCCATTTTACAGATGAGAATATTGAAGCACCAATCTGCTCAAGGTCTCACAGCTGGTAGAGACACAGCCAGGGTCTGAAGACATGCTGACTGGTCTAGAATAGGCACTTTTAAGCACTTCACTACAAGTTTCTGCATGTATTTTATTTAGTCCTCACAACAACTTTATAATCAAATATTATTAACATCAGTTTTACAGATGAGAAAATTGTGTTTCAATTAACTTGTAATGAGTCAAAACGTGGTGATCTGTGAAGATAGACTTAAACCTAAATGTGACATCAAAAACTTTACTATGTGAGGGTTGTGTTCATTATGCTTCAAGGTAGTACTTGAAGCATATACTTCTTCAATACTACCATTACAATGAGACTAGCATGGGTGGTAACAGTAAATAGAAACTAGTGCCAAAGGATGCTTAAAGGAAAACACTTGGGCTCAAGGCTCACTTTGCTTCCTGCATTTCAGGTATAAACTATTTAGATTTTATTTAATTAATTGTGTACCACATACAAGTGTGAGAGGCAGTCAAATGCATATACTGGAAGGTTAAATTGTAGGGTGTGACATTTTGATGGTTTATGGAATGTCAGATCTCTTAGATGCAAGAGACAGAAAAATCAATCCAAACTGTCCTAAGCAAAGAGTCACCCTACTGGCTCAAATAATAGTCACTTCCAAGGATAGGTTTTATTTTGTCCAGTACGAATTCAAAAATTGCCATGATCTCCTGAACACACAGTCTACATCTTCCACTTCTTAGCTCTACTTTACTCTCCTTGGGTCTCCCGTCACACAGTCTGTCTTCTGGCTGTGGCAATATGGCCACCAGCAGATCCATGCTTAAAAGTACTGTTTCTCTCTTCCCAGAAGTTCTAAAAATCCTAAGATCAAACCTCATTGGCTCTTTTGGGCTCAGGCCTGCCTGTTAAACAATCACTCCCTTTAATCAGATATGATATTGATTGAGAAGGCCTGGGTTCCAAGCTCACCTCTGGAGGATATGAGACAATTTACGTCAGACTAAGAATGAGGGGTAAGTGGCCCCCTTCCTCCTTTCCCACTGGAGATAACCACTCTCTAGTTGTTATATTTCTGCATAGATGCACGTATATGTGTACCTGAACAATATACTAGGGCTTTGCCTGGTTTTGAATTTTATATAAATGGAATCAAACAGACAGTATTTTAACTGACTTCTTTAGCTCAATATTATACTTGTGAGATTCATGCAAGTATTGATTGCAGTTGTGGTTTATTCATTGTCATTGATGTATTATATTCCAATTTGTGAATACACCACAATTTATTTATCCACTGTGGCATGGGCGGGACTTTTTTTTTGGTAGTTTCCGGTCTGAGGTAACTCCAAAAAATAAAAATGTGGCAATTACATACCTATATCCTACATGAGAAACACATTTCTCTAGAACATATACCTAGAACTGAGGTTTTGGGTCATAGATATGGATATTTTTACATTTAGAAGATAAGGCCAGACTTATCTAAAGTATTTGTATCAATGTACTTTCCTACCAGAAATGTATAAGAATTCCTGTTGCTTTACATTTTCGCTCAATATTGTCAGATTTTCAAAAAAATTTTTGTCAATCTGTTGACATATAATTGTATCAGCTTATCATTGTCCTTGGTATTTCTCTGATTAGTGAAGTTAAGCACCCTATCACATGTTTATTAACCATGTGATTTTTTTTTCTGAAGTACCTCTTTACCCTTTTGCACATTTTTGTTGGGTTTTATGTCTTTCTCATCTATGAACTGCCTCTCTCTCTCTCTTTAAGATTTAAGTAGGGTTTAGGTATTGTGATACTAATTCATTGATGCCTAAATATAAATTATAGGTAGTCTTTCTTATGTCTTGCTTAAACAATTACTTCATATCTTCAAGTAAGGAAATTATTTTCCTATGTTCTTAGTTTTATAATTTTCCCTTTTACAGTTGATTTTAATGAACTTGGAGTTGATTTTTTGTAAAGTTAGAGTCAACCTTCAATTTACCATATGTTAATATAATTATTGCATAGCTATTTATTGATATCAATTATTGAAATGTTTATTGAAAAATTTTCCACTGCCTTGCATGGCTATGTCTCTCATAAACCAAGCATCTGCTTCTGCACCTTCCATTCTGTCCACTGGTTTTTATGAATATCTATCATCTAGTACTACACCATATTACTTACCATAGCTTAATAATTAAGGTGATCATATAATTTATTTTCCAAACTGGGACAATTATGAGAGTGAAAGAAGACACCAAAAAAATAAAATTATGTGAATTTTAGAAATATTTATTTATTCATTTGTAACTCAATTTTACTATATTGGTGAACCTATGGAAAGTTGTATTCAAAATGGTTTTTAAAAATAAAATTATTTCTGAAAAATAAAATAGCATATTTATGTAATGTATACATTGTCTTAGCCAATTCCAGCTGCTATTAAAAAAATACCATAGACTAGATGACTTATAAACAACAAAAATTTATTTCTCACGGTTTTGGAATCCAGGAAGTCCAAGATCAGGGCACTGGCAGATTCAGAGTCTGGTGAGGGCCCTCTTCCTGGTTCATAGATGGTGCCTTCTCACTGTGTCCTCACATAGTGGAAGGTGTGAGAGAGCTCTCTGGGGTCTCTTTTGTAAGGGCATTAATGCCATCATGAGGACTCTACCCTCTTAAGCACCTCCCAAAGGCCACACCTCCTAGTACCATGGCATTGGAGATTAGATTTCAGAATTGAATTTTAGGGGGAACACACACCTTCAGTGTATAGCAACATTACACATATAAAACAAATATTTAAAATCTTTTATTGACTCTCAGCATTAAAAGATAACAAAAACAGAATAATTAATCTTGATGATATCCACAAAATCATTTCCTATCTACATCTGTTTGTAGTAGCCTGTCACTGGTATTTTTCAGAAATAAAGTTATTTTTTTCAGTACGATTTTACCACTTATAATTGGTTATAAAATTTACTGAAATCTTCAAAATTTTAATTTATGGTTAATAATTTTACACTTTTTCAGACCTTTATTGAGTTTTCTCTGTATACCCAAATATTTTTGAGAAAATACTCCTTTCAGGTATATATATATTTTAATATTTAAAAAATATTAAATGAGTAATTATTTTACAACAATATTTTCCAGGTACTGTCTTTTAGCCTCTCTTAAGATCATTATTGTCTGAAAAAAAATTTTACAGGAAAAAATTTCTTTAAATCAGTCGATTCTATTTATGATTCTTTTGAATGTTTTACCAAATTTATATGCTGGAAAATCATAGGCCTTCTCTGTTTCATTCTGTCCCAGTAAGAGCATAAATTTATCCAATTAAAATAGGAACTTCATCAAAAATTCTTCTCACAATCCAAGATATTCCAAATCACACTTATAGAAGTTCAAAATTAAATTCTGTACACCATCTGAGCTCTCACTCTTTGATTTGTTCACTTCCTCCCTTGCTTTTGTCAGGATAATTTTCAGTGTCTTCTTGCTTGCAAGGTCTATTTTCACTAATTACAGTTCACCCAGTTATTCAAAAGCTGAAGTTTCTATTCACTGAACACTTAGATGCAAGATTTCCAACCAATTTTGAACAAATTGGGACCAATTTTTCAAGAACTCCTTTACAAAATAATTCAATGATACATTATAGGTTTGATTTAGCCACATCATTTCTGAACTATGATAGTTTTGATTAGTTATTTCAAAGCTTTGATTGTTTTCTTAATTCTTCTAGATCAATGAATATTAGACTACAGTTCCATCCGCTTTGTGGCCACATGTTTCTGATATGTTTCTACTATCTGTCAAAATGTTAATAGGATTATTTTTATCTTTCTCCTTGTAATTCTCCTAGTAACCTTTTTATGGATTAGAATATATTTTCTTTTTGTCATCCCATTGCATGAGATGATGGGATGGGGTTGGATTAAGGAGGCTTTCTCTGTTTCCAGGCTAGCTTGGGGGCTCCTCACTCTGTTATTTTCCTAAGGGATTCAAAATATGGCCTCACCTCTCTCAGGTATCCATCTCTCTAAATGAGGTCTTTCTCAGGATGATTTATTTTCTTCTGCCTCATCCCTGGGCTCTCACCTTAGGCATTCTCCTGCTTCCCAGTACTTCTTGCACCTGCTTCTGGGCATCTCCGCTTCCAGCCATCTGAACCTTCTCTCACTCTCACCTCCAGTGTACCTTCTCTGCTCGATTTGGATCTTGTCTCTCCAGTTTTCCCTCAGGATGAGCCCCTGGTCTTCTGGAGAAGAGCATGTGCAGGTATTTCTGAGGCACTCAGGGGCTCCTTCTGCCATCGCGGAGTTTGAAGCCCTGCCTCCTGGCTTCTTGTGCTTGCCAGTGTCTTGGAGGCTGTGAGGGCTTCCAGTTGTGCCTGTGGCTTTTAGCCCTCTCAGCCTTCCAAACTCAAGGTTCGATCTCCTCTTTGGAGGTGAGTAGAGGTTGGCAATACATTGGTTTCTACAGGGTTTATAGGTTGTGGATTGGCCCCTTCCCTGTCCAGCCATTCCCGCTCTACCGATACTGATTTGTATTGGTTTGGCCTCACCGAAATATTTCCTAGGGTCTTCGGAGACTTTTTGTCGTCTAATTTGGTGAAATATGCCATCATCATTTTTCTTTCCCTATCCTATTTGTTTTTTTCAGAAAGAATATTTTAGATATTCAAAAATTATGCTGCCAAAATGATCACATCACTTTAATTACCAATGAATTTTAATTAAGTTATATAAAATAGAAGTTCCACTCTGCCTTTCAATCCCATCCCCCGGAGATAACCACTATTAAGCTTTTATTGGATTTTTTCATATATTTTATAAATCTAAACAGATTTATACTAGTTCCTATGGACTGAATTGTGTCACCTCAAACCATATGTTGAAGACCTGTGATGATATCAAGAGGTAGGGCTTTTGGGGAGTACATAGGGTTAGATGAGGTCATGATGGGGGGTCCTCATGATGACATTAGTGCCCTTATAACGAGACACCTGAGAAATTACTTCCTCTCTTTTTCTCTACCATGTGAGGCCTGAGAGTGGGAAGCCCATCATCTGCAAGCCAGGGAGAGAGCTATCATTGGAGAACTGAATAAACATGTTGATCTTGGGCTTTCCAGCCTCCAGAACTGTGAGAAATAAGTTCCTGCTGTTTAAGCCACCCAGTCTGGGATGTTTTGTAATGGCAGCCCAAGCTGATTGATACATCAGGGTATTCATGTTCTTACTCTATTCGATCACATACATGCCCTTTTTTTACCAAAAAAAAAAATCTATTTTTTTAAATATAGATTTTTGGAGATTACTAAGGTATATGAGAATTTTTAACTTGAATTAATACTGTTAAATTACTTCACAAAACAACTGTATCAACTGACATTCTAACTAATAATGAATTTACTAAGAGTAACTTCACTTCATACCTTACCTCTAGTATTGAACTCAATTAATCAGAGATATACTATGCCAAGATTTTGTATTTAGATGCAGCCTGAAGGTGTTATTTGAACTAGAATGGTAATATTGTGTGAAATATACAGTATCATTTGTTCTAAATTTTTCTTTGACTTGTGTCACTTGATCAGCTGTTATGTTTCTGACTCTTGATAACTAATGCTAGTCCAGGAAAATGCATGGGCAAAGGAAAAAAACCAAACCTCAGAAATCCAGGACATGAAAAATAGATAAAATAGGCAAAATAGATAGTAAAGCACACCTTGCGAATATTAAGACATAGAACATACACCTGGGAGGGCAAGCATTGAAAACTGTAGGAAAAATTCAGGATGTTATGTCCTGCAGGAAGGAAGGAGTACCAGGCTGAAGTTGACACTAGCCTGTCTGACAACAGTGACAACTCTACTTTCAGCCTGTGATTGAAAAGGCTTAGACGTCTAGTAGTTGGGGCCTTGCATAGTTAGAAAAGCCAAATCTCCAGCCTTAAGCTAATTTAGAGAAAACATAAGCAAGGAGGGTAGACGTTTAGATGTATCCTGGAACCTGAGAATCCTGATTCTGAAGGCCCATCCTCAGCACCTCCTTTTGTTCATTTCTGCCAGACAAGGAGTCCTCTACTCTCATTGTCAAGATGGTGCTGAAATGTAACTCAGAGTCCAGAGGACCATCTATGCCCTCACCCCACGCTGTTGATTCAAATTGCCTTGAGGCTTAAGCTAAATTAGAGATCTGTAATTCAAGGGCCTGAGCATAGATGCTTATGAGTAAAGAAATAGACATTCACAGCCCGGATTCTAAATTCAGAGATTTTAATTGAGCAACATTTCTGGCTTTGGTCAGTATCCCATGATCAGTAGCCCATCATTTCCATAATGATCAGAAAAACACAAGCTTGTTTTTAATACATTTAGTTACTATTATTTAGCAGTTACTCTAGATATTACAATATGCATCTATTACTTCTACTTTTATAATTTTAATTACAGAATTTCTGTTTGATTCAATTTTAGAGTTTCTAGTTCTCTGATAAAATTTTTCATCATGTTGTCTAATCTATTTAATATGTCAATTAAACATTATTTTAAATTCTATACCCTCTACTCTAATTTCTGGAACTCCTGCAGATCTGTTCCTAATATTTGATTTTTCTCCTGAAATTCTGTCATAATATTTCCTGATATTCTTGGCCATTTTTTATTACTTTTCAAATATTGGTATGAACCATTGTAGACATAATTTGAGACTCTGGCTGATGTTGGATTTCTTACAATAGGTTTGCTTTTGCACTAGGTAGGCAGTTAAGGTAGACACAGGGCCCCTCAATCTGATCAAGGATTGAGCTCTTCAAATTTGGGCTTTAGACCCTATAAGGGCTTGCTTTTTCTAGTCCTCTTTCTTGCTGATAGTGTGTAAATGATTGAAGCTCCCATCTGTCTTGGGTAGATATCCCAAGATATCTACCAGGGTCTCTCTTTAGCAGAGGCTGAATGACTTGCCCTACCTTCACTTCCAGTGATGAGAGCTGAAAGCTTGCTCAGTCTCTCAACCTCTCAGTTGCTCCTTTCATTTTAATTTTCAAGCCTTTCCACTGTTGCTTTTGAATTGACAAGTTCCTGAAGAGCAACAGGGAATGTTGGACTCACTGTATTTCATCATCACCTTCACACAGACATATTTTATAATTTATTCAACTTTCCTAGCTTTAACAAGCTTATATTCTAAAAATGGAAGTGGAAATATTTCCTCATTTACTAAAAGAAATGCTAGTTCACTTCCCACAATGCTGTTTTGGGCATGTTAGGGAGTGATCAGGCACATTGTTTACATATGAGCACTCAGGCCTATTTATTTATATATCCACAGTTGCCAGGCCTTGAGAAACCACATTTGTTCCTGAGATTATGGCATATCAGTAAGAGATCTGGGACTTGAAGCCAGATGTTGGAACTAGATGGGAAAGTAGGTTGTATTATTTGAATAATTATTATTTTTTCTGCTCAGTATCCACTTTCTTCTTGCAGTCACAGTACTGTGACTTTATTTGGGGTATCTCCCCTCAGCCCACCTGGTTTTACCCCTGGATCTTTGAATATGACACATTCTCCAGACTAAGTCTTTCAGCATGCTCTAGCTTCTTGGCCATAGTAATCAGTTCAAGGATGGGCTCCAGGACAAGACAGGTACAGCAGGAGCAAAAAATCTCGAAATCTGAAGAGGACTTCTGTTTAACCTTGGAACTCCCAGAGGCCACAATGTGGACTCTCATAATGAAGCCAGCACAGTAGAAGGAAGAGCCCCAAAAGTGGAGAAGCCAAGTCTTAATGACATTGGTTGACTGAATACAGATGCATATGAAGCCAGCTCTGTTCCTGGACATTTTGGTAATAACCAACATGTTCCTTTCTCCCTTCTTAAATTAGTTTTAAGTATATTTTCTATGACTTGCAAATAAAACATATCTCACTGATGGAGGCTATCTCTGTTTGGAGGGGGGATAGAGCAGCTTCTGTAGACATGTGTATTTTGAAGGGATATGGATGCGAAGAAGGACATGTGGATGTCTGGGAACAACAGCACAGACTGATTTTCCTGAAGTGTTCTGCATTCATTCACCCTAGTCCCAGGAACAGCCTCAGATTTTCCTTGCAGATCAACCTCTTTTATGTTCAGTGCATGTGTCTGTGTCGGGGATCAACCCAAGCTTCAGATGTGATCATGTGAGGTCACAGTGATTGGGTCAGGAGTGAGCATATGACCTAAGCCTCCCCAATCACAGCAAATCTCATGACTTTTGTGGGAGCTACTGGAAGAGGATCAGTCATTTCTGATGGTCTTGAACTTTGAAGTATGTGAGATGATGGCTGCTGACACAATCCTTCCCCAGGAATGAAGCACCTGCATGTGAGCAGAGCCAACAAATTGGAAGTCAGAGTAGAGTTGAACAGTAAAATTGGCCAAGTCAGTGTTCAACCTCAAGAATCCATCTATGCCTGAAAGAAGGCTTACCCTTGGACTGTTCAGTTACATGAGCCAATAAAGTGAATTTTATTTAAGCTTATTTTGGATTTTTGTTTTCCCTGTCACATTCAACAGAAGGAATCCTAACTGATGCTGCACGTGCTTAGTTGTCTCTGGTATAATTGCATTATATAGGCATAAATGTCTTTCATGGAGCATGTATTAGAGGAAAAGATATGTGAGATCCTATTGAATTATTCTTTACACATATCCACTTTCACTCAATAAATATTGATATGTGCTGTTACACTCTTAGCTGCAGTAAATGCTAAAAGACATTCTGAGTAAGAGGAGCTTACAGGTTTTTTTGTTTTTGTTTTTTTTAAAGGGCAGATTATAAACAAACACAGGCAATACTTATGGACACATGCCAGGATGGAAAGGTCTACAGCAGGTATTGTTGACCTGATGTGAATGACCTATGATGGAGTTTCAGGAAGTCTGTGAACTGTGCAAAATTATAGGCAAAATGTTGAGTGTATGAGCATATAAACCTGTTTTGGGGATAAGGTGAAGAGCTTTGATCAGAGTATCAGAGATACTTCACCCCCAAAACAGTTAGGAGTCATTGCTGTGTGGATTATTGCGGAAACTCCAAAAAGGCAAGTAGTCAATAGTAAAACTACATTCAGAACATGTTGAGGACATTCACCTTTATATTCCCAGAAAAGCAAATAGCAGATACTCAATACATATTGGTTACATGGATTAGTGGATGGGTAACTAGCTCTGTCAGGAATAGTCAAGGAAGGCAACAGGATAAAGGTACGGGTGAACTAAGACTTAATGAATAAATAGGAATTCACAGAGTAGACTGGATTGGTGACACACTTGCTCTTTTGTGATGAGTTTACATAAATTTAAAGCTCTTAAAAGGAAAGTGTAAAAATATCTACCTATATTTCTATACTGTATGCACCATGAATTCAAAGAAATATGTCTACAATGTTGACCCTTGAGTCAAGGAGACTAAGAATTGTAACATTTAGTGATTGTACAGTAAATAATGCTTCATAACTGAATGGATGAATGAATCCACATCACATTGTATTTTAAGAACTCTAACCCTTTATGTTTGTAAGCTTGTGGAGGAAATGTGTATCAGTATCAAGGAATGAATCAGCAATATGCATACAACATCCCTGAATAGGTAAGAATTTATTTTCCTTTCAGTTATAGCTGTAAATTTTTGACAAATAAAACATTTATGATTTCATGAAGTTAAATCTCATAATTTATCACATGATTTTTCCATTGGTTTCAAGGCTTCCTCCATACCTTTTTTTTTATTTTTTAAATTTATTATTTTCATATTTAATTATTTAACATTTCTGGACATTATGCTAAAGAAGTAAATATCTAAGTGAACCCATATCCAAATATCTAACCCATTGTCCCAGAACCGTTTATTGTGTAATATTTTCCCTAATCCTTTATCATATGCTGCATTCTTTATAGATCTTGTTTCTGTGGTTTCCATTTTTCCTCACTCTTTGCCTACTCTTGGGCCACTTGCACATTGATTTAATTATTACATCTTTAAAATATGTTTTAGCACCTGGTGGGGGTATCACCCTCTCTACTTATGATTCACTTATTCACTTTAAAATTCACCTGCATTAGAATGCTCCCAAACTGGGTGGACACTCCCTTTGGATGTTGATGTCTCAGGTGTGTTCTCTCTCGTCTCCATTTATAATTAATTTTCTCCTGACCTCTGCCACTACCACCCCTGTTCATTTTGAAGTCTGAGAACTAGTGAGAGAAATACATCACAGTCTGCTCTTTTGTGGATGTATCTGATCTCAATTTATGATGAAATCTGTAGCTTGTGTCGCAACTCTATTCTCTGTATGGTATGAGGGGAACAAAGGCCAGCATTGTAATATCTGGGAATAACCAGCCCAGGGTATGGCACTCTGGTGTCTGTCCCTCTGTCCTCACCCATGCTCTGGCTGGAGATTCTCTAAACACTAGAAGAGATGAGAGAGCAGAGGCTGGATCCTGCCTCAAATGTTCATGGAGGGAATAAGCCACCATTTATATCCCCCACCTGGTGTGCTTTTCATAAGAGCCTATTGAGTCCTGTAGGAGATGGAGAGCCACAAAGGCCAGCCAAAGGTGGGGGCAGACACTCCAATGACAGCTTCGAGATGTCAAAAGAGCACATTCAGGGAGGCTCCATTCTAATATCTATTAATGATTCCTTATAATCTTTATAACTTGTTAGGTTCTACAAAAAAAATTCCTGTTTTAATTGAAATTATATTAAACAAACCATATTTGTGCCTGAATATAAGGCAAACCCAAATATAATATGTCTAAAGCCCATTCCTTTTGATGAATCAGAAGCTTACCCCAAAAAGGCTCCTATAAGTTTGTACTTACAAATTTAAGGAGAAAAATGAAGTTAAATAGCAAATATCTACTCATTACATTTATGTATTGATTTAGATGTACTGATTTAGATACACACTTGCTTAAAGCAACACATAAAGTAATATATTAATTTTGAAACACCTTTTTTATGTTCTCACATGCCATGAAACAATATTACTCAAACTCTCCACTTGCATATTTGATATTAGAACCTGTGTCACCACTAAAGCTGCTGACTGTCACCATCAGCTTCACTTTGTCTCTGCTTGACAAGCAGCACTTGAACGGTTCTATGGGAATATCACTGGGAAATTTTGCACCAAACCAGAGAATCTAATTGTACAATGGTGAGACTGTTCTTTTATCTTTAAAAAAAAAATCCCTGAAAATGTATTCTTAACCACTGCCACATGAACATTTATTATATTGTTTTCTACTGTGATCTCTAAAATCCTTATTTAAAATGACATCTAATACTTGCCATTGTGGAATCATTACTAAATTTACTTCCTTTAAAAAAATTTCCTTTGTTGCCTTAAGAGCTCCATTGGGTAACCTCTACAAGCATTTAAAACTAACACTAGTGGATATTGTTTTAGGCGAATATGTCTTCCCCAAAACAAGTTTGAAATAAAATAGAGAGAGGCTCCTATAACATGAGAGATTTTGTAAGGATTCAAACATAAGGTGTTTCCTTCTTTTATAGGGATAATTTCTTTCAGGAAAAATAATCTCACCTTGTCTTCTGGCATATGTAAATGAATTTGGGGAAAATTTCCATCTTTATAAGAATCCTCTTCCTATTAAGACACAGGCAGATTTTTCCTGCTGTTCAGATCTTCTCTTACATTTCTCAGTAACTTCTGTTCATCTCTCCATAGGGACCTTGCTCTGTGTATCTTGAAGGAAATGTTTTCCCTTTGTCACTTTTTTACTTGCAAAACTCTGTGTGTGTGTTTACACACATACTCAGAACAGTATTTGGCAAATAATAAGTAATTTATTTTGAGGAGGATGATGTAGATTTTTAATGCTATGTGTGGTGCACTATATTTGCATTCTATGGAAAGTGTTCATGAATTAACTCTATATGTGCTGTCTTTTAATCACAAATAATATTTAACACTACATTCTCCAAGAGATGAATCTGGATATTTGTTTAGAATTTAGAGTGCATACCCTAATTTGACTAACACTGGCCTCTGTCTCCAGCATGGCCATCACCATGGATAGAACTGTTCATTGGTTATACACAGTTATCAAGAGGGACTTATTAAAAATGCAGTTTCTCTGGACCTCAGCCTAGTCCAACTGAGGGAGGGGCCCAAGTTCACTAAGCCCTCACTTGATTCTCTGCCCACCAGCTTTTGAAAACCACTGAACTAGAGCACACTGGAAGTTTACAGATAGAGAACAAGTCCTAGTTCTGCCCAATCAACCAATCAAGTCAAGGACAAATGAGGTTACAAAGAGACTCTGGCACATTTACCAACGTAAGCAATTATCCAGAGCCCTCAGTTACCTGATGGTGCTAAAATCTGCTTTTATCTTTAAAGGGAGGTTATATTAGCAAACTACAGTGGGCTTAAAAGCTAAAGGTTTAATCTTATTTTCTTTATAAATAATCTTAAGATGCTCTTATTAGCTCTTTATGCTTAATTTTTTTATAAAAATATACATATGCTGGTCAAGAATCTGACATTAACTGCGAATCCTGAAAGTGCAAAATTCCTTTTCTAGATTAATAGTTATATAAGAATGTAATCTATTTTCACTTATATGTGGCACATAAACAATGTCTAATAACAACAAAGAGGATGTGCCTATTTTGTGCATCCAGAAGACATTCAAAGTGAAAAAAGAAAATATCTCAGGATTATTATATATTTGATTTGCGGAGTGGATGTATTAAAGTAATGGTTAGAAGATATTTCTTCTCATTTGACTTTTCTATGGTAAAATTACTTGGACGATGTTAACTCTAGGAGATACAAGTAAATTTCTGAGAAAACAACAAACATATTTACTGTTTTTATAAGATAAAAGCAGAATAAGAAAACCATCTCCCTTCCAATGCATAACGAATTTAGCTATTTAAATAGGAATAAGAGTATAGATTCCCATGAAAATAAGTATAATCAAATAACTTAAGAACTTTGAATTCTTTGAAGGATATAAGCAAAAACGACACCTTGAACAGTAAACAGGGAGCTATGATATATATGTAGATCATTTCTGCAATGTTCTCTTGGAAAAAGCACATCTCGTTGCCAGATCTCTCAATATAACGTATTTGCAGCTGTGTACTATTCAGCAGGCTTCTGAAATGTGCCTGTGCTATTAAACTATTCTATGACATTAGTCACACTCTTAGGTAAAACCTACGTAGGAGTTTCTAGACTCCACAGCCTGCTTTTTCTGATAAATGAAACCTACATTACTGCCAAGCGATTTGCTCTTCTTTTCCACTGTGCTACATTTGAGCTGATAAGCGAACAAGAATCAGCATTTACTAATCTGGTTAACACCTTCTCTGAACATATTTCTCATTTTGATTTTGGTGAACAGTGATGTTAACGAAAATGAACTTTCAAACCACTGTCTAAATTTCCTCAATGAATCCCATCCACCTCAGGGGAAGAGCCAATTTCCTTCACTTGTTATATGATATCATACAAGACGGAGCCCCAGCCCTTTTCTCCAGTCTCTTCCTTGCCGGTTTTCCACGCCCACGCTCCAGCACAGCCCACTCACCCATAGATCCTCCAGTGCTCTGGGCTTCTTTAAGCACTGGCATGCTTGAACATTCGGGGTCTCCTTCAAGAATTTTTCCTAATGTCACTTAATGCCCCCAATACCTTCCCATTCTGGTCCCTCTCAAGATCAGATTGGCCTTCACCTCTCCTCTGGAGTCTCCCAAGTCGCTAATCCTCGAGCCTTCCCCATTGTATTGAGGTTGCTGGCTCAGTCGTTTTCTCTACCCCTTGACTAAGCATCAAGAGGCCAGACATGGTCTTTCATCTCAGTCTCCCCATGGTTCACTCTGGAACCAACATAGAGCAAGCAAAGGTGGGATTGGTTGTTGACTGTTTACTTTCAGAGGGCCTGTACCCTTAAAGTTGTCTTATTTTATTTTATTTTTTTGTGAGGAAGATCAGCCCTGAGCTAACATCCATGCCAATCCTCCTCTTTTTGCTGGGGAAGACAGGCCCTGAGCTAACATGTATTGCCAATCCTCCTCCTTTTTTTGTCCCTTTTTCTCCCCAAAGCCCCAGTAGACAGCCGCATGTCATAGTTGCACATCCTTCCAGTTGCTGTATGTGGGACTCCGCCTCAGCATGGCGGGACAAGTGGTGCTTCCGCGTGTGTCTGGGATCTGAACCCTGGCCGCCAGTAGTGGAGCCCGCGCACTTAACCGCTAAGCCACAGGGTCAGCCCCTAAAGCTGTCTTATTTTAAAACATCCTAATTCATGAGAACTATTAGAGGAAGACAAGGTCCAGATTACTTAAAAACAAAGAATTAACGATAGTTATTTGTAGAAAGTATTATTATGCCAATTATTTAAAAATCAGATAAAATACTCTTATTTTAATGTAGTATATCAGACTTTACTTAGCATCATTGAAATACTTTGTGAGGCATAATTTGACTAGATATGAATAATAATAAGATAAAAATAACTGAGCCTGGCTTTTTCTTCTCCTTGTTTGAGAGTAATGTTCATTTCTTTTATTTTCCCCATTCCTATTCCTCTTTCTGATTTAATCACACACTTAGAGAAAGAGAGAGATTCTAATGTTCTGAGACACCATTAAAATTTGTGTGTCTCTGAGTAAAATTAACAATGCAATACTGAAGGGAAAATTGCCTTATTATCTAATAAATGTGGATATGTATGCTATCATACTTTTTACTTCAATCTTTAAAAAATAATCTGGTTTAGTAAACGTCACAAAATAGGGGATTTATAATATAAAATAAATCTTATAGAGATACTACCAAATGAAATTATAGCTATATCTGTGTCTTGATAACTTATGACTTTTTAAATTGCTAATTTGTTATTTACAATTTTTCTACAATGTGCATTCAGTACTTGTATAATAACCATAATTATGTAAGTGTATGTATGTATACATGCACACACATATATTTAGTTTATGACATATTGTGGCTGAGGGTCCATGTATAAAGTACAAACAGGCAATTGCCTGATTAATAAACAATCTGGTTAATCAATATATTTTCATCTGAATTATAGAGAAAAATTCTGACATTAATCAGATTTAAATGATAGTTGTCAATTATCCCCTTAACTTTGTATTGGGTAGAGAAGTTAAGGGCGTTTCAATATTTTTTAGTCTTTTAAAAATATTCTGTAGCAAGAGAGGTATGATGAGGTGGTGATTCTAGGAGAAAAGTTCTTAGGTTATAAATTCTCTGAATATAAAGAAAAAGTTATAGCTTCGTCTCTGATGCCAGAACCTCTGCCATGAAGATATGAATTAGGTAACTGCTACTTTGAGATGTTTCTAGAGCAGTGGTTCTCAATGGGGAGTGATTTTGCTCCCAGGAGACATTTGACAGTGCTTGGAGACATTTTTGTTGCCAGAACTGGGGAGAGGTGGGTGTGCTACTGTTGTCTTGTGAGTAGAGGCTGGGGACGCTGCTGAACCTCACACAGAGCATAGGACAGCCCCCACAACAAAGAAGTATCTGACCCCTAATGTCAATAGAGGCGATGCTGAGAAACACTCCCTAGAGTAATCATAAATAGTTTGATCTCAATAGCTCTGTTGGTTCTTAGCTTTAAAATCCATTCCCTAGGAGTTATAGTGAGTCTATCTGTCAATACCAGGGGCACTCAACAGAGAGCACAGTGCAGGTGAGTGGACATGAAATTTGAAGCTAAAAATAAACATGCAGTGGTGGGGTTGGAGAGGAGAGTTAGTAAAAAATTATAGTATACTGCACCTGGGAGAAGAAAGATAGAATATATATTTTAAGAACAAATATGATAGTTCATTTCAGCAGAACGTCTGCCACTGTTTTCTTGGAAGAGGAACTTAAGGTCTCCTTTATATTCAGCCGAGGTGCCATTAATCACTGTGAACAAGAGCAGATCTGACCTCAGCTGAAAGTCCAAAATGCCAGGTTTGGAGGTGCGCAAAGAAAGCTGGGTTGGGTGCTGTGGGGGTGGTGCACAGTGGGGAGTGGTCATCTGTTTAGGTATTTCAGCCTTGGGACCCTTACAACAGTCGCTTTGCTCACCTTTCTCCCTTTGGGGTAGCAGAAGGGCTCTGGTGGATATTCCCTTTTCATTTTAAAAAGCAAGTCTCTCTCAGATCATCTTTGTGTTCTGAAACTTGGTCTAGTCTGCCTGTGAGCTTTCTGTGTGTGCCTCCCAGCTCAGAGACACCCTGTGGGCCTTTCTCATAATGGATTTTCTGTGCTTTCTCTCTTGCACAGAAGAAATGAAAAGAACTATAAACCTGTCCAGGCAGCTTCAAGTTAGGAAGAAACAGGGTGAAGAAAAGTGAAGGGATGGATAAAAGAAAGAAGTAGGAAATTAAATCCTATAACCCAGCTATTAAACAACAAATCAAGATAGAGAAAGAGAAAGAGAGAACCAGAAATGAGAAAGAGAAATTTCTTTTAAAAATTAAAGAAAAATACCCACCCTGAGTTTATAAAAAGAAAGGCCTTGGATTATTGCATTTCATCTGTATTTTATCATAAATTACCAACAGGTTCAAAAACAAAAGGGAGAGAGAATGATTTCAGGATTTAGAATATGATATGTTTACTTTCATGTTCTGCAAAATCTTTCAACAAGAAATAGAAATGCAGACTTCTGACATTATCTTCTGCATGTATATATTTATACAATAGAAAATGCCACACCCTATACTGAGTTATGTCTTCAAGCAGACTTTACGTTTTATTTAAATTTGATTTGGTTTAAGAGGGTTGAAGTTTTAAATTTAAGATGAGTAATTACCATGAGGATGGAAGACAAAACAAAATGCTTTCTAAAATTTTAAGGGATTTTCCCAAAGGGTATCTTTATCCACACCACTGGTTGAGAAGAGAATATTTTATTCAATGTTAAAATAATTTAAACAATCAAACGAGAGAAAAATTGAAAGACCATCTCCTCAGCTTAAGCTGGGTTCAGATATAAAGCTTGGGTAAAAAATGTTTTTGTTTCATGTTTAATTTTCAACAGAACCTCAGTTTTTTGCTTAAAGATGCTTTAAAGTAAGGATAAACTTGCTGTAGAAAGTATATCTGTTAGTTTCTAGATCTTTGATATACTTTAAAAAATTTAACACACTGAAATCCAAAGTGCCAGAATGGTATGCTTACACAAATAGTCTTTTAAAACATTATGTGACACACATCAACGAGCAGTCAAATTGTACCAAGCTTTGACAGTCGCTGCATGTAGTTTTTAGGAACTTGTAATTTAGGTAGGTAAAATTTAGCATATACGTTATTATGCCACGGAAAGGAAAGGACTGGTTGGTTGAATACTGCCCGTTATGTTTTGCAACTTGCTATTTTAAAAATACCTACTTCTCTCGCATCTTAACACCCACAGCGCCTCTAAAAGGAAAATGAATACGAATGACCTATCTCTTTGGTTTTTCAAGGTATTTACTTAGAAGGATGGCACCGTAATACTGCCCTTGTGAATGAGCACCCAACAGAGTATTAGGGTCATTAGAAGGCAAGGAAGGGAGGTTGTCACAATGAGTGCCCTGTGGAGCAAACTGCTGTGCTAAGGCGACCGCCAGAGAGAGCTCAGGACAGCGCAGCGCTCCGGGCGCGCGCAAAAGAGGCGCCTGGCACCCGCGCAGCCTCCTGCTCCCGCCGCTCCAGCGGGAGTGAGGGGCGGAGTGGGCAGGGTCCTGAGATAAAACGAAACTGGTGTTTGCCCACAGCATCCACAGGAGCCGGGATCCGAGGGCCACCGGATTTTCCCAGCGCGTCAGTCGCTTTCTCGGAACTCTGAGAGCCAACGCTAAGGGGCACCAGAGGCTCGGACTGCAGCGGCCGCCACCCGGGCAGCCCGATGGCCCGCTGCTGCGGAAATCCTGGGCGACAGCAAAACCCTCGGTGGGGGCTGGGGCGCGGGCCGTCGGGATGGGGGTCACAAGAGCTTGGGATGCTGCAGGTCGCAGAAGGAGTCGTCCAAGATGAAGCCATTGAACGCGGAGCGGAGGGCTAGGCGGTGACCCCTGGTAGCTGAGGTCTTATGTTTTTTCCTAATACTCTGAGGCCACTTCTAATCTCCTTTTACTTTCGAATATGAATTACGTCTCTGTAATATATACAGCCACATATATAGATATAGATGCACACACACAATACCTTCCATATGCTAAAATCATTGGACAAAATAATTGAATGCGCTGGTAGCTGCTGGTCTCTAGTTGTCTAGGGATCCCGAGGCACATGTAAAGAGACCAAATGTCACCTCCTCTCTCCTCTAGCCAATTCGTGTTTACTCTCCTGTCCCCCAGCCTTTCATTTGAAGTCGATTATTGCTTAGTTAAGAAGGCGATACCCAGACCCTCACCCCACTAGAAACCTCTAACCGCCCGCCTGCAACTCGGACTTTTTCCGGAGGCAGAGAGGGAGCGGGAGATGCTGAAGAAATTAGCCAGCATCCTCAGCCATGCAGTCCGCATTCTGACTTTTATCAGAGATAACAGAAGGAAAAAACCGAAAGGTGGGGAGAGGGCACAGAGAGGAAGGAGCAAGCGCCCGAGCCCAGAAGCCCAGGCGGTGCCCGCGGGCACAGCCGGCCCCCACCCGCGCCGGCCCCCGCGCGTCCTCGCCCTCCTCCTCCGCCCGGGCCGAGGCCGGTGCCAATGCGCCAGGATGGAGCGATCTCGGCGCGGGAGGAGATGACGCAAAAGCCAGCGCTCCCCCCAAAAAAGTGTTTCTCCAGGACGAAGATGGCGGCAACTTAGCCGGGGACTGAAGATGACTGTGGCTCTCGGGAGGCCCAGCCCAGGCGATTCGGCCCCGAGGTCCGGGGGAGGCGGCGTCAGCAGTCGCAGCCCGGCGACGGCGGCGCCCGCGGGCAGACCTGCGGCAGCGGCGGCGGCGGCGGCGGCGGCAGCTGGAGCGCGGGGTGGGGGGTGGGGGGGAGGGAGAGCCCTGCCGGCGGCGGCTGCCCAGGCTCCGGACTCGGGGAGAGAGAGCGAGAAGTAGGAGCAGGAGGAGGAGGAGAGAAAGGAGAAGGAAAGGAAGGAGGAGGAAGAGGAGGAGGAGAGGAGCTGGGGAGGCGCTCTGGTCGCCGTCAGTGGGCAGCGGAGACGCGGCATGCCCCTGGCAGGAGAGAGCGGGCTGTCCTCAACAGAGCCATGGGGACCTGTGCTCTGACAATGCCTGGGTGAGAGGAGCAGCGCCAGCCACCCCGCCACCTCCACCATCACCTCCTGCGCTCAGCTCACCACCGGCCACCGGCCCCAGACTCCTCCGACTGCCTCTCGCTCTCTCTCTCCACCCCCCCGTCTGCATTATTGTTTCCCACTCTACAGAGGATGGGGTCGGCAGATGATTAGGTCGGGAGCAAGTCAGATCTTCCTCCAAAGCCTGGTAATATTTATGTAGGCAAAAAGAGAGAGAGAGAGAAAAGAGAGGGAGAGAGAGGGAGAGAGGGAGAGAGAAGAAACGGGAGGAGGGGATAAGGAAATTAAACCCTTTAAGTCAATGCATATTGTGGTGACACCGGCACAGGAGCCCTCACAGTGGAGTCGGCCAGGGCTGTGCGTTCCCAAAATATGACCAGGGGTGCTTGGATGTGTCGGCAGTATGACGACGGCTTAAAAATCTGGTTGGCAGCACCCCGGGAGAACGAGAAACCGTTCATCGATTCAGAGAGGGCTCAGAAATGGCGACTGTCTCTGGCATCTCTCTTGTTTTTCACAGTCCTGCTCTCTGATCACTTGTGGTTCTGCGCCGAGGCCAAGCTGACCCGGACCCGGGACAAGGAGCAGCAGCAGCAGCAGCAGCAGCAGCAGCAGCGGCAGCAGCAACAGCGGCAGCGGCAGCAGCAGCAGCAGCAGCGGCAGCGGCAGCAGGAGCCCTCCTGGCCCGCGCTCCTGGCGAGCATGGGGGAGTCCTCACCCGCCGCCCAGGCACACAGACTCCTCTCCGCCTCCTCATCCCCCACCCTGCCCCCCTCCCCGGGAGACGGCGGCGGCGGCAAGGGCAACCGAGGCAAAAACAACCGGAGCAAGGCTCTTTTTCTAGGAAACTCCGCCAAACCCGTGTGGCGCCTGGAGACTTGTTACCCCCAGGGCGCCTCCTCGGGCCAGTGCTTCACGGTGGAGAGCGCGGACGCCGTGTGCGCTAGGAACTGGAGTCGGGGGGCGGCGGCCGGGGCGGAGGAGCAGCAGGTGAGGGGGACGCATCCAACTCCGCTCTGGAACTTGTCGGATTTTTACCTTTCGTTTTGTAATTCCTACACACTTTGGGAGTTGTTCTCGGGGTTGTCCAGTCCCAACACTTTGAACTGTAGTCTGGATGTGGTGCTCAAGGAGGGCGGCGAGATGACCACTTGCAGGCAATGCGTCGAGGCTTACCAAGACTATGACCACCACGCTCAGGAGAAATACGAAGAGTTTGAAAGTGTGCTCCATAAATATTTACAATCGGAGGAGTACTCGGTGAAATCGTGTCCTGAGGACTGTAAGGTAGGAACAGTGGATTTTTTCCCCCTTCTTGTGCCTTTTTGGTTGAGATGTCTTCTACAGTTTTTAAATAGTGTTTTGACTCTGATTTTGTTACTTCAATCATTGTTTTTGTGGTTATAAGATCTTGACTTGCTGCTTGAGTTGGGAATTCCTCTGGGGTTGCTGGTGACTGGTGCCTTCTTCTGGGAATCCTTGGAAGATCAGGAAAGACCCTGGTCTTCTGAGATAATAAAGCTGGTGCTTAAACTAGCTTTCACAGCTATGCAATTGGTTCAAACTCTGTTACTTTTTTGAAAAAATGGAATTTGAATGCAGCTTGTTAGGAAGACAGCTATGGGACTACATACTGATAACCCTAGCTACAATCAGAAGAGTCAGAGACAGATGTGAATGGTTTGGCTTATGGACCTGCACACATGAGCTCTCTGATAGTGACATCATTAAGTTGGTTGACCAGAGGGACAAGAGAAAGTGTTTGTAGTTGTTTATGTAGGAAGAACGAAAAAGCATTTTGTCTGTTTTACAGGAGTAGTTCTGGTTGTTTGGAAAGTCTGGAGGCCTACGTAAGCATATTTACTTACCATAAGTTTCCTGTTTTCTCTTAGACGTTTGTATGATTATTGATCTGAGACTCACTATGAGTGGAAAGTTTTAATTAAGTATCTGGTGACCGATGATCAATGTTAGGTTATTTATCAGACACCTTATGTAATTAGCTTGAATTTTCAAGACGCTATCCAGAAGTACTAAATGGCAAATTCTTGATGCTATGGAAGAAATATACTGAACTTTTTAATAATGTGTATTATATTCAACCTGAATATAATAGTGGATAAAACCCTTGCTGATTGACAAAGGAAAAGCATATGCAAGTTTCTTAAGAAATGGCCAATGCAACCATGGGTGCACGTCCTAATAGAAGTGTCACTGTCCGTGGTGCTGAAATAAGATTTGCCCAAGAGCTTTATTAAAGAGGAAGATACTGCAGTGACGTTTTAGTAGGCAAGAAATGATGACAGAATCTCAGTAAGCCTTAATGTTTTGTTCCAAGGTAATTTCTTGAACAACACAATAAAATAGTGTTTCTTTTTGAAAGAAATAATACACCACATTCTCTCTCTTCCTTTCTCTTCACTACTCCCCCAAGCCCACACAGAAACAGAAGAATTGTCCCTCTTTTCCTCACTTGCTTTGCATTGGGGAAGTGTGACCAAGAGCAGGATGGATCAAAGGGTTTTGTGATACTTTGACAAGAGAACTGGGCTAAGGGATACCTATTTAAAATGAACATAGTTCAAGGGCTGTATTTTACTTTGGATTGATTAGTTGTGCTTTTGACAGTTTAGCTAAACTCAAACTAAACTTGCTTTGTCAACATTCTTTAAGACCAGAAACAGAATTTTGCAAATACTATTATTGAGTTTACAATATTAATTTAGAATGCTACTTCACTAGATAAATGGACCATATTTTGCTTAACCACACCATTATATTCACGACTGGGAATCAAACTTATTCTTAATGGAAGAAGTTAATAGTGAATGACTAGTGTATTTATTGCATAGTTATTTATTTTGACAAGATGTATTGCATCAAAATTGTAAAGATAAGGAAACTCATGAGTATGCTAATTCTACTACTAATAAAAAGGTTGCAAAGATTTCGGTATATTTATGTTCAAAAGTGGTACCTTGTAATAATTTGAGTTTTCCTGCTTCCCTGAATGTAAACTCATATAGAAATTTCCAGTAATTCCAATTTGCATAGGTTCAGTTTTTAAAAGGCAGTCTGCATTGTCAACAGACTGCAGCATATTTTCAAATAAGCATGTCAAATATATCTTTGTTCAAATATCCAAGTTTTAAATGTATGTAAATATTTATTTTCCCCTTGACCTGAAATAATTCTCAACTTTATTTTTATATCATCATAGCCGTAAGGTATATTGTAGGTTAAATTAATTTGTAGTGTTATGAAATACTTCTGGATTGTGTTTTTGTATAAAGTAGTAGTTGTTAACTGTATGCACAAAAGCACATTATAAACATCTTAACTCCTTTTTAGAAACATTTCTTCTTCACGTTGAAAAGTAAACAAAGGCATCTGAGTTTCTCATCACTACAACACAGAATTTATTATCTGTGATGTCTTGTAGTTATGTCTTGGTTGTGTGATTTTGTTTGTTTGTCAATTTGAAACGTTTATTCCCCAATAACTGTTTTCAAAAATTGCAGTTTCAAATTTAAGGTGCTGGTGTTCTTGGTTGATAACTCACAAATCAATTGGTTAGTTCCTCAGTTTAATGCATAATTTTCTTATGATTTTGCTAAAGCTACAAACACGTCCACGTACATATTTTATTTCATGGCTTGAAATGCTACTTGTAGTCTTTAAAGAATGTGTCTGAGTTTCTTTATAAACACTTTTACTTATTTCAAACATACTTATAATTATAAAATTATGACTATCATCAGGATGTTGTTCGACATACATTCTACACAAAACTTTCCATATTTTAAGTTAGCCACAAAGCCCTAGATAGACTATATTAAAAGTAAATGCAATATATTTCTGGAATTGGCAATACATTCATGAAAAAGTCCAATTTTAATAGTTTATAAATATATTTATAAAATTATAGACAGGAGAATAAATTTAATCATATTAGTTACATAAATTATTAGAATTTATATTTTAGGAGATATATATTAACTTTATTATACTAGTATATAACTAAATGATTAATGCATTGATTTCTAACTTTTAAAAGTTAGGGCATATTATCACCTTTGACCTATTATGCTGAAGGAAAAAAAAACAACCCTTAATATTGATCTAATACAATCATAGTGTTTTGAGTCCATGGTAACTGGAGATCAAGTTCATCTTGATTTACTTTGGTAAACGTTTGTATTGCAACATATAGTAAAAATCATTTGCACCCAAGAATATTTCTTATATTCTGAGAAAGAGCTGGTTTAAATTTTTTTTTAAAGTAAATATACACATTAATCGGGAAAGTAATTTATGGAAAAATAAAGAACAAGAACTATTGCATATATCATTTATGCTTTACCATTCAAGCTGACATTACGTAAATCAAGCAGCAAAAATTATGACAGTAATTCTTCTCTGTAGTTTGCAGTGTTATTCAAAATAATGTTTTTGATATATAATAAGTATCTGACAAATTTGTAAAAATCTTCAAGTTGACTAGTCATATTAAAAAATACAGGGACCGGGCCAGTGGCGCAAGCGGTTAAGTGTGCGTGCTCTGCTGCACCGGCCCAGGGTTCTCTGGTTCGGAACCTCGGGCGGGCACGGATGCACCGCTTGTCGAGCCATGCTGTGGCGGTATCCCATATAAAGTAGAGGAAGATGGGCATGGATGTTAGCTCAGGGCCAGTCTTCCTCAGAAAAAAAGAGGAGGATTGGCATCAGATGTTAGCCCAGGGCTGATCTTCCTCACACACACACAAAAAATACAGTTTTCTAAGCTACAAAATTACATATCTATATTATTAACATACTTGCTTTTTTACTTAAAGATTTTCTCTTAAATATGCCATTCTTTAGCTCCTATGCACTCTTGAAATATATATTATACAACTGGGATATTTAGGGAATGTAAATTTCTATGTTACAGATAAACTTTTGTTACTGATAGCTTTATTCACTTACTATATCTTAAGCCAGATGATCAGTGGTGGTCAGAAGTTTGAGGTTAGATTCTAACATAAATCATTGCATCATCTGCATTTTAGTTCTTTCAGAATAAATTCTAACCTTTATACGCTCAAGAATGTATGCGTTCTCATATTTTTATTTTTATTATCTCATATGAAAGCAGATTCTATTGCTTATTTTTATTTAACAGGCACTGACCAAAAGGATACTCTGCCAGTGTTAGGCATATGTAAAAATCATGATATCTGAGTCTTTCTGTATTGCTTGCAGGAACCACTCACAAACATTAACCAGTTTGAGAACATAGAATTTGGGTTACATAACATGCAATTTGAAAAAAAGACATTTCTTCAGTTCTTATTTATTTGTGTCATGCACTATAGATTCTTAAAAATTAGTTTTTTTAAGAAAATCACATATCTAACAATTCTTTATACTTAAATATTGACTCTAAAATACTATTTTGCTGTTAAGTGCTATTGTACAAATTATGACACTGTCCAGAAGTGTGGAATATATATGCAAATACGTATCTTTTATATTCTACCACTTTATTATTTTCAAACATAATTTTATAGTTGAATTGCTTCTCTGCAGAATCAAACAGTCTAGCCACGCAGACGATCACTTTAACCATTAATAAAGCCATTTATAAGGTCAAAGCCACTATCATAACCACTTTTATGACCCAGATTTTTGTTTTTCATTTTTCTGCTCCATATACAACTACTGATTTATGATATGTGTTTTATATTTGTAGGGAAAAACATATCCCATATTTTGTCTTAATATTAGATGCTTGTTGTAAAGAATGAATATTTTTACTTTGGACTTATAACTGGGTCAAATTAGTAGTTATATAGGGCACAACCACAAAGCTTTAATAATTGCTGTTATACATTGGTTTTAATCACTTTAATTATTTGAGGTTGGTGTCTGCAAGGTGAATTAAAACATGAAAGAAATAAAATTAAATAATGCTCTCAGTCTCATGCTCCCCCACATATAAATCATAATCCATTAAGGTTTTTTTTCATGCTAGATTGAATATATGAGAACAAATATACAGTTAACTATTTCAAACAAAATAATATTTTGGTTTGAGTTATCTGACCTATTGCTTTAATTTCAATTCCCAATTTCCTTTTTAATCTCCATCTTCTATGTTGACCTCACATCGACCAGGCACCAAACATTTCGTTCTATACTTTGTATTTATTTACACTGCAAAGATGTTTCTTCAATATCAGTAAACATTTACTCTAGATCAGTGGTCCTTAGGGTCACACTGGAATATCCTGGGGATCTTTGAAGATGCCCCAGCCCCAAGAGACTCTGAATTCCTTGGTCTGGCTTGTGTCTTGAGCTTGGGATTTTCTGGTTTCCCTGGTACGTCGTGGCTGATAATCTCGACTGATGAGAGTAGAACTCAGAGAGATATTTTTAAAAAGTGGTAAAAGCAGTAGGACATGGCCGGAGGCTAGGGGAGCAAATATGTAGTGCCTGGGCTGAGGAATGGATACGAAGTGAACCAACTGGGTGAAAGGGTTAAAGGACGTGTCAGAAGAGCACATGGAGAGAAGGAGGAGGGTGTAGAGTTTTGAATGTGTGAGGATGGGCCTATTGGCTGTGGATTTTCTGTTTTTCAGCCAGAACTGACTCATTATATTGATGTTCAATGATGGGCTCAGCGCATGAGTGCAGAAGCTGAATGACTGTCTTTGTGAGACTGATCAACTATTTGATTAGAGGAGCCCCAGAGTCATTATTTTGTCTCTAACTTTAGACTATATAAGTGGCTAAAATTTAGACTTTTTCAAAAGTATATGGTGGGTTTTAAAAGAAAAACCTTTTGGGTTTTCATAGCATTTCTCATGGTTCGAGTCTATTCTTTCTTCGTCTATTCACTTTATTAAAGCTAAGAAATTACAAATTCTTTTTCGCTTTTGTTTCACTGTAATGATAAGTCATGTTTTCCTTTTTATGTATTTCGGTAATAGTGGAATAACTAGTTGACACTCATAGTTGTTTTGAAGGTGTAAGCTTCTAAGAAAGTCACAGATTACTACCAAGCTTAATTTAGGAATTAGTTTTAAGAAGGTCTTATCATTGTTCCATTTTGAAGTGATTGTCGTATCAGTCATAGTTTAGATTACAAGATGCTTTGAAACACTAAATCTAGGTTTTTTTCTAATAAGAAATTAAATATTATTATAATCCAAATAATGGAATTTCTTTAATGAAATGTCCTGTTTTACTCCGATTCTTTAAAACTGGAAACAAGAGATGGTTGGCATTTGCCTTTCTTTGACAATAAATAGTGAATGTTTATATTGTGTATTATACTGGAATGCATGAAAATATTTAATTCTTGGGTGTTTAAAGTGTTAAAAGGTAATAGTTGATTTTTTTTTCTCCTGGGTAGTCTGTTTCTACATTCAGTCATTTATAAACAAAGTGTTGTAGAAGCTACCACCGATGGTTAGAAACATCCTGCAAAAACTAGAAGTTTAATATCTGTTTAGCTACTGTTATTGATCTTAGCAGTAGCAGTAGTATATTCACCCGTACGTGTGATGGGTGAATGTAATAATCGCTTCTGTGGAAATACATGGAGATTTTTTTGTCAGCTGCTCCACCCTGCATAGGAGGGAAAAGGGGCTGGCGTCAAAACCGTGAGTCTTCACCCCTCGGTTTCCTCTCCTTCCTGTCAGTGTGCCTTCTGGCTACCACCTGGCTAAGTCCTCTTTTGGCATTTGGAAGCTGCATTTCTAGATCCTGCGTCCCATGGGAAACCCAAAGTTCCAGAGTCTTTCTTCTCTGCATCTCCACTGCCATCAAAAATGATCAGTCTCTTTCTCACTGAACTGTCACTGAGTTAGTTTATTTGAAAAGAAAATTGAACTAAGATGTAAATGGAGGATCATGACAATGTATTAGCTCTCTGAAAAAATGATTTGAATCATTCAGAAATTTAAGTGCTGGAACAAGCTTCAATAGTAGCTAACAAGCTTTGGAGCTTATTAGAAGCCAGAAGTTAGTCTAATTCATTTAATCTGCATGTCGTCTCTATGAGGTAAGTATTATCACAAATTTTACAGGTGAGTAAAGTAAGGACATAGAGTTAGCTATTCCAAGGTCAAAATTGTGTTCAAGATCAAGTTCACTTCATCACTTTAATGTATTTTCTTTTTCCCTTTCACTATGAGCACTTACAAACATACCAAAGAATGAAGGGATTAGTATAATAAGCCCACATATACCTGTCACATAGATTTAACACCTGTTAAAAATCTTGCCATATTTACTTCCTTTTTTGTTTTGAATTTATCATTAAAAACATTTTACAGATAATATAGCAAGCTGAGATGACAGAAATTTGGGAGTCCTGGACAGCTGGGATGGATGGGCAGGAATCTAGGTTCATCATTGCAAAGGCTTAGGGGGAGATATGAATATGAATAAATGGGATGATGATCAGCAGAACACTTAGATTTCTGATTTCTGTTTTGGAGCTGAGCAGAGAAAGGATGTGCGTAAGATTTTGGCGGGAGGGAAGTAAGTGTTGGAGATCTGTGATAGTTCTTACACTGAATTCATAAGTTAAATAAGATATAATCACTTTCTTTTTATGATTTTTAATCAACAGTCCCATTTTTACCTTATTGTTTTAAAAGATGTTTGAGTTTATTAGTTGAGAATTGTGTATAAATTGCCTGACATCTATAACACTTAGAAATCTTAATTTTAATCTAGCTGTCTTAGGTCCTTATAGGTTTTATCTCCAAATCCAGTCACATTGGGCATCAGAGCCTCGACATGTCAATTTGGGGGGACACGATTCCATCCATAACTCTAAGATGTGCTTTAAGAGCTATGGGAAATACCTCTGAAGAGACGTTAGTGCTCAGTTGTGAAGGACCATGTATCCCGTGCTAAGGCCTTTGAATTTCATTCTCTTTATGAGAAAATATCGGAGAGGAATTTTAATCAAGGGATTCACTTGGGATGATATGTTTTCTCAAAAATTAGCTCTGGCAGCAATGTGATAATAGATTGGAACAGGGTGAAGTGATGTCAAAGAGATCAATTCAGAATCTGCTATCTTCCTTAGGAGTAATATGATGGCTGTAAATCAGCACTCTCCAACAGAACTTTCTATGATAATGGAAATGTTTTATACTTCATCCTATCCAGTAAGGTAGCCACTAGCTGTGTGTGGCTATTGAGCACCTGAAACGTGGCTAGAGTGAAGAAAGAACTAAATTTTAAATTTTATTTAATTTTAATTAGTTTAAATAACTGCATGTGGCTAGTGACTACCATGTTGGACAGAAAATTTTACGTGACTACAGTGACTATGGAAATGGAGAAGAAAGGCAAGATTGAGGAGAATGCCTGAGTTCAAATTTACCAGTTGCTATGTAGAGGAAGGATCTGATTCAAGCTTTATAAAAGGTGAGACTCTGGATGTTGATACCATTTAATGAGACAGGAAATACAGGAGGAAGAACAAGTTGGAATTGAAATTGGTGAAAGAAACAAGGAGTTCAGTTTTGGAGATAACGATAGCAGGAGATATCCAGTAGATAGTATACCATGTGAGCAGGGAGTTTGGGTGTGAAATTCACCCTCTCCACGTAGGTTTGATTTGGAAAGCAGTAGGCAGAGATTAGATGACTTAACAGAAACAGATTATGTGAAGAGAATGCCAAAGATGAATCCTGGAGAAGAATAGCATTTAAAGATTTGGGCAGAAAAGGAACCAGGGAAAGAGACTTAGAAGAAACAAGGAGTGAGAGTGAAAATGAGAGAAGGAATGAGAAAGGAGAGAGAGATCAAGAAAGAGGAGGGAAAGGGAGAGGCAGAGGCAGAGGCAGAGGGAAAGGAAAGTGAGATCATGAGAGAGGAGGGAAAGGGAGAGGTAGAGGCAGAGGCAGAGGGAAAGGAAAGAAAGAATCATGAGAATGTGACCATCTGGAAGGTGTTGGGAAGGATTTTAAGAGAGATTCAGAATTAGTCAAGAGTGTCTTATGTTGTGGAAAGGACTTGTAAGATAAAGCCTAGAAATAGGTCACTGAATTTGGTAATTAAGTCTTGTTGACCTTACAAGAGTAGTTTCAATAAAATGATAGGTAGAGATGTCAAATTGTGATGGATTAAGGAATGGGTTGGAGTTGAGGAAATGAAGACTAGTCCAAACTACTCTTCATTAAGTTTGGCAGTGAAAATAAAAACAGAGCAGAATAGGGGAGAATATATGAATATAAAGAAATAAATATTTTATGATGAAAAAACTTTAGAATATTTGTAGCTTTTGATCTAGAACCTAGCGCAGAGTATGAGGTTGAAAGTATCAGATTCAGAAAAAATTAATGGTGGTAGCAGATTCCTAATAAGAGGTGATAGGATCCCATCTGTTGCTAGCCTTGGAGAGGAGGAGAGGTTGCGTCTTTACATTCTGCTGTACATCTAAGATCCTTTGTTTTTTTGTTTATATTTTAAATAGGAACAATGCTTTAATTTCAGGATTTCAGAAAATAAACACAATTGTCAACTTGAATATGCTTAAATCAAGTACAAAACTCATTTTCAAATAATATGAAATAATCAGCATAGGACTTGTTACTATAAATTATTTTCTTTAGGAATGTGTTGCCCTGGTATTCAGTGGTATATTTAGAGAACACACTGAATTAAATATGTGTATTTCTTTACAGCTTTTCTTAAAAAATAATTTATATGTTTGATAGAAAGTTCTAAACAGAAATTAATTTTAACTCTAGTAGAGGCATATAATAAAATGGTTAAAAGACCAGTTGAGGATAGACTGGGTTCAACTCTCAGTTTCACCATTTATTAGTTATATGACATCATCCAAGCTACTTAAAAAAGCAATTATAGTATCTCTCTCATAGGATGGTTATGGGGGAGAAATTAAGAGACTCCCATGTATATAAAATTACCTAACCTAGGGCTTGATGATACCTAATAAATGATAGCAATTCATTAAAACCCATGGAGGAAAAGCCATGGGAAACATCAATAAAATCAATATAGTCCTCACTTGAGATCTCATATAAATTTTCTGGTAGACAACACTCATTTACAAGAATTTTATAAGCAGATGTTACATTTTGCATGGTAAAATTCTCTGCTTTATTACATCTACATTCATTTTACTTCTCTAAATTATTGAACAATGCTAGAATAAAACAAAAAACAGAAGTTCAGCTGAAGTGAAAATGTTCTCTTCCCAAAGCTTGAATTTTTTTCCATTATTTCAGATTAAAATTAACATGTGCTGTGTTTTAGACTGAAAGGAACTTCTTAGATTACTCCAAAGGAACTTGAGCATTTTTGTTCACAAACCTCTCTGGGAGGACAAGTGGAGAACTCATTGTAATGATCTTCCATCTCCTGGTAACTGATGGGTAAAAATAATCTTGGGGAATATTCTGTGTTATATAGTTCGTCAGGCATTGCAATGTCACGTACCTCCAAATTCCATTTTAAAACGTGGAGCCTTTTGCCCTGTCCTCTAGCTACTTGGCTTTGTATTTTGTTTTCATCGTCCCTGTTGTTTTCTGCTCTGCCCCACATTTACCCACTCTGCCATACTTAGTATTTTTATTGAATAGGAAGGGAAAGGAAGTAGGGTAAAAGATTGCCTTGGCATTCAGCTAGAGCTAGAAGACAAGGCAAACATAGCAAGTGCCAAGATATAGAAGACAGAATGGGGTGGAGTAAAAGACTGTAAGCTTTGCTCCATGAATGGGAAGATGATTGCCCCAAGAAAGAGAAGAGACAGGAAGAAACAGCAAAGTTCTTTAGCTTGATAAAAATCATCATATGGAAGTGGGATCTTGCTATCCAGTACTATGTATGACTCTAGCAGTGAGAAAGAGGCTCTGTATGCAGGTGTTTTAGGAATATCTCTACTCCATATAGGAAAGAGTATTCTATTAAAGGATACAATGGAAAAGGTTGCCTGAGGAAATCAGATCACATTGCTATAGAAGATGTACAAATGGGATGGGAGCTATCTGCCATGACCCTAGAGGGCATCTTGCCTATGTGTTGCAGGTTCACCAGGTGATTTTAAATATTTCATCCAATATTGTTTTTTTTTGTATCCTCTGGCATAAAACAAGGCACCCAGAAGTGATAACTTTGTACAGTGAGATTGTACTTATTGCCAATCCCTGTTAAAGAAAAAATTTCATTATACAAAAAACATAACTATTAGCCTAATGCCTTGCTCTTAGTAATAAGTACTTTGCTTTTAAAAAGGAAAATCTTGACAACTTCAACTTTAAATTATTTCTCTGGTTCCTATTCATGTTGTTATCCATCTGAATAATTTTTAAAAAGAATGAATCAACTACGTGTGCTTGTCCTGAAGATAGATAGGAACTGAGTTGGAACTGAGTTAGACTAATCTATAAGTAAAAGTTTTTTTATTGCTGATATCAGGAATAAACGCTTATTCTTCTCTTCCGATCACAAACACATCAGTCACTATTGTAAACTCTCAAATAATCCCCTTGATCAAAGCAGGCCTCAACGACGTGGTCAGACTGGGAAAGTAAAGGTAGGTATGACCTTTCTCCACGGTTTGGTAGCATTTCTTTTCACATATTAATTCACCCCCACATCCAATTCTTTGAGGATATTATCACTAGGAACAAAATCACCATATAAGATTCCACCCTCTTGTGGAATTGTACCCATTTATTAAGTTTTTACAATAAACAAGTCCTATACTGATAACTTTAGCATCCTTATTTATTTCCCACACAATCCAATATCATGATTAATTAGCTAATCCAAAATTAGCTTTCTTCAATAAATGGGGTCACTAAGGCTTAGAGAAGTTAAGAAACGTTCTGAATTTCTCACACCTAAGTGTCAAACCCCATAATATAACCTCTTAATCTCATGGACTTGACTTAGCTATTATATTGTACTGTCTACTCTGTCACAAATCATTGCTCATGTCTAGTTTTTTTGTTTTTTTTTTTAGAGGAGAGAATGTGGGTGGATGACAGTAGGAGTGGATAGAATATAAAGTTCTTTGGGACACAGAAGAAAATATAACTTACTTCATCCACATTTTTTGGTTGTTGCAGCAGCTTGGTATAGGGAATGAGCATGGGCCTAAAAGTCAGAAAGACCTAGATTCAAATGGCGATTCCACCAATTCCTGTAAAATGGGGATATTTATATCCAGTTTGAGTCGTCCCTGAGAGAGGGAATAGAGCAGACGTATAATAACATGCAGCTGGTTAGTTGTGATCTCTCAGTTGAAGCTACCAAGAAGAGACATCCGCTTCACACCGCAAGGCAACAACACTCTACTCTCCCTACTGTTAGACACTGAGCTGGTGGAAAACACTGATAAGTTTGCTCTTCTAATCCAAGAGCTGGTTTCTAATCAAAGCGGTCTTTGTAGTCTAGATCAACTGCCTGACAGAGATCTTGAACTTAGTTTCCATGGAGGCATTTTTAAAAGGCGCTGGTGATATATTTAACCTTGGGAATCACAATGACCCTAAATAAGCTGTGAGCATCTGTCTAAAGAGAAACAACTGTTTTTAAAAAGGTCAATCTGAATCTTAAACCATTTAAAAACAGAATTTCTCCTTCCCCATAGTGAAAACTGGACTGGTTGCTATGGGCCGTCAGGCAGGAAGTGGCGGGACATCTGTGCTTTCTGAGGCAATGGCTTCATGCCAAAGTCTAAGAGAAATAATGGGAAAAAAAGACCACATACAAAGGCAAATGATCTCGCTGGCAAGGGAACCATGAGTCTTTACATCTGATCTGCTTTGTGGTGGGTTGGCAAATTATGACAAGTTTCAGATATGTTTTATTTGTCTCATGAAGTTTCTAAATACATATTAAAGTTTTAGAAGTCACTTATGAAAGAAAAGAATCCTTTCATATAATTTCAGTTTAGACTTTTTAAACTAAATATTCATTTTTATTCAGTGTATCTGAGAATTCCTGTACAGAGGAGGGGAGACAAGTCTGAGTGAACAAATGTCTTGTCAGCATCGTTTGGCTTCATTGATGAATATGTTATTTGGTTTTTCAGCTGTCACAGTTGTCAGCTGCTCAACCATGTACTTGATTTCTCCATTCAATTAATTGGCTCTTTAAGACTGTTAAAGTAATTGATCCAATCTTTAGGTATTTTGGTATTTTTTGTTATTAGGACTTAATGGATGAAATAGGTCAATCATGTATATGCTATTTTATCTACAAGGAGTCAAAGATGATATTTGTCTATTTTTTGGCAAAAGCAAGTGTACTAAAAGAGTATCTACAGTCTTTTTCTATTTGCTTACTCTTTGACAAATAAATTCCTATTTTCCAAATAACTTAAAAATCTTGGGGAAGTTAACAAAATCCATTGATATTTGTAAGTCTCAAATCTTTAGTTTTACATTTTGTAAGTGATATTAACAACTTGAACTTTTTCATAATAAAAGTTTAAAATGTTTCCTTAAAGCTATGGGGATTAGTTTTTGGTGTTTTTCACTCATTTCATAAGGATAGAGACTTTTAAAAAGGACCTAATTGCAGGAGTAATTCTTAACATCGGCAGAGGGGTCAGGCTTTGCCCCAGTCGCACAGTCCAGAGCAGCAGCCCCATAAACGTATTTGCTGAAGAGCTCACTGTCACTCGGTTGTACTGCTCTTGAGTATTAGTGCTTTTCCTAACTCCCATTTCGTCTGTATCCACACAGGAAAAAAAAGTAAGACCAATAAACAACTACAACTGAGACAAATATAAATTCACAGAGAATTGAAACAGTGTTTGTTAAGCAATTTTTTGGCTAATAGTCTTTGTCAGGAATATGATGCATCGCTGTTGAGGAAATGATTCTCACTTCTCCAATATTACACTTTAATTGGATGGATGTTTAATTTTCTCATAGTATCCACTTTAAACAGATGAATGCAAAAGCTAAGCAGTGCAAATTTGCATTTCTTTAAAAATTTGATGATAATAATAATAACACTAAAACAATATAGTGAAAGGCACCCTGCAGCACTCAACAATTTCCTTTTTTTTTCAAGTCAAGACGAGTTGATTGTAGAAAGGTTAACTCATGACAGATATGGTTTAGGGGAAAAGATCATATCTCATCCAAATATATTAATTTATCTTAATGGCCTGACATTCGAAATATGTGAGACAAGATGAGGTAGCTGAATTGATGCTGCAAATAGACCAAGGAAAACACATAATGGTATTTGAGAGTTCCCATTTCCTGCCTTTGACTGATCATCACAATTTACTCTTGTCTGTGTAATGCTGTCTCCATTCTGGGCTATTTCGTATGGCCCTAAGCCTCTTCTTTTTCTACTTTTTTTCTTTTTATTACCACGACAATATATTATGCATTTAATGTGGTAAATTATTAAAGAGAATTTCCCAAGCGGCTCTTCAATCACTTTCCTCCCACTTCTCCAGTTAATGGTGAAGGGCTGTCCTCCAGGGCTGCCCATGCTTGTGGGGGAGTGAGCAGGTGAATCAGAGGGACGAAACAAGTGTCAGCACTGAAGAGAATGCATGCATTTTCTCAGAATGACCACAGTAATTATTTGCAAAGGATATGATAATTGTCGTCCAGATGTATTAAAGGATGATGCATGAAGAACATTTGAATAACTTCATTTGTAATCATTGCCTCAGGCAATGCATTTTGTCATACAATTTTTGTGTACTATGTAGGAAAAAAACATAGTATAGGGATAAATGAATTTTGCTTTTTAAAAATAGATCTTTAGTGGAAACTGTTGTTGGATGATCTGAACACTATTATTATATGGCAGCAGTAATTTAGGCACTCAGATCTAAGATATCCCACAGCGCACCTAGTTAAAAAAAGAATAAATAATGAGACATCTCATCATGTGTGACTCATATATGGACATGAAAGAAATGTAAGAAATTTATATGTAAATAGGGTGGTTATTAAAGTAAGGGAAGGAAAGAATATGAGGGAAAACTCAGGAGAACAATTACTTTTCTTTTTCTAGATATATGTTAATGAGAACAAGATTAAAAGACATGTAACTATCTTAATACCAAAGTTGTTGTGCTCATAATGTTACTGAAAAAAAAAAATCTCAGTAACAAATTTTCCTTTTCAAATTGTCCCACTTTCAACCTGTAAGTGAAAATTAGATTTTACTCAGAGCTTTGAAATCAGGACAGTGCTGCAATTTCAACCTGAAGTTGTTCCTTCTAACTTGCTTATGAGAAGTTCATTGTTTCTTAAAATACAGTAGGCTCTAACTCAGATAATTACAAAATACCAATTTTATAAAATATGGTGTTTGATATCTTTGTTGCTGAACAACAGAGCTTTTTATATAGGAAATATAAACACAGTATTTTATTTGTACATACTTCTTTATGGGTAATTATGGGTTTGAAAAGTAATAACCAGCAGTGTAATTACTCCATAGCCTGCAGTGGCGGTGTGTGTTTCCTTAATCTGACCACTTAAAGATTTGAACCTTTCCAGAGAAGCATTTTTTTTTAATTCAATGTCATTTTCCAAATTTAGAAGACTTTAGAAAAATATATCACTGTTTGGTTCTGCTGATTAATTTATGAATTTTAAGAAACTGGAAAGATATTATAACTTTATCGTGTTGTAGACCAAAATCAGAAAGAGACTGAAAGAGAGAAATTTCCACTAAACAGAAGAAAGCAAGAGAGACTATTTGACAGCATAATAGAAACTTTTTGATTAGTCCAATAATTGGAATAAAAGCTCTAGATCCTATTCACATAACTAACTAGGATGTCCAGAGCAGCAAAATTATTATATCGTCTGAGAAACCTGGATAGGTTAAATAATTCCAAAAATTCAAATTATTCACAGGGAAATGTTTTAAAACATCACTTTCCAAACATTGTTCTTTATTATTTCACATTATGGAATGAGCTAGAGTGTTAGCAATAAAACAAAGAAGAAGCTGAATCCCTAATTGCCATTCAGGGGATATTTATGGAAAGTCTATTATTCATACAGAAACAAATATAAATAAATACTGTGACTGCTTTAGTCTTCTGATTTAAAGAAAGTTTGTTATCAGTCAACAACCCAAGTATACAGAAAATAATTGATATACACCTATTTCTCTGTCTTCATAAATGTAAATTTTATTTTTTCATTTTAATTTGATTCATGACTAGGCAGCAGGGTTATGCCCGAAGCTGGAGGGCAGGTTTCTTCCCTATTAAGATCATAATGGTTAACAATTAGCACCTAGTATTGGTGCTGGACCAATTTGTTTAATTCTATGAAGTAGGTCTGATAATTATCCTCATTTTGCAGGTAAGTAAACAAAGACCTAGGATATGGGACTCTTAACTAAAGATTTTAACAACTATTTTATGTTTGTTTTCTATCACATTGCTATGGTAAAGGAGTAGTCCTGCTTTTCAAAGATTACAGATTATTGAAAAGGAAGAAAATAAGAAATCACTGAAAACAATAGCTTGAAAATAATTTCTAGCAACATGTCAATGATTTACATGATAAATCTATAAAATGAATTCTGTACATATATACTAGTCCATTTGTTTCTTCTATTAGATTTTGATAATACTCTGAAAGCTAAGAGTTATGTCATATTCACTTTTTGTCTAATCACTTATAAAGAAGAAAAAGAAATAAAAAAAGAAAAAATGAACTTGTGATGGTTATAAAACATGGTGCAGATTCTTTGACACTCTTCCAACTGAAAGGGCCCAAGTGTGCCCTCCCTTTGAATCGGCATGCTTGTGACTGCTTCATCTGAAAGACTAGGGCAGAAGTGATGCTCTGTGACCTCCAAGGAAGGTGATAATAAGACATGCAATTTCAGCCTTGTTTGCTGGGACATGTATTCTTGAAGCTTTGAGCTGTCATGTAAGACATTCAATTAACCCAAGACCACCATACTGTAAGGAAGCCAAGTCACATTGAGAGGCCATGGGTAGGCTTTCTTGTAGACAGTCTCAGTTGAGCTCAACCTTTGAGTCAACCCAGGCCAGGTGCCACACATGTGAGCGAAACCTCCGATGATCCCAATGCTGAGCCATTTAAGTCACCCTGAGCCCTTTGAATCTTCTTAGAGCATCAGCTACTTTAGAGGAGAGAAAAGCTGCCCCCATTATGCGATGTCTGATTTCCGGATCCACAGAATCCTAGACTGTAATAAAATGGTCATTGATTTGAACTACATTTTGGGTGGTTTGTTTATGCAGCAATAGATAACTAAGGTGATGTTCAATAATAGTTTGTTGAATGATTCTCCATTATGTGAGAGGTTCCATTGAGTAAAACTAATGAAAATTTAAATTAAAGAAACCTATGTGGCCTCATATATTTTATTGAATTCTTTCCCTCTCTGGGTAGTAATATTGGTAAGTAGTTTCTTGAAACTGTTATGACATTTTCTCCTGCCAGTTCATTTAATAGCAAATATTCATGCATTGGCTCTTGTGCACAATCCATCATCTGAGGAATTATGACGTATTTGATATTAAGATACAATGCCTCTGAGCAGGCTGTGAACAACATAACTGAAAAGATACATTTTGCAGCTGCACGTGAACAGTGCCATGAAGAGCTATTGCACAATCCTCTGGGAATTTAGGAGAGATGAGCTTCTTACTTCTTTTACTGGATTATACTAATATATTTCACTGTGTGTTGATATGTGGCAAGTAAAATGGAAATTAGTGTAACTGTCCAAATAATTAAAATATCAAAATATACCCACTGATATTTGAGGGAAGAGTAATTTTAACGCTGCATTATTTGGAATATTCAGTTGAAATCCTCATATTTTGATTTTTTTTTTTAAATTAAGACACCATAGTGAACTAGCCCACTTGAAATTGAATCATTTACTATGCATTTATAACATTAAGTATTTTCAAGTGGTGATTATTATGATATTGTCTCTTAGCCACAGAGTTTGTACTGGTCTTTAGGAGAAAGTAATTACATTTTCATGCATACGTTAAAATCATCACCTCTTTTGATCATGCACCTACTAGCTATGTCTTTGGAATATTGTAAACAGCGTTCAATTTATCTGAAATATTTTGGGAAGAATTAAAAGCTACTAGTTATAGAAATCAAGAAAGAAAACTGGGTATGGTATAATCAGGAGCAAGCGGCATTATCTAACCATTGGGTAGAATATGGAGAGACAAACTTGTCATGAAGGAAAGCGCCAGTCTGTTTTTTGAGGGATTTACTACACTTTTTACTCAACAGAGTGGTTGCTAATTTTCATAGTAATTCCAAAAATGAAATAAAATTACATTTGACTTCTTTTTAAAGTTTAGATTGAAGTGAAGCAGCTTCAGTTAATTTTTCTTGCTTTGCAAAAAAAAAAAAAAGTAGAGAATTCCATTATATTAGTTATCTATTGCCCTTTAACAAATTAGCACAAACTTAGAGATTTAAAACAATCCATGTTTATTGTTTCACAATATCGGTGGGTCAGAAGTCTGGGCACAGCTTAGATACATTCTCAGCAAGGCTACAGTCAAGGTGTGGGCCAAGGCTGGGGTCTCATCTGAGACTCTAGCAGGGAAAGACCAGAGTCCCAGCCCACATGGTTGTTGGCGGAATTCATGCCTTGCAGACTGTGGAACCAAGGACCTCGAATCCTTGCTGCCTGTTGGCTGGATGCTGCCCCTGGTTCTTTGCCATGTGGTCCTCTCTAGGGTAGCTCACAACCTGGCAGCTTGCTTCTTTAAAGCCAGCAAGGAGGAAAGTTTCTCAGCAAGACAGATGTTACAATCTTACGTAATGTCATCATGAAAATGATACGTCTCATCTTTGCTCTATTCTGTTCTTTGGAAGCAAGTCCTGACCACATTGAAGAAGAGGAGGCTACCCAAGCACATGAGGACCAGGAGGGGGAGTCTTAGAAAGACTATTTGCACATCCATTACTGTTAAAGGTCCCTCCAAGACTTTATTCTTTAAATAAGCAGAGACAATTTCACATATTTTTAAATCATCTCAGGCAAGATACCTGTTTATTTTTCTTTTGTCACTAAATCGAGAAATATTTGATAAATATTTAACTATAAATGTAGGAGACCATCAGTATGATTTAGTACAAATGTGTTTTATTGTAGGGACATAGGTAAGTAAAAATTTATGAGGAGTGATTCTGCACAGGGAAAATGGAATTTTAATTAAAGAAATTGAAAACGACCATTTTCAAGCCTTCTTATTTCTTCTAAAATTGTTTCTGTGTAAAATTATAAAGTTTGCCTTGATTTTTTAAAAAAAATTTAAGAAATTTGCTATAATTTTGGAATAATAGATGTGGCATAATTCCTTAAGAAGAATACAGTCTGTTTCCTAAAATGTATTTTAGGGTAAATTAATGAATTTTTAGAACCTATAATTTCTAAGTGGTGATCTATAATTCTCATAATAAGATTGACTTATTTAGACCAATATAGTAATCACATATGCCTATCTAGTCATTCATATAAATCTCGTTTGTCTGGAATGCTTCTCATAATGCTAAATTCAGATTAAAGGTTTCAGAAAGGGATTTGAAATAAACATGAAAGCACTTTAGGACAAGCTGCCTTTATGAATAGAGGTCTGTAAACCATCTCTTTTCAACTATTTTGACCCAACTAGGAGAATTATTTCTTTTCGCCATTCTGGAATGACAGATATTCTAGGAGCTGCATCCTTTGTCTTTAGTCTGTGATCCTCATTAAAGTACAAATTCTGCATACCTAATACTATTATACATGTACTCGAGTGGAATGATTTCTCAGTTTCTTGCTTACTGTATGGTTTTGTTAGGGAGAGGAAAAATATTCCAAGAGTCAGAATGGGAGTATTGCGGCAGGCTTGGGAGGTCAGAAGGCTGTATCAGCCAGGATATGAAACATCCTGCATCAGGTTATGCTGAATTAGTAAACATCCCCAAATCTCAGTGGCTTAAAACAATGACACCTGCAAAAGATTTCTTTCTTGCCAAAATTATATGCCTTTTGTTGATTGGCAGTGCCTCTATTATACATTGTCACTCCAGAATTCAGTCTGACAGAACAATCTCTGTCTAGAAACAATCTGCCAGAGAAGATATATTTTTATATTTCAGGGCCTTGCTTGTGATGGGTCCTGTTTTTATTTTTCTAGAAGAAAAGTATCTATCTATCTATCTATCTATCTATCTATCTATCTAATCTATCTATATGTGTATATATATATATTTTTTAAGTTATGGATTAAATCTAACTCTACCATTATCTTTCAAGGTGGATTTTCTTAGGAAAGTGTTCCAAAGAATACTTTGTTATTGGCATTCTTTTGGATAGTATGATAATTGAGCTAAAATTGATATAACTTATAGATGAGACTTTTCCATATGTAATAATAAAATGTCAGTAGTTCAAAAGCAGATTATAACTTTCTGGAGAGGGGATAAGTAGAGTAGGAGTATGTGTATAGGAAAACTTTGGAGTCCTCGCCCACAAGGCACAGAGGTTAAAGAATCCCAAGATTTAAAAGGGTATTTGCAATCCCCTCTCCTCCTCTATATTACTATGGTTTTATGCATTTAAATGATCCAAATAGATGGGAAGTAATAGAATGCTTAGTATTGAAAATGGAAAATACAGTTTGGGGATAATATTCTAATTTCTGGATTCATACTCACTGAGGAACTGGTATGGTTCTGTATGGAGAAGGAGTAAATTAAATTAGTGTGTTGGGAAAACAGGGTAAGGCTAGGGTTGATACTTTCCTGCCCACCTTAGCTTCCAGCTATTCTTTGTGATCAGGTAGCTCTATTCCATACCACAGATTGGGCCATACGACTATTTAAGGAAGTTGAGATAGATTACTACAAATGTATCATTACTATTTGAAAAATGATTCCAAGCATACGCCACCCAATAGCATCATCTTGGTATTTAAAGGAAAAAACGGAATTAGCAATCCTTCCTCTGGATTTGGGTCATGCCAAAGTAACAGAAGAAACTAGTGCAAAATTTAAAAATTTCAAATTTTAAAAATGTTTCTGAATTTTCCCTTTTACCAAATGGAATTATCTTCCTGGACATTCTGAACTGACTATTAAGCTATGCATATGTTTTTCTTTTTTTCCTATGCATAATTACTGGTTTAGAATTAACGTGCTACATAAAATTAGTTCCAGGACTCTATTATTTATCCTTGCACTATATTTGGTACATAATTGTTCACTAAATATTTGTTGAATAGATATTATTCATTTGGAGAAAATCTAGTTTTAATTCCATAAACATGAAAAAAGAAAAAAAAAGTTGGGCAACCAACCATCTGCGACTCTCAGAAACACTTATCGTTACGCTACACTCTTGAGGAAATCAGGCACAGTTCAGCTATCATCTTTTCCTGCATAGTTTTTAAATAAAGTCATGCTGGATCACAGTGTCAAAATCTTGTTTGAATTAGGGAAAAAGAAGTTAAACAAACCCATCTCTTCATTTGAAAATATATTCATTCCATTGTCAAACTATCCGTAGTTGTTGGATTTCTTCAAATCAAAGCATGATTCATATAATTACTGTTATGATTAGCTTTATTAAAGGACTGAAGGTATTTTAATGGTTTGTGACGAATGAAAAGAAGATGAAGTATGAAGAACTCGTCTGCAGTGAGAAATATTGAATTCAGTTACAGTCATTGTTGAATATTCTTTTAATAAGATTGAGTCCAGAGGCAAGACATTTTGTTCCTTAAAACCCCATTGAAGTATATTTTAAGAATGACCTACATAGTAATGAATTTTCAAATTCTTATTAACATCTTACAAAAGAAAAAAAAGAACTCTGGCATAATGACTTGGCTTTTCAGTTTAAATTCATACTTATTATTATCAGTTTTCTTTTGGTCATTTCATAAGCATCTCTTGCATAATTATTGATATTCTAGATTTTCTTTAAATCTATATTTTATTTTTGGCTGCTTACAACTTGCTGCTCGGCAGACTGTACTTATATCCAGTCATAAATATTAGAGGAGGGAAAGTTAAGCTATTCTAATTAACTATTTTAGAACCCTTCAAAAAGGAAGTTCCTTTAGAAATATGATAAGAGGAGAGTAAGTGTTAATGTCCATTATTTACTGATTCACATCAGATTTAATTATGCAGAAAGTAAAGACCAGGCATGTTTTGATGCTCCAGTACTTGAGTGGAAAATAAGAAACATACTTTTACACACTTTGTCTCCTTAGAAGCAAAAGCCTTTGATGTTAGAGGCAATGTCTGTTTTATAAAATAGGATTTTTGATCATCAGTTAACATGTAGTTTCTCTCCAAACATCTTTAAAGTGCTGTTAAGTTTATTCTCAATTTATTTTTTGGCTTGATTCCATTCACAGATGGCTTCTGTTTCTACTGGCTCTCCTTATTAGGTTTTTGGTCATCTGGCTCTATCCCAGGGAAGGCAGCACAGAGGTCTTCTACGTGCACATTTGAAGTTTTAGGGTGTATCTGATGGAAAACAAAGCTGAAACAAGGAATTGGAGTGATTAGATTCATTAATTTGTGGATTTCATTTACCTTTATCAGATGAACTGCTTCAGGATCTTATTAAAATGACAAACCTGATTAGTAGGTATGGGGTGGAGCCTGAACATCTGTATTTCCAACAAGTTTCCAGGTCATCACCATGGTATCAGTACATGGAACGGACCTGTATTGTGTTGCAGTTGTGTGGGGTTTCAGATAGTCATACCAATGAGACTTGCTTACACCCCACCTGCCTTTGTTTTAGCAGGCCCTTAGTATTTATGATTTAACATCTGGAGTTTGAAAGTCCATTACCTGTAGGTTTAATTTGTCATATTACTGAGGGACAATTTTGAATTGCACACTATGAAGATAAGTCACTCATCAATTTAACAAATATGTACTGACACCCTACTATGTGCTAGACATTCTCTTAGGTGCTGGGTGACAAAGGCAAACAAGCCTCAGACAAATAAATGGATAATTGTAATTCAATGTGATTATTGCTACTCTAAGGGATGTCTGGGTGCCATGTGAGGCTTTGGAAAGCCTTCTCAGAGAAACAGGTGTCTAAGCTGAAACCTGAAGCCAGCAGGGGTGTGTGTGGAAAAGGGCAGAGAGAAGCATCCTGGATTCCCAGATGCTCGGTGTGTTCCATAGATCAACAATGGAAATGTGACTGGGGAGCTTGTTAGAAATAATCTCCAGGCCCACCCCAGACCTCCTGCATTCCTGAATCAGAACCTGCATTTAGATCCCCAGATGATTCATGTGCACATTGACAAGATCCCCAAGTAACTCAGTCAAGGAAACACTGGCTGTAGGTAAGAGAGAGCAGGTACCTTCAATAGACTCCAAGAAATTTATTTCATTGGAGGAGACAGCTGAGCAAACATCACAGAGCTGGTACCTTGAGGGCCAGTAGGTGAAAGAGGTTGTTCTTGAGTTTCTTAGTCAGTTATCACAAGGTATACATTTTTTGTATTATTTTTAATGAACTGATGGAACACCTGCAAATGCTCAGTACAAAGCCCATTGTTTGTTAGGAGCTCTACCACCGTCTGAGCCGGGGCTTATAATGAGCAGGGTTGGTCCTCTCTGATTTCAAGTGCTTAACTAAAGTCCCTGCACTAGATCATCAGGGAACAATCTCTCCTTGAAAAACTTTAAATTTTTATGCCAGCATAAAGAACATTGCTTTTGCCAATCTACTCTAAAAAATGTTTTTCTTAAAGACCTTCACTCATTTTCAACATGCTGCACTTCGTGTCGGGCTTCATTTCTGGTGAGGTAGGTGTCACTATGGCGCTCCCTAACAGATTTCTTTTCAGCTGTCCAACAAAAGAGACTGGGATCTCAGGACTATAAGAGTGCATATAAAAAGCACAAGACAGGCACAGTCTTACTAAATTCGGCCATACTTATTGATTGCCTACTGCAAAGATACTTGTTTGCTTAAAGTTATATTCACTGTACTTTTCATAAATCCATCCGGTTTACTTTGGGTAAAAAGTTACCTTTCATAAATCCAGTTTACTTTTCATAAATCTATCCAGTGCCTTTCAATTATAATTGATATATTCAAGGGTACTATTCTTCACGAGTCTCATTAGACGGTTTGTATTTAACGCATGATCTATCCTAAGTGAATAAAGTGAAGAGGAGAGAAACTTGCACATAAAAGTGAAGAAAGTAAATTTGATATTGTGAGATCTATAGTTAAAAATTTATTTTAAAAGTTACTGAGTTTTTACATTCAACTTTAGCCTCCTGGGCATTTTGTTTTTAATTAATTCATTTAAAAATATTCTATACATTTAGCCTATGGAACAGTAAACCATTTTTTTTTACCTGATGTTATTTAAGAAATAGATCTTATTCCACTTATATATATGACTTTCTGTCTGTGATCTGGAATGTTAATTATTACCATAATTTGGGAATATTTCAATGTCAGAAGCCTCCTTTGTTTAAAGAATTATCCGTAATTTATAAAATTTTTCAAGCTCTGTTGAATTGTTTGGATAAATGTCTGTATTTTATTTCATTTTATTAATTAATTTATTTATTTTGTGAAGAAGATCAGCCCTGAGCTAACATCTGCCAATCCTCCTCTTTTTTTGCTGAGGAAGACTGGCCCCAGGCTAACATCCATGCTCATCTTCCTCTACTTTATATGAGATGCCGCCTCAGCATGGCTTGACAAGCGGTGCGTCGGTGCACGCCCGGGGTCCGAACTGGCGAACCCCATGCCACCGCAGTGGAGTTCGCACACTTAACCGCTTCCGCCACCGGGCCGGCCCCTAAATGTCTGTATTTTAGATGGGGACTTTCCTAAAAATAGTCATATGTAGACTTAGAGATTGTTCATTTGTCATAACAGTAATGTGAAAGACCATAATGTGCCTGATATTTTTTCATTTTAACTTAGGGCTTCCTACGATGGTTTGGAGTATTTTAGGCTCATTGAACATAGTGTGCTTAATTTCCAATGTGGAAATCTGAAAGATGATGAATCATGGCTCTGATATGGTACTGGGCCAGACCATGATGTCTGGTGAGAACTTTTGACTAGGACTTGGATCAAGGTAGATTCTCCTCTTTGGTATCAGAAAACAAGCAATGAGAAGATATAAGTAAGGTGGAGGCACAGGAGAATTGTCAAGACTGTTGATTTCTTGTATGTCTCCTGCAGATACAAGAAAATTGTTTGGAGACACATCCACTCACTGTGGTCTTGCTACCTCTTCTACTTCCAGTCACATCAACACAGATAATTTATACTCCCACATACTCCCATAAAAGTAGGGTATTCTGGGCTTTAAAGTGCGACTTATGCAAGCGCTAGAGCCACTTCTCCTTACCTACTCCATGCTTTCGTCTAGGAGATTTCTCTTTCCATTCTCTTGGAACTTTCCATGAGCAGGCCTGACCACAACCTACTTCTAGTATAGTATTAATTTCATGTATTGAGGAGATTACTAATACAATTCAGAGCTATTGTGGGAGAAAAGGAGAGTGAAATCAGTCAAATGAGGCTCAGAATAACAGTTACAAAATTAGAAAATTACATGCATATGGGCAATTATTCAGGCATTTAAAAAAAACACCAAGTAGAAGTTGAAAAAATATCAACACTTTTATTTTTAAACCAAGTTTCAGAATTTAAATAGTTTCACAAAATTTCCACTATTATGATCTTAAAGTATTATTATATTTTTATCTTAAATGTAAAATAGTCCATCAAAAGTTGTGTGAAATAGACCAAGAATTGCTCAGTCACAGTGAGATTACCCTGTCCTTTATTTTACAGAGGAAGTTACAGGTGCTTAACCATACTTTACCTGAGCTTATCCAAGAGCAGTGATGTTCAACAGATCCTCCCGTGGGAATAGAAGTCTTTGATATCTCTGCTGTCCAATACAGCAGCCACTAGCTACATGTGGCTACTGAGCACCTGAAATGTGACTAGTAAAACTGAGGAACTGAATCTTTAGTTTTATCTAAATTTAATTAGATTAAAGTTTAATTTAAGTATCCACATGTGGCTAGTGGCTACCATATTGAACAGCACAATTCTAGAGATTAGTAGCAATTTCCTAAGTATCTGTAGACTGAATGCCTTTATATATCTCCATGGAGGTATCAGGGTAACTTGTATATACCCTATACTCAGTTAATAATTAATAAGGTGAGGTGTAATTAAAATTCACTGTGCACAAGCCCTTACTAAAAACTCATTTTTTTCCACATGAAAGTCAGACCATATAACCTCCAATAAGATGCTCTCAGATGATTGTCAATTCTTTGATAAAGTCAAATGAGTTTCCTCCAATATTTGTAAGATCAATATTATAAGATCCACTATTATGTGATTGTGCTACACACCACAAATAGGAAGACTTGACCATTGGTAAGGTGAGCTTTGAGGAGCTTCTGTCATATAACGACATTTTTGGTAGAGCAAATATCATAGGGATGATTCTCTAAGTGGTGCCTAAACTCTGTAGTCAGATTGTCCACATTCAAACTTGGTCTCTGCAGTTTACAAGGGATGTGGCTTAAAGCCATTTACTTAACTTTTCTGACTCTTAGTGTCTTTATCTGTAGTCAGCGGGTAATAACTCCTGGGGTTGTTATAAAGATTAAATAAATCTAGATTACTAAAGCATTTAGAATAGTGTCTGGCACATTGTCAGTGCTATAAAAGTATTTGTTAGATAAATAAAATATACTTAGCATGTAAAACAAAGCATCTAGCCATCAGTCACCATTGACATGCTGCTAAATGTGGTTAGTTAAATGTTAAATGTATTTCTACTACCTAGGGAGGTATCAGTGACCTGGATAACATGCACAGGCCCATGGAGCCTGAGCGCTTTCTTGACTTGTCCAAGAATATCTAGGTGACGTTTTTATTGAAGAGAACACGTCCAAGCTGACTGGGGTGAGGGAGTGTCCTAGTGATACATAAATAAAAAGCTGGGCATAATTATCACGCTGCAGATGTCTTCTTCCCGGAGACTTGCCAAGATTGGATTAAATCACTGTCAAGTTTTCCCGAAGAAGGTGCCGGGGAATGACTAATTACACAGGAGGTTAAAAGATGTTGAAAGAGAAAGGATTTTGTGCTCAAGTACGCCTGAGAATTCATAGCTTAAAGAAAAGTTAATTATATTTTTTTACGGCAAGTCTGCTTAGGATCTTTCCTGTATCACTGTGCTTTATGAATCTCCAAACTCATTTAACCATGAAACTCTTTTTTAAGAGGCATTGTGGGGGACTTGCATCTAGTACAATTTGAGACGTTATAAAATAAATCAAACAACCCTAAAGAGAATTCAAACAAATGCTATTATTTGTTGGTAAATTTACAAATTTCTACCTTTAATCTTTATATGTAATGTACTTTTTTGTGTGTGTGTGTGAGGAAGATCAGCCCTGAGCTAACATCCATGCCAATCCTCCTCTTTCTGCTGAGGAAGACAGGCCCTAAGCTAACATCTATTGCCAATCCTCCTCCTTTTTTTTCTCCTTTTTCTCCCCAAAGACCCGGTAGATAGCTGTATGTCGTTGTTGCACATCGTTCTAGTTGCTGTATGTAGGACCCCGCCACAGAATGGCGGGACAAGCAGTGCGTCGGCGCGCGCCTGGATCCCAACCCAGGCCAGGCCGCCAGTAACAGAGCTCCTGCACTTAACTGCTAAGCCATGGGGCTGGCCCTGTAATGTACTTTTAATCTACGTATTTTATTTTGAAAGCAATTCTAATTTCATGCATCATAGTGATTACCACCACTTAATGAATTATAAAAGGCAGTGTACCAAATATCTGGAGTAGATACGTTGTTTCTTTGTGACCTTGCACAAGTAATTTCATCTTTCTCCGTTTTGATTTTCTTATCTACAAACTAGGCTCTCCTCATTTGCATAGAAGTAAATGATGAAACAGATCCTTTTTTATGTTTCTTTCAATTCTGATATCTATGAGTATATGAATTTTGATCATGTTTACTTTAATGATACATTGGGTATTTTAAAGAAAAACAATTACCTATTGCTTGTCTTACCTTACTAACTTAGAAGTCAAATTGGCTAAAATGTTTCAAAAGGAAATCAAAATTTAAAAAAATATCACTGGGCTGGCCCCGTGGCTTAGCGGTTAGGTGTACTTGCACCACCACCAGCAGCCCCGGTTCGGATCCCGGGCTCGCACCGACGCACCGCTTCTCTGGCCATGACGAGGGTGCGTCCTACATACAGCAACTAGAAGGATGTGCATCTATGACATACAACTATCTACTGGGGCTTTGGGGAAAAAAAGAGGAGGAGGATTGGCAATAGATGTTAGCTCAGGGCTGGTCTTCCTCAGCAAAAAGAGGAGGATTAGCATGGATGTTAACTCAGGGCTGATCTTCCTCACAAAAATAAATAAATAAATGAATAAATAAATAATATCACATATACATGAAAAGAACATGATATTTCACCAAGTTATAAATAAGAAAAATTTCAATAATATAAGCAGAAAGAAATGTATTTTCATTCTTACTTATATAACTATTCATTAATATTTTTGTGTACTTCTAAAATGATAGAAATTTAAATATAGATGCACATTTCTACACACAGTTTATGAAAAGCGTTCTTTTGCAAGAATATTTGAGATTTCAGTGATACTTCAAGCATGCAGGAAATATTTTAAAAAGTGAAACAGGCATACAATCGATTTTTTTCCCAGAACTTATTCAAACAATATGCTTCCCCCATGGCAGTGTAAAAACAGTCTTTGTGAAATGTGGTGTGTAAAAACAAAACAAAACAAAACAAAGTTAAACAGAAAAGTGAAAACATTTTTATTTTACTAGTTTGGGCTTTTTAAAAATTTTAACAGAGATTCCAGCTTTTCTTTTGCATTTCTGTTTTGTATAGGCAATAAAAAGCCCTGAGTCATTTTCATGGAGAAGAACCAAGAACTAGTAAGAGAGAGAACATCTGTGACCTGTCATACTTATATAGACCCTTTCAGTCCCAGGGATTTCCCAGTTTTTCCCTTCAAGCATTTTAATATTATTTTTCTATTTAAATGAAAGTTCTCCTGAACGGCACGTCCTAATGTCATCAACTGTGCTCAATGGTAGTCTTCCTCTTTGACCAGCTCTTTCCCTTTTGGGATTGTACCCTGAGAACATTCATTACCGGGGCTCTCCTCCATAGCAAGCTCACTGGGCAGTAGTTTTGGCAGTGGCAGATGGAGGCACAGACATTCCCAGATTGCCTTGACCCCTCATTGGATTGTAAAACCTTAAGTGCTGTTAACATTTTATTATTTGAAATCTGCTTAAGTGTAATCGCACAATTTAACAAATATTTATTGAACATCTTCCATATGCAAAACGTGGGGGGAGATGCCCTTAATAGTAACTCCATTCATGTTTGTTGAATGCATGCATGAATAGATGCACTGATGACCCCTGTCTCCCAATAGCATATAATTTAATGGGAGAAATAGAGTTGCTGAAAACTATTTGTATTCCAAGCTAGGATGCTGTGAGTCACTAGAAGGTCAAGTTCAACAAGGAAAGATTTTATTTAGGAAGTCTTTTTTAAATTGAACCATAAGGATGAGTAGGATCATAAATTACAGAGAAATAGTCATCCTCTCTTTACTGTTTTCTAATAGAACCCCAAAATCCTGAACTGATTTGCAGTTATATGGGGCCCTGTGACCAAGTACTAGCAAATAAAATGTATGCAGAAATTCAGCGTAGTCCTTCAGTGGGGTCATCTTAAAGGGAAAGGGCATTTCTTGACCTTTAATCGCTCCATTTTCCACCTGGAATGCAGGTGTGATGTTCTTGAGTTCCAGCAGGTATCATGAACCTTGAAGAGGAAAGTCTGTTATCTAAGGATAGTGCAGTTTAGCCAGGGAACCCGAGGAGTATTTGGAGCTACTAAACCAGTGTGGACCACCCAGTGCCAAACTTCTTCATTTTTAAAGTGAAAAATAAACTACCTGCTTGAAACAACTATTATTTGGGATTTTACTTTATTTGTAGCTTGCGTGAATAAGTGACTGAAAAAAATATACACGGCAGTGACATTGCTAAAGAGCTTTATCAACTGTGCTCATTTCTTTTAGTTTCTTTATCCTTGGATGTTAGGATATTTATAGGATCAATTTGTAGATCTCATTTTATCTATGCAAGAACATATGAAGTCCATAGTATATATGTATTTGCAAAGTATTGGTGTTTGTGTCTTTGTCTTTGTATGTTAACAGGTGGGGGATAATATACCATATCATTTCGCCACTTTAAATTTGCACAGAAAAGTCTTAAAGTTACACCAGAAGGCATCAAAATAATGGGCTTTCACCATCTTTATTTATTTTCTGCACTTATTCCTTATCTTCAAAATTTATTCCTTGTCTTCCAAATTTTTTATGGGTCATAAAGATTCCTTATCTAAAATGTCAGTAATATTTAAGAGATAGTTTTGTCTTAAACTTCTACACATTTTTACACTGTGGGTCCAGAGTTGGAAATCCAACTCTGCTGCTTTCTAGCTGTGTGACCTTGGGTAAGTTTCTTAAGCTTTCTCTCCTTTAGTTTCCTCACGGTAAAATGGGGAATAATAGAACTTACCGCCGAAATTGAATTGAGTTAATATGGAAAGTGCTTGTATGGGGCTTGGCACCAATAAATACTATCAAATGATCAGCAATTACTGTAGTGGCGCTGCTGTCATGACAAACTATGGAGTTTAGACTTTATCCATGTACAAGATAGCAGACAATTTAAATTGGAAGCAGAAGCATATTAGATGAGGAAACTGGGATTTTTAGGTAGGTTAAAGGGATTGGAGTCTGGAAGATGCATTGAAACAGGGATAAAGTAGAGGATAAAATGGTTAGAATACCATTTAAGTAGCAGCTAAGTTCTTACCACTAGGTGACCAGAAGAAGAGTAGTAAGATTGCTTTCATCTGCATGGCCTAAGAATTGTTCTAAGTACTACACTAGCTAGGCCAAATAATGTTTTGTTATAAAGCAGGTATATTTCTCCCATAACGATGGCAATTATTAATTTATTTTGGGATGGTGGAGGTTATCATGAATCCTCACTCTGAGAGGGCAAGACCCAGAATCTGACACAGAATTGGAATCTGAATTTTGCAGACAAAGATAAGACACCTGCAGATTTGTGTGGGGGAAGTATCTGGTGTACTCTTTTTCTGCAAGGCAGAAAAGTGCAAGGCACTTGCAAGAATATAATAATTACTCACCAATAAAATGTAATGGCAGAGGATTTGTTTTCGTATAATGACTTTCATACTCAAAACATCCCCAGACTCCTTGCAGATGAGTGATTGAAGAGCTCTGCGTCACCCTCCCACCTGCTCAGGAATAACTGGAACCTCTAACAGCATGTATTTTTTTAAGCCAAGTGAGATCACAAGAGGGGAAGACTAGAGTGGAGGTGTGTTTGGCATGAATTTAAATGATAGTTTGAATAAAACACATCTCTAAAGCCCTTTGACACTCTTGCTGTCTTCATTGTTTCTGCTAAGAACTTTTTAATCAATGGTATAGCCTGGATGCATATTCATGCAAGCATGCTTCCCACCAGTTAATCGTTACGCGCAAAGCAATTTGAAATGCCTATAAGAAATGTGTTCCCGAACCCCCTTTGAATAGGAAAAGGAAAATGATTTCCAAATGTAGGATAATCTGTACAGTGTAAGTAATTACAAAAAAAATACTGGAGCTGAAAAGGAAAAATAAAAACATTCAATGTTATTTTACTTTATTGCTTAAGGAAAAAGTACTCCATGGTGGTGCTTCTCAAACAATATTGTGTATGCAAATCACCTGGGGATCCTGTTAAAATGCAGATTCTGATGTGGTAGATGGCATAGGGTCTGAGAGTGCATTTCTTTTTTTTTTTTTTTAATTTTTTGTTTATTGCAGTAGCATTGGTTTATAACATTGTATAAATTTCAGGTGTACATCATTATACTTCTATTTCTCCATAGATTACATCATGTTCACCACTAACAAGTTCCCAGGTGACGCTGATGGATGCTGGGCTTTTGGCTGCACTCAGAGTAGCAAGGATCTGTGTCATGATGGCATGACTTATTAGTTGATGTGAGAAAGGATTAAAGACAAGCTCTTCAGAACCCTACTCTTTCATGAATAGTTCTTAGGCTTGGTTTACTGAGATTCCAGCATTTGGAAGTTCAAGTTAAACAAAAGTCACAACTGCTTCTACTCACATTCTGAGCACCTAATATAAACACCAACCACAGCACATTTTTGAAGCATCATGGGTTTAACATGAGTTTTTGGACCTATATTTTTTAAAAATCAGGATAGTCTAACAATGGAGGCTCCCTTGTAAATTACTTATGATTGCTTTCTCACGGAGAAGCCTCCATGAAATGATCTTTGAGGTTTTCAGGCCATCTATTTTGCACGAAGAACTGGTGAAGTATCATTTCCACTCATCATCCTCATCAAATGTCTCTTTCTGAGACCGGGGTGGCACTGTGAAGTGCTATATCCATGAAGTGAAAGCACATGTCCTGCTGATTCCTGGAAGAGTCTATGCAGCCGGTGGGGCATTCAGGGTCCTGAACCCCTCCCCAGACTGTTTCAGGTCATCTATATCGCTCAAGCTTTGATCTCTCTCTGCATTCTCAGCATCTATTTTCCAGACCCATTCTGGGCAACATCCTCTGTGCTTACAGAACTCACCCCGAATCCCTCCTAAAAAGTAGAAGCCTGTGAAACTTGTGGAGGTGCATCTGATGGTTATTGCTACAAACAGTTATCACCATGCTCACATATTTCTTCATTCAGTAAATCAGAGCTTGAAGCTTTGAGACTGTGTCTGCTGCTCTCTGTCTTACCCTGTCTTGGCACCAGCCCCCCAGTGTTTCCACGTGGTAGATGCTCTTTGAGATTGATGAGCTTATAAAAAGGGTTGTGAATAATATCTCTTAGTGTTAGTAACATTCGTAGGGTGCTTTACTATTTGCAAAGCTTTTCACATAAATTACCTCAACAATGAATGTAGGGCAACTCCCCCAAGGTCACTTGGCTAGTGAGAATTTTAAAGGAGTTCTAAAGCCAGGTCAGGATTTTCACTGCTAGAGAAACGAAGTTAAATGCCCTTCAAATATAGAGCAGTATTTAACATGGAATATTATGGAATCCTGATTTTCTTCTTTTTTATGTTTTACTATTTTCCTAATGAAGACTCTAATATGTTGAAATTTAAAATAATTCCATCTCATGAGCAAACAGGATAATCCATTTTTCAGAGAGAAATTTCTCATTCTTGATGAAGTCCTTATTGGTATATTTAACAAGAAAATAACACTACAAATGTCAATGTTTAGCTACCTTTATTTTAAGGTATATTATACTCTTTTAAGTGCTTCTTGTATCAAACTCAAAAAACTTAAGACAGTTTTGCAAGCAAAATGTTTCCTAAAATTTACATAAAATTGCTTCTGTATTGTGCTTAAAGTCAGGCTGGTTCTCTGTGCCACTGCCTGGGTTCAAATTGTGATGATTAAAGTAAGAATGTAAAGCACACAGTTTGGTAGAGAGTAAGCATGGGTGAATGCCAGCTCTTTTAATCAATATTTTCATTTCACATATTTTATGTCACATATTATTTGCATACTTCAAAAATTTTGTTAACAATGAGTCACTGGTTTGTCTGTTGATCTTACACCTGCTCTTAAGTTTGCTCGAAGGGGCTAACTGTATAGTTTTATGCTTTCCATTGCCTCAAAAGACACAGTGACAAATGTCCCTGGTTCCCTCATTCTCAGGGCAGAATCAGCTGAGGTAGGGACAGTCCCAAAGTCAGGGTTTATTCCTTCTGTTTTTTAGGGGAGTGAATGGATGGATAAAATGGCCCTTTTTGTTAAGGTAAATAATGCTCATTTGTAAGAGCTTTCACAGTGCAGAAAGTTAGGAGGGGAAAAGTGAGGTCAGTCTGTCTTTCCACTGTTGAGGGGGAAAGGTGCTGATGATGTGTATATATAAATTTTAAGGCTTTTAATTTTCTGTGTATCTAGGAATAGAAGAATGTTTCTAGGAGCCGTTTTATATTGGAGCTTGGGCTCTTGTGTGCTTCCGTGACCTCCATTTTTAACCTGACAATGTATCTTGACAATCTTCTTGTAAATAAATACTGCACTACATCAAAGGGAAAAAATTAGTAATTAACTAGTAATTAACTGTGTATCAAACATTATGGATGATGTATGATCATATATTTCCACAAAAGAAAGACACAGAAGAAAAAGGAAAGTACCCACATATATATGACTGCTGTGTTGTTCCAAAATCAGTCCTTAAAGGCTATCATTTATGGCATGTCTCCTATAAATTATCTTCCCCTTCTTCCTTGGTGCTATTTGCTGTCATATTAAACCTAGAATTAGTTTGGTGTTCTTGTCTCATTTCCTTAGGAACCCTTCTGAGTGATATGTTATATAGGAAGTTTTCAGCCCACAGTTAGGAAAGTAACGTTACAGATGAATAATGTTTTGACAGAATTTTCATTGCATACCATACCTTAGCACAGTTGAAATATCTTAATATATATGTTCCTGAGAGAGTTATCTTTATCATCTAAACAGGGAATTTGAGAATGAAAAATGATTCCATTTTTCTTATCAAAAATTGGAGAGTAGAGCTTTTCTCCAGGCAAATGATCCAGCTCTCTGGGGTAACATTTAGACATGAGATTCAGAATCTTTTTAATTACACTCGTCTATTGTTTACCCAGTTATTGCATCATTAATTGCCACCCTTGTTGGGCCAGTACCCTGATGACTATCATCTCACAGCTTGGCTGATAAGTAGGGGATGATTCATTGCATTTTCCCCCACAGTCTTGACATCAATGGTAAGAGCTTTACTGTTATTAAAAAAGTATGTAAAAAATTTAATCTCATGTTCTCTGACTCAAATATAAAATAAACATGGTCTAATTTAATATTATGCTTAAAATTTCTTCCTCAAAATTGCCAGAGTTAATATATATGTTAGTGAATGGCATTATTAAAAATAAAAGATAGCTTATCTTAAATATGCAACGTACTGAACATATAAACATTATTATGAGAAGAAGGTGAAGTGGTGTCATGGAACAATACTTTTTCATAGGAAGCATTATGATGGCATTAGATAACGAGGGGGTCAGAAAGCTTGGTTTTCTTTTTTCTCATTTTTTTGTATTTTGGTAAGAACACTTAACATGAAATCTACCCTCTTAACAAAATTTTAAGTGTACGATACAGTATTATTAAATATAAGCACTATGTTCATAGTACAGCAGATCTTCAGAACTTATTCTTCTGTATGAATTCATCTATATGAAACTTTATATCTGTTGAACAGAACCTATCCATTTTTTCCTTTGTCTAGCCCCTGGTAACCACAATTCTACTCTGTTTGTATGACTTTGACTATTTTAGATAGCTCATTAAGTGGAATCTTGTAGTATTTGTCCTTCTGTGTATGGCTTATTTCACTTAGCATAATGTCCTCCATGTTCATCCATATTGTTACATATGGCAAGATTTGCTTTGTTTTTATGGCTGAATAATATTCCATTGTTTGTGTATATCATAGTTTCTTTCCTTTTTTTTTTTTTTGTGATGAAGATTAGCCCTGGGCTAACGTCCAGGCCCACCTTCGTCTACTTTATATGGGACATTGCCACAGCATGGCTTGACAAGCAGTGTGTCAGTCCGCGCCCAGGATCCGAACCTGCGAACCCCGGGCCGTGGAGGTGGACCACTAGGCCACCAGGCCGGCCCCTATGTCATAGTTTCTTTGTCCATTCACTCATCAATGGACCTTTAGGTTACAGAAATCTTAGCTTCCATTTCAACACTTTCACTAGTTGGCTGAGAAATTTTTGATTCATCATTTAATCTTGTGATCCTCCATTGCTTTCCTATGTAAAGTATCTTTAACATCTTTCTATTTGAGATGATTGTGAAGGTGAGTGGTAACTATTGAACATGAGGAAAAAATAAAGTTAGACATGGCACACAAGAAAGCTAAATAAATTCAGTAGTTCATTATGATTGGGAGACTGAAATGTAGAGGACTAATTTTAACAGAATTAACCAATGTAATAAGAGAACTAGTGAGAGTAATTTTACAAAAAAAAAAAATTCTACAAGTAGGGAAAAAAGGAGGAGGAGTTGACTCTTCATCCAACTAATACACAGTATACAGCAGAGAGCTTATTATGAACCTGATATAAAATTATACCAATAACATTCATATTTGTATTCAAAAAATATATCTGCCTTCCTAGGGCCAAAAATGTCAAATTCATAAAGACAGAAAGTAGAATTATGGTTGCCAGGGGCTAGAGCAAGAGGGAAATGGGGACTTTTTGTTTAATGGGTATGGAGTTTCAGTTTGGGAAAACAAATATTTTGATCTGCATGGTGTAAACTATCCATCTTATCAATTTGCAGACCACAAACTGAGTCATACTGCTTTGAACACACTACAAGAGGAAGTAGAAAGGAGAATGGGCCATAGGCAGGTGAATCAAAGTGGTGTCAATGTAGTTTTCCTTCTTAGTTGATGAAGGTTTCCAAGGGTAGTGATAGCATTCTTGGGATCAGGTAAATGAAGTCTTCTGTGGTTTAGGATTGGCACAGGTTGTCAAACGATCATGTTACTCCTTCCTGCTAAGCCTCGCTGTGACTTTATCTCTTTCTCAACACAATGACATTATGAATTAGTTGAAAACTGTACATCATCTCTTTTATAGCTAATGATTGAATAAGGAGAAATGGCTCATATTTTTAATCCAGTATACCCTTCTGTTACAACACAAATCTTATAAATATAGTGATTTAGTGATTTCAAAAAGTATATCCACGTAAACTTCACTGATGGAGAAAACATGTAAATCTGTCAGTATGGATCTTACTAGAAAATGTTTAGACATGAGTAAGCTCATGGTCTTTTTTTATAAGTTATTCTGATATACAGATAATACTTTGGTTCACAATTAATACAGTTTTCTTAAATTTTATTATAATTATTATAATATCAAAATACAAAAGGAGGTTCTTTTGATAACGCAACCCCTTAAATGTCAATGCTTTTGTCTGAAGGTATTTGGAGACTTGGTTTTATGCAACCACTGCTAAGAAAACAAATGATGTGGGTTCTAAAAGTTATTTCCTTTCTATTATGGGCACATATTACGTCAACATTAAAATGTAAGGTTCATCATTGTATTTTTGGTCTAGCAAATTGCTGAAGTATGCATGTGGTTTTGATGGCAAGTATGGATTGCTTTATCAGAGCCACGGGATTTGACTAACCAATGCTATTAGAGGGAGATTAGTCATTGCTTTATGTTGTGTTTTCTAGGTGAGTGTGTAGCAAATATTTAATCAGGATGTAGGGGTAGGTATTTTTATTTAAGCTCCAGGTTACTCCGACATCCAACAGAGACCACTTCTCCTTGCTTTGAATAAATAATAATGGAAAATCATGCTGGTGTGTATGTCTGACGTTCTCAGATTTGCCTCGCCACTTTTGTTCATTTGGCCAGCTTAAGTCTCACCTGCAGGAAAAGAGTGGGCATCTTCATGCTCCAGCCATCTTTGAAAACTCTCCTAAGTTGAGACAATGGATATGGGTTGTATTGAACCTTGGGCCAGAAAAAACAAGTGCACAAAATCTAACTGCCTAGAGAAATGTCTTTGTTCAGGTAATGACACACCTGTAACCAAAATGGTGAAACTGGGACTATGCCTCCAAGAAGATCTGAAACCACATCCCTATTCATGTAGATTGAGTTGATAGTTATCAGACGAAAATATGAATTCACAACTGTCTTGTACAGTTTTTGAATAGGTGACCAATTGTTAAGCCATTACTCTTTCATCTGTTTCTCTAAGCAGAAATAAATCTTCTCGGAAAAGAGATATTGGATTGGAATGCACCAGAAATGGAAATCATGTTTGTTGTTAAGGGAGATTTAGTGTGTGTGTGTGTGTGTGTGTATGTGTGCGTGTGTGTGTGTTCTGATTGAATTTAATGTGAATCACTACATGTTCTGACTTTCCTCATACTATTGTTCCCTTTGGGAAAAAAAAAGGTCTCTGTGGTTCAACTCTCAAAAAAACGCTTTACTTTCTGAGTGATTTGATTCAATCAAATTAAATAAGATAGATGATATAAAAATGTGTAGTGCACACTGATGCAGGCTGGAGCCTGACCTGAGGCCTTTTCACTTCCTGTGCTTGCTGCAGTGACTACAGAATGGAGGCACACACAATGACATAAATATGGGCCATATAATAATAACAAAAATTGGAATTCAAGCCGGTACTAAGAGGAGCCTTAATTTTAATTACTCATAAAAACCTTTTCAAAAAGAAAGATAAGATTGCGTAGTTTAATAAAAGTGCTATCAGCATTTTAAGACTAAGTTGAAAATTACCCAAATGAGAAGTAATGTGAAATCTAATTCACAGCTCCCTTCAGTTTGCTGGGACACTGTAAGATCTCTATCATCCACTGAGTGCCTAGTGCTCTGAATACACATTCGCATGGCAAGCTAAATGGCAGTAAGGAGGTTCTGATCGAGGGACAGAATGCTTCCTCGTGCCGTCTGCTACAAGTTTGTTCAAATAAATATATGAGCATGGATAGTCCCAGGAGAGTTTATCTTTTCTGTGCTAAAAGACATATTTTTAACTGCCCTTTCCAAAATTTACCCAAGTTCAATTTTCTTAAAACTGTAATCTGTTTTTTTTTTCAATTTACTACTGACTGACAAAAAAAAAATTTGATTCATCCCATTTTTATGTGTCTGTGGAAAATAAGCAGAGTGTTTACAAATATAATGTTTTTTAAAACATGTTTATTGAATAAAATTAGACTATTCATTTGCAGGCTGCCATAGACTGAATGTTTGTGTTTCCCCAAATTCGTATGTTGAAACCTTAACCCCTAAGGTGATTGTATAAGGAGGTGGGGCCTTGGGAGGTGATTGGGTCATGAGGGCAGAGCCCTCATGAATGGTATTAAAAGAGACCCCAGGGAGCTCTCTCTCTAAGGTAGAGTGAGAGCCAGAGGTACACAGGGAGGACACAGGGAGAGATGGGCATCTGTGAACCAGGAAGTAGGCCCCTGCCAGACACCAGATCTACAGGCATCTTCATCTTGGACTTCCCAGGCTCCGGAATTGTGAGAAATAAATTTCTGTTGTTTATAAGCCACTCAGTCTATGGTAGTTTGTTATAGCAGGCTGAATGGACTATGACACAGGGCAAAGATAATATTGGCAAATAAATATAAACACACACAAAAATGTGGACAGTAGTTAATTAAAAGCAAATGGATTAAATTGGCCTAGAGGTGGCATGACATTTGCTGGCCTGGGAAGGTGGGTTTTGGTGGTCGAATTCTAATGCTTCCTTATGACCAGGGATCCTTGTGGGAAGATACTGGACTTAGTTCCTGGGAGTAGTTCTGTTTTCAATGATTCTGCAGTAAAGTCACTGACTGAAAGAGGTTATTCCTGAGTCCCTGGGTGGAATTGTTCTAAAGGAAAGGCAGAACTCGTTAACAAGGAATCATTAATGCTCCTTCAGCTAAGACATTCTCAGCTAGCTGAAAAGCAAAGAGGAGAACAGAAGAAAAATAATGCAAAGTAAGTCTACAAATGCAGTTAGGACTACTAAGAGTGGCCCTTTATTCATTAGGAAAATACCTTAATTCTTGAATGGATGCTCCGCAAATATTCATGTTTGTGTCTCTAAGAGATGAGTCAAACAATATTTGATTTGATTGGTTAAAACAGGTATATTGCAATATTTGTAGTTTTGAGGAGCCTGTATTAATAATCCTAGGGCAACGTCAGAGATTCTGCTCAGCATAAGGTGAGCTCCAGAACGTGTTAGGTGCTAAATCTTGTAACTAAATGGATTTACGTGGATTAGTAGCCTGAGGCTTTCTGATGTATTTGATATGCTAACTTGCTTTCTCTCCTTTATAATTTTCTACTATATGTAAGGTCATGTTTTTCTCATAAACTTAAGAAGATTGAGCACCTACTGTCTGGCAGGCCAGGTGCAAAGCCCACTACCATTTTTTTTAACAACCTTTTGAGACCTTCAATGCCAGTTATTCCAATGAGAAAACCAAGGCTGGGAGAGTTAAGTGTGTTTTCCCAAAATCACATAAATAATGAGGGGGAGCAGAATTTTAATTGAAATGTTTCTGAATCCTGTCCAGAGGGAAATGTCCTCTTCTCTGTGAGTTGACTGTGGTCCTCTCCACTGGTCTTGTGTATCTTTTATGCAGGCAGTCGCTCTGACACTATCAGTTGTAACGCTAAAAGGACTTTCCTATCTTTGCTGAGAAGTGTTTATAAGCTGCCTTCTCTTTTTATGAAAGATATGTTTTTCTGCCTCATACTTTCAGCCTGGAGTCCCCTTGGCATCTTCCTGTTCACACTGGGCTGTTATAGATTATCCTTCTTTTCTGCTTTTTCTAGGACATGCTCTTCTGTTTTAAGCATGCAAATATTATTCCTGCTTTCTCTATTGTGCGTGGTCTTGATGCTGTGTTTGACAGCTTTTCAAATGCTGGCATTCCCTGAGGCACATGCTCTCAGGTTGTGTTGTTGGTTGAGTGACTTTGCACTATGCACACGCACATACACACACATTTGCACACAGAAAAAGTCTGCACCTATACAGGAATGGACTAGTTCAGAAAGACCACTTTTCAAGGACCTCAGATGAGCTGTCCATCTCTCCCCACCCCACCTTCTCTCTAGTTTGCTCAGTCTAAAATATTCTACTCCAGTCTCCAGCAAAGTAGCTACATTTAAAAGACTACCAGCTAGATGCTTTTGTTATTTGACAGGTTATGCTAGTTGTAGACAAAATACGGATACATTATTGGACTTTGTTGCAATATTAACTGCTCATTTAAAAAGTTTATGAAGTTTCTCTTCTTTTCGTAGTTCTGCATGGGTGAAGAACTGCTTATATGAGTGATAAGGGAGGTTGATTATTTTCTACAAGTACGTGAATTTATTTAATTTTAATTATCCCCCTAGTTTTGATTATTAAATAATATTTTCAGGATATATTCAATTAATACTCTCTTTGAATTGTATTTTTAATGTAGTACATAAGGAGTGAGGCCTAACTATGGAATGAGGCAGGAGTTCAGATGAAGGAAAAAAGATTCTGATGAAAGGTTATATATCTAAAATTTTTTTAAAAGTTACAGAACATCAACATTTTTTTTTATGTCATAAGGCATTTGATATTGAAAAATAGCATTTCACCAATTAAATAGTATGCTTTTTTTTAGGTTAGGTTAGAGAGAATAAATTATATGTAGAGAGACAAGAAATTATATTTATAAAGCCTTTTAATCATTGGAGATTATCCAAAGTAGACCAATATCCTCATTTTACAGCTGAGGGAGTGTCTAGAAGGTAGCTTTTAGTTTACTTAGCACAAAACAACAAAGCTAGTTAGTAACACAGGCCAGAAATCCTAACACTTCCCAGCTCAGGAATATACCTTTTATTCCTAAGGAACCGACAGTTGCATTTTACTTGTGAGAATGATGAGTTTACTCTATGATGAGTTTACTATTCTCAGTATTTCCTTTGCTTTCTAAACATCCAAAATACTTCTGGAATCTAAACAAACAAGAAAATAAATAACAGCAGCGTAACTACTAGATCTGTGGTTTTGGATCATGTCCTAGTGTTCAAGAGAGGTGGAAAGCAATTTATTACTTTATCTTCTACTTCCATATTTCTGACGTTGACCACTGAAGTGGGAAACATAAATTCATGAGAGAAGTGGTGCGAAGCAAGCCTGATTCGTGACTACATAAGGATGGAAAGGCCGGATCCACACACGCTGGAAAACACATGCACTCACACGCTTATCAGCATGCTTATCAGAAATGAACTGAAGTTATGGTCATGGCTTCTTTTCCTAGAACTCTATGAATCTCTGTATTGATGTATGAAAAATGGAGGAATCTACACACACAGGATGGAGTTGAGAGACAAGCAATCTTCTGTCTGAATCAGTTATTTTGATTCTTTAATCTGGAATAGTTTAGGGCAGGATTTCCTGTCTAGAACATCAGACCCTGGCTTCTAGTCTTCCCTTTATCTTACTTGTGTTCTCAGATCTGAGGAATTGTTCCCCAGGCTTTCTATTAATGGAGGATGAATTCCTTTACAGACTTGGCAGTCCACTGAATCTTCACCCAAAAGGCAAGTAGTTAAGGAAATTATGGGAGAAAATGGCTTAAAGACAATGGATTCACACTTTAGTTTTCATTTATATCCTAATTTGGTCACTCATTAAATAAATATTTACTCTGTGTCTGGCACTGTTAGATACTGGAGTCAAAGCGGATGACTTTGATATGATCCCTACTATTAACAGTCAGACAATCGAGTGGAAAAACAGAATTATGTACTTATAATAGTTATCTTAATAGGTGCTAAGTATAATAATAGAAATAGCCATTTTTTTATTCAACAAACATTTATTGAAAACCAGCCACGTACCATTAATAGGTTACATAAGGCGAGAAAACAGAAACCATCCTTGTCTTTGAGGAGTGTATAACCTGATGGGGAATAATAAAAAAAGCAATAATCACAATAATAATATTGACCATTTTCTAGATGTCAGCACTACAAAAAACACATTACATTATTAACTCATTGATTCCTCACAATCTTTATGAAATAATCATTACCATTATTCCTATTTTATAGAAGACAGAACTGAGAATAGGGATATTAAGCAACTTGCCCAGTATCACTCAACTACTAAGTAGCATAACTAATATTCAAACTTTGGTTCTCCAGCTCCAAAATCTATATACTAATCATACAAACTTATGTTAAATTACATTGAAGGAAGAGCACAAAAGGTTTCTGGAAGGTCATGGAGGGCCTCTCTGAAGACTTAACCTTTGAAGGACACGTAGGACACGACTTGGTGGAGAAGGGAGAAAGAGCACCCCAAGCAGACATGCAGAGGCCCTCTGAGAGGGTGTACAGGCAACAGGAAGTGCCACAAAGCCAGTGGGTCAAGACTGCAGCGGAAGCTGAGGCAGGAAGTGTGGGCTTCTTGGCTTGGTGAGGAGATAGGTTTTCAACCCCGAACAATGGGAACCCGAGGAGTTGGCATGATTATGTGTGGAGAACCATTGGAGCTGGGCACAGGGGCTCCTGGAAGAGAAGTTAGGTGATTGTTGCACTTACCTAGGTGAGAGATGATAGCAGTGTAGACAAGAGTCATGGGGATGAAGTCAACAGTCTGCTAACTGCCCAGAAAGGAGTTTTTAATTGTATCTGAGTCTCTGTTAAAGAAAGACCCAACAGAGAAGTAACGGCCATACTGGGCATGAAAGGTAGAGGTCTGCCAGACAGACAAGGAGGGTAACTGGCCATTCTAAATAGATGAAAGAGATAGATATTCATAGAGGAAATTTGGGTAATTGAACTGTCACAGTAAACCAAACAAATGCTCTTGACAACAGCGTTTCCCCTGGTCAGCTGTGTCCAGCACATTACACCGATTCTCATTCTCAGCAGACTGCAAGAGAGCTCGATTATTTGTTATGGCCACTGGCACATGCTTTATTAAAACCCAATTGGAAGAGAGAGCAGATTTCCTCAGAAAGATGAACTAATATTCACACACAATAAATTTTGGGTTTAACTATAGCAGTTTAACTGACCATTTCAATCTTTGAGTTAATCTTTTTAAGCCAGAATTTTTTCATTGTTCTTTTTCTATTTAACAGTTTCCTTAAGTCTTAATGTCTTTCGAGAATGTTAATGCTGTCTCTCCTTTTCATTATTGTGCCAAAACTTGGGACACATTCAATCACCTTAGTGCTAAAATATAAACAAAATAGTGAGTCAGTTTATAAAAAGGAGCAGCTCAGGGCTTTAACGATGATCATGATTTGCGAGCTACACTGACAAAACTTCATCTCTGACTACGTTAATGATGTAAAACCTTTTTCATATTAAATTGATTTTAATGGTGAAGCAGTGGCTTTCACATTTGGGCATATTGTGAAACCACCTGTAGGATTAGTTAGAACACAGATTGCTGTGTGTAACCTGGAGAGTTTCTGATTAAATAGGTCTTTCGTTTGCATTTTGAAGGAGTTTTTAGGTGATGCTGATGCTACTGGTATAGAGACCAGGCTTTGAGAACCATTGGTTGAAAGGAAAGGTAGTCTTAAAACACTTTTGCATGACACCCAGCAACTGCTTGGACTGGAGGGAGAGCAGAGCTCCACCACACAAACGCATTTCCATGGAAATGAATAGATGGCAAAGTGGTCTTCATTGTTGTTGCTGCAGAAGGTGAGTGTGATGGCCCCATCTCCTAGGTACACTGGTGCTTTTGTAGCAAGAGGCTTTGTTAATAGTAAAAAGTAGACCAGCCTTCTAATATGCACAAATGACATAGTTGCATACTTTTTTTAAAAAATGACGTGCTTGCAATGAATTCTTATGTGCATAAGAGAGCATAAATGGTATGATAAAATAAAATGTGTTCATACATCACTTTTGTCCACATCTATTGTGATATTAGAGTTATTTTGAAGATTATATTGTGCCATGGCCAATTGATTCATATAGTCCTTTAAAAATATTCTCAAATATAAAGATGAATTATGATATGATAAAGATAAGTTGTGTAAAGGTCTAAGGAAGGATAAGGAGAATGACATAATATGTTCACAAATAAATTCAATGATTGGTTTAAACTCTTATTTCCCTTTTTTGTTCATGTGGTTAATGATATCATTTTATTTGGATTTCACCAGTGACCCCATTATTGTCCTCTTTCTGTTCCGGGATCAAATCCAATCCAGGCTACCACATTGCATGTAGTTGTTATGTCTCCCCAGTCTCCTCTGGTCTGTGACATTTTCTCAATATTTCTTTACTTCTCATGTCCGAGACAGTTTGCATAGCACGGGCCAGGGATCCTGTAGAATGTCCCCAAGCTAGATTTGTCTTTATTTTTCTCAAGTTTAGACTGGGGCTATGAGGTTTTAGAAAGACTACCACAGAGACGAAATGCCCCCATCACATCATATCAGAGGATGCATGATATCAAAGTGACAACACAGCATCATCTTCTTTTGGGTTTTTGCCTGTGTTTATACAAAGGCAGGCGTGATTACTGATGCTAAGTGGCACTAAATACATAATAGTAGACAACTGAGCAAATTCATATTTCAGTAGTTGAAGGGTATCATGGGGGAAGCCATCAGCAAATCAGGTAGAAAATTTTCTTTCTTATAAATATTGCTATAATAGAGCAAAATTGTATGAAATTTGTCAACCAAACCTCAAATAAACAGGTAAGAAAATAATACTTAAGTACAGAAATGTTTGTAGTCCTTAAAGAAACATTTGTTTTCAGCTCTAGGGACATATTTTACACCAGAATATAGGCAGTGATGTGCTTGTGCATATAGTGACTGTAGTTTGTGCTTATATTCCTATTTTTTGATGAGATGCTAAGGGGAAGGAGTCTGCAAAATAAATAGCTATGCTATCCAGGTACATGAGGTATAAGTAACACAGGATGATTCTTACCAATACCTGGAGTAAATATACAGCAAGGGCATTTGCTGCCGGGTTTCTAACACTGATTATGGACTACATCATGAAATAATATCATATTTTGCCAAATCAGTATCTCCTGTGCTTGTTAAGCTACAGACTAGAACTGGAAAATCTCTGTAAGCAGAAGGCACTGTGACAGAATTATCAATGTAGTGAGTACTAGGAAACATGTATTTTCTATTAAAATGTGAAGCCCTTGAGCACGAAGAGAAAGATTTATATAGTAGATAAGGGGAAATGAACTCTCCCAATGTTCATTTGGAAATTGTCATTTAGGCTTTTGGACTCCCTAAATACCATAAGCTTCTGTCTGGCGGGTTTTGAAAAAATGAGTTTGTGCGTCAACACCTTGACAAGGTAGATACGGAGCTGCAGGTAACAAGGCTGAGGGCAATTTTAGCCTGCTTGTTTGATGCACAAGGAAGAGTCTGGAATAATCCATTCAAAGTAAATGTCATATCTGTAGGTGCAATAAATTTTAAAAATATGAGTGTATTTCAGGCAATTGGAGTCAGTCATACACATGAAAATATATGGTTAGCAATGAATCCAGTTGACTATAAAGTTTCTTTGGAATAGGAAATTCTTGTATTCATGAAACATCACACAGTGCATCATTCATGAAACATGTATCTATTGAGCTCTTACCGTGTGCAAAACACTGTGTGCGGCATTGTAGACGATGAAAATGATATGTGAGATAAATAATCTACTCCCAAGAAGTGTATAAGTAAGAGCATAGGTGTCTGAATGTCTTTCTTGACCAGGAAGGGCACACAGGAGTCTACCAAGCTGGGTTCCATGAAACAGGGCTAGGTAATGGAATCGAAAGCATTGACTTCCAGATCTGAGCAGGAGGTCTATAATCTGCAATTCAAGATTTAGCTTCTAGGTTCCCCGTGAATGAATCTATTGCTGGAGAAGAAACTGGTAATAAGCTAGAACCAATTTAGACAACTATATAAACAAATAATTACTCATCAGAAACTCCACAAAATAGAAAGCAGCATGGTCCACAAAGAGGTACAGATTATGATATACAATTGAGAGAAGGAAGAGAAGACGGGAAGGAAGAAGGAAAGGAGGGTAAAAGAAAGTGAGAAAGAGAATTTCCAGATGGATACTGTGGCTTCATTTGGTGGGAATGTAGTGCCCGAGAACAAGTAATAAACTCCTGAAGTCATTTAAGTTCAGAATTTACTCAGTTGTCAGTGGGAAGTGATTAATACTTGCAAGCAGTGAAGGAATATAAACAGAATTGTACTTTAGGAAGGTTGATTTGGCCGCGTTTGTAAAATAGATTTTAGGTGGGTAGCACACCAGGTGTACCATCAAAGTAGTATATGCAAAAGATGATGTTGTCCTAAGCTCAGAAAATGCAAGAAACACTGTAGAATCTGACAAATGATAACTATTCATAGAATCATTTACTTGTTTAACGGTATTTATTGAGTGCCTGTTCTTTTTTTTGTTGTTGAGATATAGTCAACATACAACATTATATTAGTTTCAGGTATATAACATAATGATTTGATATTTGTATATATTGTGAAATGCTCACCACAATAAATCTAGTTAACATCCATCACCATGCATAGCTACAGAATTTTCTTTTCCTATGTTGAGACCTTTTAGGATATACTCTCTTAGCAACTTTTAAATACGCAATAAAGTATTATTAACTATAGTTGCCATGCTGTATATTACATCCCCATGACTTATGTATTTTATAACTGGAAGTTTGTACCTTTTGCTTGATTGCCTATTTCTTTATGTGTCAGTCACTATGTTAATGTTGGAAATTCAGAGTGAACAAGGTAAATATGGTTCCTGAGCTCGTATTACTTACACTTTAATGGGAAAAAGAGACTTATTCAATTAAGTGATTACAAATCATTCATTCATTTATTCAGAAGGTACTTACTGAGAACCTACTACCTGCAAGACACTGTGCTAAGGTCAGGAGATAGAGCGGTAAACCACACGATCGTGGCCAGTGTCACAAAAGTAACAGGGTGTGATGGGAGTATGCATCAATGATGGCGTACCTAGTTCCAGGGAGACAGAAGGAAAATAATAGAGTGTGACTTTCAGGAGATAAGCTATCATTCTTCGTAATTTCTCAGCATTCTCTTCCTGCAAGAACATAGCTGGATGTTTTCACCCTTGCTACTGGAGGTCTCCAACTTGCTCAGTTGGATTTCTAGGACCAATCTTGACCTCAAGTGGAAAATATAGGCAACTCTAACTCTACAACCTCCAACTCAACACCAAGTAATCCTTGTTGCCTGATTAGAGGTTCTCTGGGAATGGGACTCATCCTCCACACACCTACTTCTAGCAGGATGAGCTATGCCTGGACGCTACTTCCTCCCTTGTCTCCAGGGCCCTCCTTTACAGCCAAGTTATACTGAGAAATTGCTGTTCCCAGCAACTCTTGTGAAGAGGTGGCCCTGAGCTCAGGTTACTTGATACACAGGCTCAGAGTGCTTTGCCCTCTCTTCTCACTTCCAGGCCCTTCATCCTTTAAAAAGAGAGAGCAACAGCTGGGCTGCGTCCTTCTTCCAGATCTCTGCCTCTCAATGTGTCCAGTAAAGAGCAAGCTTACCTCTTACCAAGATGCCCCCAGGAGATTACTGCACCCCTGACTCTGGCGAGGGAAGGCTTGTTGAAGTTCCTCAGAGGCCATCATGTACCAGAGAAGATAGCTTTACGTGAAAGACAGCACTGATCACCCTACGACTTACAGGGAGACTTCAAAAGAGATAGGAATTGATCTTTTATTGCGTGTCTGTCTCTACCACCAAACAGCTCCTTGAGAGGAAAGGGTTTGCTTTATACATCTTTATATTCACACAACTTAACAGAACACCCGACAGTTAACAAATATTTGTCAGACAGATGGATGGATGGATAGATGGATGGATGGATGGATATAGAAAGCAAAAGCCTTTCGGTGTGCTACTACAGTAAAAAAAATTCAAATGGAAGCTAGATTACAAAGGATGTTGTGTTGAGGAAGTGTAAGACTCATAAAGACAGTACACTTTAAAGAAGTTTGTCAGTTATATGGAGAGGGATGGTTTACGACAGAAGCACTGGGGAGTTAAAGGGGTGAGAGAAGCCATTTAGAATTTAGGAGACTTGAGAACGACTGCAGACTGATGGGCTGTCCTCTATGATTGGCAAGAGATTGAAAACAAATTTAAAAATGAGGAGAAATGACACAGATGGATGAATTACCTTAAAAAGGAAGAAAGGTTTCTTTAAGAGGAGAGAATAGAGGGAGAAGATAGAAGAGATTTACAGGGATAAAGATCCCCATACTCTCCATGATGAATGTTTTAAGATAAGAACATTTCCGAAGATATCATAGTTTCTTTATAAATCTCTGACTGTGTGTCGTTAACCTGTTTGTACTTCTTTTATCACTGATTTTTGTTTAAGCCTACAAATAGTTTTAGAAACATTATTCTAAATAACATTTACAAAGATACCACAGCTATAATGTGTTGTTTTTCACAAATCACAATTTCAAATGCATTGCATTCCATGACAATCTGTTAAACGATAATGTTTCCATTTTTAGTTGTGAGATATATTTTAGATGATCTCATATGAGGACCTTAGTATTAATTTATTTATTTACCTATTTACTTACATATTTACCTCTTCACTTATTTATATTGGTATTCATATTTCATATAAAACTCTCTCTTTCTTTCTTCAACCCAAGAATAAAGTGCTGAAGAAATTGAAATATTGCAAAAATATTTGTATCACATTCCCTGAAGAAAGGTCCATATGTATGATAGAATAAGGAAAATGTGAAATGATCAAATGAGGTTGGAAATGCCACTCATGATTCTATTTGCTTGATTAGCTGACCCACATTTTTTGCTTTTAAATGGCCCTGGAAACTTTTGTACTGGGTAGAAAGAAAATTAATTGTATGAATTAGGTGGACACACCCTGCCTAAAAATAAAATTCAATATAATTCTATTGTGTATTGAATTTAACCTTTTTTTTGTTTAACACTAAATAGATCAACAAGACGTCATATAGACAATCATATGCTTTGTCATCAATAAAAATCTTTTCATAACAGCTTTATTGCTATATAATTCACATATCATCCAATTCACCCTTTTAAAGTGTACATTCCATTGGTGAATACCGTATTCACAAAGCTGTACAACCATTACCATAGTTAATTTTAGAGCATATCCCTCGTTCTCAAAAGAAGCCCTGTATCTATTAGCAAACACTCCCTACTTCCGTTCCATACCCCCAGCCCTAGGCAACTACTAATCTACTCTCTGTCTCTGTAGACTTGCGTATTTTGAATTTTTATGTAAATGAAATCACACAACATGTGGTCCTTTGTGACTGGACTCTTTCACTTAGCATATGTTTTCAAGGTCCATCATGTAATTTGTATCAGTACTACATTTATTTTTATTGCCAAATAATATTCCATAGTACGGATATGTCATATATTTTTTATCCATTCACCAGTTGATGGACATTTGGTTGTTCATGCAACAATAAATATGTGTATATATATTTATGATGTATAAATATTATCATAAATAAATATATAATATGATAAATAAATATATTATATATTATATATAATATGTATTATATGTAATAAACAGCACCTACTATATAGCCAATATTATGAGAAAATATAAAACCACGTAAAGAAACAAATATTAAAACAAGTTTGAGTTTCCCAAAATTTATTTTATGAGCTTTCCAAAATGGAATTGTTACAGGAGGAATTAAATATTTTGGTTTTCTCTGGGTAGGTTGATATGATTCATGTGTTGTTTATTTCTGCAATAAGCTTGTGTTTCTAAATCAGCCACCTTTAAGACCTATAATGCCGTGACAGAATTTAATAGTCATTTTTTATCAACTTAATTATAGCTTTGATTTCTTTGTTCATTGTGATAATTTGCTGTGGGAAAATGACACATACAAATAAGTATATTTATTCAAAGCTCACAATTCACAATTTATGAAAATTTGACCAAGCCTGTGCCACAATGATTATTTATTAAGAAAATTGCTAATAGTATCCCATTAAGGCCAAAGCAGAATAAGCTTTCCAAAATCTCGTAATATCATGGATAGAAATAATGTAGCACTATTTAGAAATTTCCATATTTTACTCCTTGAAAACAGCCTGTTTGATTTCTCAAGAATCATGAGAAGTTTTACATGCCAATATTAAATAACTGTATAAAGGTCTAGATGTATCCATGGGTGATAAATATACATTAATAAGTAGAAGTTTGAATATTAATATTATAACACAAACTTTGTAGCCATTATCAGAAATGCTTTTTCATTGACATGACTAAAACATCAGATTGCTCAGTAGACCTAGGATGATATATGTCCGTGTTGCATATTCTCTGTGCTTTAATCAAATGAACCCATTTCAGGTGGTCTTTTTCACTAATCTAAGTGAGCAAACTATCTCCAAACGCCTTAGTGGTGTTCACTTGAATAGTCAACAAATACTATTACAATAGAAACATTTAATTCATTAAAGCAGTTCAGCAGTGTTTATGCTGGCAAAATTGGGTTGGTAGTTGTATTTACTTAATCTTAATGAAAATAAAACTGTATTTATACTGGGTATTATAGCATCTATTTTACGTACAAACTTTTCATTAATTTAGCATATATCTAGCTGAAATGAGTGCAGTTTTATTCTTTCATAGAACTTAAGTTATCATCGGTTTTAAAATCCTGCTATTAATAATTATGTTTAAATCTCAAATACTATACAGTATCCAACATTAAAATATTTTCTATTTCTTAAATTCTGTTTCACCAGCCTTGTGAAAATATCAAATAGAGAAAATTTTCAACTACTACGATTAATTTTCTTAGATGTCAGTGAAATGATGTTGCATGTAAGATGCAAGGTGTAAATATGCAAAAATGCAAAGGGATTTAAGTTTCACCTAAGCAAAAAGCATGTTGTAGACCTTATGGAGCTGTAAATATTAATAAGATTCATTCTCTGTCCTCTGTGAACTCTTAATTTAGTAAAGGGATATATATACCTTATATATATGATGTCAATCAACATGAAATATAAAAAGTGTAACATCAGGGACAGTTATAGACCACGGCATTTAAATTGGGGTTTGATGGGTTGGTAGAATTTCTTAAGTGGACAAAAGGGAAATAGCATTCCTTGAGGAAATAGCATGAATAAAAGCAAGTATGAAATTCATACCATGTTTCAGTAGCAATTAATTTTCCAGCGGCCCTGGAGCTTAGATGGTATTCTCTAGGGGGATGGGTGTTGATTTAAGAAAAAGAGTGGTCTGAAAAACTCATAACAGAAGGCCTGAATTTCATAAAGAGGATTTTGGATTCTACCCTGTAGGTAAATATTTCTAAGTAAAAGTGTACTGTGTCACCATATATCACAATGTATATTTGCTCATTGATTTATATGTTAGATTACATACACATTATATATGGATAATATGTAATTACACATAATTTACATGGAGAATTGTGCAAAAATTAACCTGGTTGTAGAGTGGCTAGAATGGAGAGGCAGGAGTTTGAAGGATGATTGGTCAAGATTCAAGTAGGACATCCCTATCAAGAGACACCGAAGATATAGATCACAGAACAACGTTCAGATGCAAAAGGAAAAAGAGGATGGGAGAGATTTTGTACTAAGAGTTAACAACAATTGGTGACTGACTAAACGCAATGAATGCAGGAGGAAAAGCAATCTTAGACAACCATAAGGGCTTGGCTCAAATTATGGAAAGAAAGATCATAGCAATGAACAAGATAATGATGGAAGAAGTTGTTGTTGTTGTTTTTGAAAAATGATAAATTTGTTTAATTTCTATGCAGTTTGAGATGTTATCAGGACATCCATCCATACATGCACAAGAAGCTATGAGAAAAGCAAACATAGAATTCAGTAAAGAGGTCAGGGCCAAGATATAGATTTGGGGATTATCTGCACAGAGGTGATTAAGTTATGAGAGTGAATATAAAAAACATGAAGAGAAGAGAAATGATGTGAGAAATCTAGGAGCGATTATCTTTAATTTGGCTTAGCATAGAGTGAGGAATAAAGATACTCTGAGATGTACAGTTAGTGACATAGAAGGAAAAGCAGTACTGACCCATCATAAAAGGGCAGGAAGGACATAATTCCATGATTGGTCAAAAGTATCAAATGCTGTGGAGATGTTGAGTAGTGTGCAGACTATGGATTTGCCATTGGGAAGTGGTTGTTGACCCTGGAGAAAACAATTTCTGTGAAAATGGAGAAGTGGAGAAGAAAACAATTCAATCATATTTAGGAAAGAGGAAATGGTAAGGAAGCGGAGGTAGTAAATGTGAATTACTTTCTAGAAAACTTTGTCTGTGAAGAGAGTGAATAACGGTATGATGTGGACCTCATAGATGGAGGAACATAAACATGCCTAAACAAGGAGAAGGGGCGGTAAGATACCAGAGGAAATGATGGACAGAAGGTCAAAAGTATGATGGAGTGATTTGCCTTGAAAAGGAGTAGAACGATTTCCTCCTCAAGACAGGCTGAAGATGATGAACGAGGAAAAGTGAAAAATTTGGGGTGTAACTGAGAAATATGGAGACATATACATGAATATGAGTTCTGTTTTCCCAGAGAGAAGCGTACAGGTGGACGTAGGCTGAGAGCCAGTTGTCTGAACGTGGAGTCTTCACATTTGGGGAGTGAAAGTCTTGCCTGGGAGAGTCACTGTGAGGATATCGGTAGCCGTGATACTCAGATCCAGTATGATAGGTGACCACAGCAAAAGCAGGTCTCCCAAACATTGAGGGCACATCCCATGATTCCCTGAGCCCACTAGCCAAAGACCACCAAGGACGAAGTTAGCTCTTATCCTTTGCTGGAGAAAGGAGAGCAACCCCACACTTCACAGGGGCAGAGGCAGTGCAGAAGGGCTTTTCTAGGTTTTGCAGTTTTGCTGAATAACTAAGAATGTTGCAAGTGAATCGGAGAATGATTTCAAAGGCACATGGTCATGAGGTGGAGTCAATTGCTTATCTGAGTGATTGTGCAGGAGATCAGGGGCACTGAGAGGGATAGCTTTGGAAAGAAAGCAGTGATTGACAAGAAGAGAAGTTGTGTGGATTGGAAAGAAAAATCGTTTACATGGTCCTGCCCATGTCTAGTTAAACATCATTTTCTGTTCTTCTAGGAAATTCATAGTCTGATTAACAGCAGTGTTGAGAAGTGAACTTTGGATTGGGGTTCTGTTTCTTTGCAAACTATACGATTAAGAGAAATGTGGAATGTTGAATCCAAAAGCTCCCAGTCTGAAGCTCTGCGCCTTATTTTGACATCGAGGCTGCTTCCCATTGCCCAGGCTCAGATTCCCAGAGTAGGGTGTTTCTTTCTCGCTGGTGGGATTTTTCACTTCGGATATTGCATGGTCTATGATTTCAGAAGTCAAGGTTCCTAGGCCTGTTCTTGATGTTAATCAGTAAAAGCAGGCTTACACGTTCACAGACCTATTAGTCGCCTACTTCCAGCTCTGGGAGTGGGTCCTGAATAGGGCAATCTGGTCACAAAGCACTTTGATTTGGACCTGCCTTATGAGGTTTCTTCACCTTTTTCCCAGTTATGTCTAATATTGTGAGCAGAAGCAGGGAGATAGCTTTTAAGAGATTTCAGGAAGTTACCTTCCAAATGCTTTGTCTTTTTCTACATAGTTTTCCACATTGTTCTCCTAATCTATCCAAGGAGTACTTTTTATCTGTAAAATAGGAATTCCATCACAACTAGAAGTGAAAATGGAAATAGGAAAGACCACTCCCTCTATCAGCTAGGCTTTCTTTTCTCCTGAGTCATGTGTATTTCTCTAAGAGCCTCTGTTCATGGTTAATGTAGCAAGGGGATTTGTTGAAGCTAAAATAGTACTCTTGTTCAGAAAGTCAGGAGAAAGACAGACTTAAACAAGCCCAAAGTAGGAATGATCTTGGGGGAAATTTTCAAAAACCTAAGTGAAATATATATTTTCCAGGAAGAAAAATGATAGGGAGAGATTCCTTTAGTATGGAAAAGTCTAAATAAATATCATAAACATTTCATCATAAATATTGTTTGGTGCAATCATTTGTGTGGTAGTCCTTATAAGGTATTCCCTGTGAGGTATATATCTAGGCTGCAAAAGCCCTCAGGTCCCACAGCGGCCTTGCAGATTAGGTGATTATTATGGTCCCCTTCGATAAATAAACTAAAAGAGGCCTGAAGAGAAAAAAATTAATTTTCCTAAACGAGACAGCCTGTTAGTGAGAGAGGCTTAGAACTCATTAGATAACGTTTGCTTTCTGCATAAATTGTTGTTGTAGAAGGAACCACGTTGAAATCTCTGAGTTTGTTTCTCACTGACACATTTACCATTTTATCACAATATGTAGATAATGCAGTGTGGAAAGAATAATATAAAATCTACAAGTGCTGCTTTGGTGGGAACCATCTACTGGTTCTCAGCGATTTTACTTTTTGATGAAAATTAATGCTTATCAGTTTTGAAAACGTTCATACCTTGTGTGGCATTTTATGTTTGTGGATCATCTATGTGAAGTGTTAAACCTTTTGTTTTTATTTGTTCGATATTTGCTATTTTACAGAATCAGCCAAGTGTGGTAATATTATTCAGTAATTTATCGTAATGCGTACTTATGCATGGTGATAGCTTGTATTCTGGATGCACATGGTATACATTAGATGTTGAGAATAGTATTTTGCCGTAATACAAAGTGTTTTATGGAGCTGGATAGGCACACTCTCATGTTAATGAAATCATACTTACGTATTGAATATTTTATAACTGAATTTTACGAAGAAGAAGTTATGAAGGGATTAATAATAAAAGACACTAAATACACTATGTGCTTTCGCAAGCACATGTTGGCATTAGGTGTCTTCATAAGTGTCCACTGGCTTGGCTTCATATTTAGAGTTTTAAACACATATTAGAATTCACCAGAATAGGAAATATGAGGAACCTGCCAAAAATTGTTTCAACTTTGAAAAAGAATTATAGAGTATCTACTAGCAAAGTAATATAATTTGTAAGAATGATTTTGAAAGGGAAGAAATAAAGCACAGTACCTCTGAGTCAGGAGTTTTTAAGCACATGTTATTGATTTCTTGCATTTCAACTCTTGGGGTTAAAAAAGAGGCTCTTTAAAAAAAGGTCTTTGTTTTCAATGACTTGTAGTTGGTTGGAGATATATACAGAAAATAAAATGCGGACATTTCAGCATTGTTGGAAACTATCATGATAGTAGGTGAGAGATTAAGAAATGACTTTTGTAAGAAATATTCTCAAAGTGAATTTCACATTTTCTCATCTTGGTATACTGAATCAACCCCACAGAAAGAATTTTTTGCTTCTCTGACAAGATGTCACATTTTAACAACATATTTAATGATAAATGAACAATCCATTGCATTATAAAACTCATAAAATTGTATATTGTTATCATTTAAAAGTTTTATGAAATGATATGAAGAGAGGGCACAATACATAATTGAGTTTTTAGAAAAATTCGGTGTGCCTCAAGATTCATTCCTTTTTTTTTTGGTTCTCCTTTGAGATAATTTCTTTAATTTGGTCTAGAATGTTTTAACATTTCCGTGTGGGTAAAACCTAAGTGGTAAAACACGATATATTCTATTCCATTTTCACTCTAATAAAAAGGTCAGTATGGAGCCACATTCTTAGTGACTGCATTGAGGAAACACCTAAAGGCATAGAGAAGGTTAAAGCTGTCAGTAACAGACCCTGGAGCACAGCAGAATATTTAGTGTTAGAAATTAGGTCATCTCTGTACGAATACGTGTACCTTCCTTTTCTCTCTAGGTCACTTTGAGGTTTACATGCTTAGTTCAAACACTTGCAATCTGAAACTGTCACAGAGTGGGTGAGCTTTCTGAATGTTTCTCCGTGTTTCTTTCTATATAATTCTACAAAATCTATTTAGAAGATTGAATAACAGTAAAAATGTATTTTAAGGTAATCAACCTGTTTTCAATATATTATTTTAAATCTACAGGTGTTTGGAATGGCCTTTTAATTTGTTGCACGAAACTTTCTCTGCAGTTTTATGATCAGCAGCCCTATCCACATCAGGGAACTGGGCCAGAGGAGGCCACAGGCAGTTAAACTGCAAGGCCGACACTGACAGGACTTAGAATTGTTACCAATTCATTAAGAAGATACTTGCAGAGTGTTTATCCAACATTTCCAAGACTATAAAAATGCTTTATTTGCATATAAATGTGCTCCTATGATCACTAATCTTGAAGTTTAATTGCACATAGGATTAAATAAAGTATACCATTTCTCAACTAAATGTGTATTTTACTTATAGAGTATGATTTAGATATTTGGAAGCATGCATTTTTTTTTCCTGCATGGAAATAAAGAAAGGGTCAGAAGAAAGTGGATAGACTCTGCAGTCTATCAGGGCTTCTCCTACCTCACTTACCTTGGTAAGGATAAATGCTCCCCTATGAGGGTGGAGAATAAAGGTATTTATTTTATAATTATCAAGGAGTAAAAGTATCTTGGACATCCTCAAATATTATCTATACCTATTGCAGAAAGCATACAAGTGAAACAATGCAGAGAGAAACATGCTTGAAACTTTGAGGGCTAATAGCACTGATGGGTTTGACGCCTTTGAGGGGAAAGTCTATGGTGATATATGCACATTTAATATATAAAGTAAGCTCTTAGAAATCTTTAGAAAATGACCTATAGAATTTGCCTACAGTCTGATGTAGTTAATGCCATCTCAAATGTTACTCAATTGGACCCATAAATTAAGGATCATTAGAATTCTCCAAACATATTTCAATTCCTGTTTTTAGCTGCCTGGCTCAAGGGTGATGATTTGATGTCAGTTGTCTAGGGTTACCCAACAAGTCAGTGATACATTCAATGATTTAAATTATACTATATTTGTGCTACATACATTACGGTGTAAATTTTGGTCTTCCATGTTATTGTACTTAATTCCTTAAGTCCCTTAAAGTGTAATTTAAAACAAAAGAATTATGATTAAATATATAAGGCACAATATCATATTTATTTTTTTGTATTGCCAAGTAAATATTTAATTTCTATTTATTTCTTGTTCAAGGCAATAAATCCTGCATGCACATACTTTTTGGACAACTAACTAAACACATTTGAGAGACTATAACACGATTCGTTACACCTTAATTTGTCATTGTAAGTTAAATGCTTGAAATTATAATATACTTATATTATTTTCTTTAAAAATGACCGATGTGTACAGATGTTCAAAGTGCCCTTGCACTGAGAACAGCACAACAGTGTGGCAATATTAGTCCGTGGTGAGAAAAGAATCTGTTCTGTTCAGCACGTACGTCCTGAGTGCCCCCTGCATGGTGGGCTTTGTGAGGGGGTGAGGTGGGTATCCTCTTACTTCAGGTCTTCAGGGAGCTCCTCTGCTCGTGGAGGACATTCCGCTGCAGACGCCATAAGCTGTGCACATGGAGGGTGTGAAATGGGTTTATAATGGGGCAGAGACTGGAGAAGACTTCCCAGAGAAAGGAGATGTCCTTTAAGCTCCACCTGAAGGACAGGGAAGTGGGAAGAAATGAGAAAAGAACGTGTCAATCTTTTTACTTCGGCCTCCCAGCACTAGAGTATGTTGGCTTAATTGATGCTGAAGACATTTTTAAATGAATGACTAAAGGAGCACGCCAGATACAAGATGGATGTGTGCAAAGTCCCAAAGACAGAGAGTGCTCTGAGCATTTCTGGAGGGGCACTTGCTCACACCAAGATGAGAGGGTGAGAGAAGAGCAGTGACTTGGTGGATAGGAACTTGGGGGCTGTATTTTAGTCTTTGCTTCAGAACAGGAGTTTATAGGAGGGGATTTGCATGATTGTGTTTCTGTTTAGGAAAGATAATCCTGGGAAAGTAGAGGAGAGGACACAATTGTGACATATTGGGGTGGAGAATGGACAGGACTTGGAAATTCCTGGTGATTCTGGCATTGTGATGAGGCAAATGTCAATGAAACCACCAGTTTTCTGACTTAGGCAATTCACTAAGATTGGAACCAGGGCAAATGAACCAGCTTACTTTGAAAATAATGGAAGAGGAGGAAAATATTGGATTTTACCCCATATCTGAATCAATGATTTCAGAAGGAAGATATTCACCAAGGGGGGTATACTAAATTTGTTTTTCAGAAAAGCAAGTGTGTAAAAACTAAAGCAGACCATATTGTTTAAGCAACTTGCCCATCTGCCTTTGCTTGAGTCAGTGCTCCTGAAGTCCTAGTTTGAGGGATCCGTAGTCCTAGCTCTGCACCAAGAGTAACTTCTCTGTACATAATGGTAAAGGAGATCAAAAGACTATGGCCTGGGTAACAAAACCCAATCAATTTAGGAAAGCTTAGTGCCATTCTGGGTCTAGAAAAGCTAAACCACTTCTCAAGTGAGCTCGCAAAGCCAAGAAAGACCATTACTCACTATTATTAAGATCTGGTGCATAGTGTTCAACAGAGTTGAGATAATGGCTGAGTGAACTTCTCCTTAAAGGAAAGCAATTAACTTCCTGCCAAATGCTTCCACCTATATCGTCCCTGTGTCTCCATTCTCACTCAGAAAACAGAAATCGAGTTACTGGACCTGTCTAGCTGATCCTTGTGGCAATGCATTCCTGAGCTGTGTAGTGAGAGCATGTATAAGGAGAGAAGCAAAGAAAAGATGTTCTCTTGCAGGACTCCAAGAATGAATGACAGAGGAAAAGAAACATTTAGCGTTGGTGAGAAAAAAACTAAGGAAACATTAGCCATACTACAACAACTACTTAGTCTAAATTATTTGCACAAATCATCACATTCCAGGTACCTCTGTCTAGTCCCCCTGGCTCTCTCTCCCTCTCTGCTAGGACCAAAGACATAACACTTTGAGACACAATGAAGAAGACCATAGTGGAGTAATCCAAGCACATTGATTTTGGGGTGAACATTTTGTGCTTTAGATTTTAATGAGTTTGGTTGCATGTCCCAGGAACCATTAGTTGAGCTGAATTATGGAATCAGCCCCATAGTTCATGGAAAGAGCCCTGACTGGCATCAGGCCAGTATTTGGATCTGGCTCTGCCACTCTAACCTGTGTGTGCTAGGGCAACATGCTGCCCCCTTCAGTCCCTCGTGTGTTATTGTGAGGGTTAAATTAATGCAGATGAAAGTGCCTAGCATATATTGGTGTTCATTAAAAGCTTGCTAAATTTGTCGTTTTGAGGTCCTTTTATTTCTAGTTAGTTTAACAAATCAAAACCATAAATACAAATAAAACCCCCATATTTCTGATAACTTTTTTCAGGGAAATTTTAGTTCAAAGAGCTCAGCAATTGTTGGGAGAATGTATCGCTCCATGCTGGAAATCATTATAAAAATATGTGCAAAGGACAGCAAAGTTCAAATGTCATATTTTCAAAATAAATATTCAGATAATGCAAAGTTGTCATCAAATATTTCTTAATGGTTTTTATCCTGAATAATATGAAGCTATTTTTAGAGGTCTTAATCCAGATTAGGCCCTAAAATAACAGTTTGACTTCATAAAGTTGTTACCTACTTTTGAACAAGTTGCCAGTTAGTTCTCATTATTATTTCCTGGAAACAAACTAGGATTTTAAGAGAAATATTGACCAAATTGTGTTAATTTTAGAAATGTTAAATTTAGAAATTTGATGCCATTAAATTATTGTCATTTTCCCTTGAATTCATACCAACATAATTTACAAATTGAATGCAGTTTCCTCTGATTTTCTGGGCTGTTCATTTGGTTATTTTGAATAATAGGCACAACCCATATACCTTCTTCTAATCTGAGGGGGCAAAGCCAATTTCTTTTACATCTGTGAGGATTTTCCCATAGTACAGCACAATGCTAGCACTTAGGAAGGGCTTGGTAAATATTTTTGAAAAACTGTATGCATGATTGAATGACACCAAATTGGAGATTTTCTAGGCAGTTTTCTTCTTTCTCCATGTAAGAAATCTTTCCATTTCTATGAGAAGGGTGTTGATGGAGGCTTGAGTGTCTAGTGCAATTGAGTTTATTGGTCTTTGAATAACCGCTCATTTGAACCCAACTTTCCACTAAGATTTCTTCTGTTTGCTCTGTCAGGCAAATGATCGTCCCCAATCTTAAAGCCAAGCATTTGAACTAATAAAATTTCTAGTAATGGGGATAGTATAAAAATGGCTTTTCCCTTATTATTCTGTCTAGCACATTAAGCAAACTTCCTTTTTTCATTCATGCCTCCACACCCTAAAATTTATTAAATATATGCTCTCTGCTAAGCATTGTGTTAGGTACTACAATTGATATACAAAAATCATGGTCTCTTTCCTCAAGGACTCGTGTTTTGTGCGTCTCTTTTCCATTCTGGAAAGTGCATGTCTATATTGTTATGTACTTGAGTAAATTTTAGATGACTGTAGAAAAAAGAAAACAAGAAAAGGGTTAGAGAAAAAAATAAATATAAAATATTTTACTTGCTCTAAGATTTATAGACTCATTCACAAATTATGATTAGAAAATCTACATACAAGATATTTATGAGGATATATTTTACATATAGTATGATTTTGGTATTGTTTGTGAAAGTTTATTTGTCAGGTTGAAAATTTGAAACAGCCCTTTCAATCTTGGTTCCAAATCCTCTGCAAAAATAAGATGATGGATGGCCATATGGGACTCCTAGGAAATGCTTATCATGCATTGCATGAGAACTCTAAGGGTCATAGGCCTGCTGCTACACACTAGATGGGCAGACCCTAGGATTCTACAAACCCGCATCTGAGACTGAATTTTCAGCACCTGATAGCAGAAGGAACCTTGGAAGGCACTGTTGGAGGCTTCCATGGGAGGAAGATGAGAAGCAATCTGCAGGGTGATTTCTGGAAACTGAAAAGAATAAAAAACAAATAAAACAGAAAAAACAAACAAAAATCTGTATTTATTTTTAACAATCTGTAGTATATACAGATAAATTATATGTATACACACACAGATGGATTAGATGTAGGCTATAAAAGAAAAAACGAAAATACCCCAAAGACATTTTGGGGGAAGAATAATTTTGTCATTTCTCTTTGTGGTAATAAAATATTTTTCTAGGGATATCTAGGCAGCATACTAGTTTATAATATGCCAAGTGAATAATAAATTTACTCAAGTGGAAAAAAAGAGTCTTACAAATTGAAACAAAACAATTATAAAAATTATGTCAGAAAAAACTGGTGACCTGTGTTGATCCTCGATACAAATATCTTTTCTTTATCTGTGAGAGGAAACATCTAGCAACTAATTTCTTGACAGTAGAGCTAAAGATATTTCCAGTGAAGAGTTTTTCATCTTGAGGTGTTTACATAAAACAGATTTCATGCAAATTTCCATTTTTTAAAAGTTTCTAAACCATATTCCCACCTAAAAACATGGCCAAACAAGATGGCTCTCCAAACTGCTGATACACAAATAGTTACAGACTTCAGCCAATGTAACGTGCAAAAGGCAGAGGGTAATTCATAACCATTTCATTCAGCCAGCGCAGTGAAGAGTGTGGGATGAGGAAAGACACAAAAACAGGCGACTAAGAGGGCTGAGTTTATGCATATATTCACGGCTGGTTTTAGAGGGCTGACTGAGTAGACTCGGTTCATCCTTGTGAAACATTTTTGAAATTGCTCTCTATCAGTGTTAATTAGGATATGAAATTAAAATCTGTTCACATTCCAATTGAATATTGTGTCAGCAATATAGGGCACTTACTTAGTTGGCCCCTGACAGGATTTTAATTTTCTGCAGTCAGTTTCTAGAAAAACCTTATAAGGAATGAAATGTACTGCTCTATAATTTCTATTGACAGCTGCCAAGGTCCTGCCCAAAGCATCTGTCTTATTATTATTACCTTTACTGGATTTCCTTGGAATTCCTTATACATAAGAGAAGAACAGTATCCAGGCATTGCCTATGATGGCATTATAATTCCCCATCCTCCCCCCCGCCCTTAGTAACAGCTCATCTATTCAAAATCTTTCTTGAAAATATTTTAAAACAAATTGACATCATCCTAGTACACCAATTAATCTACTCTTCTGAAATATCTGGGAGATGTCTTATTGCTATGCTTTGTATGCATGGGTACCCAGGAAAGAAAATGAGCTATGGAGGCAGTGGACAATATTTTAATGAAATAATTACATTTAATCACCTAGAATATCTACATTTCTGTGACAGCAAACGACACTATTGTAGCTCTAAGTGCTTTTCTAACAAATATCTTAATATTATGCTATGTAGTGTACCTTTAATTTTTGTATTAGTGTATAGAAAAGACTGTAGGACTAGTCAAACCAAATGAGAGCAAGTGTTATTTAAGGACATTTAAATAGTTTAACTGACAAGATGTATAGAACCTGAAGCAAGATAAATTATGCAAACCAATTTTCTTGAAATGTGATTGAGGAACTGGAGTTAGTATAAGATAGCTTGTTGATAACTCTGATGTTCTTCTGTTGGATAAAAGATAATTCTAGAGAAACCATCAAGGCTTTGCCCCAAATATCTATAGTTTATTATTTTAGAAAAGAAACATAATATTCTAACTCAATCCAAGTGATGCTAAGAGGAAAAGTTGAATGTTCTTTCATTTGTAGTTTTGAAATTACTTTGACTATTTTTTAACTCATATTATTTAATTGCATGAATGCAAGCCATGAGAGAGCTTCTGGAAAAATAATATGAAGAATAATAATAACACAAGAAACTAACTCAACAGGATTTTCTATAAAATATCAAATCTGAAAGTCAAGTGTCTTGAACTTTCTAATTCACTTGAGCATTAATTTTCTTGCCCACAAAAGTTAGGCAATGGGTAACTCTCAATGACTCCCGAGAGGAGACTTTAGACTGTACTCTATCACCTCTTTCTTTTTATCTTTCTCTTGTTCTCTCTTTCTTAGTTCTATACTTCAGTCAAGCAACAAATGTTAATGCTATAGGCTCTTTATGTGTGGGGATGGCCAAAGAAGTGTTAGGCATGATTTGGTTCTTCAAAACAGTTATTGTCTTCCTTCCTTCCTTTCTTTTCTTTTCTGTCTCTCTCTCTCCCTTTTTTTCCTTTCTTCCTCTTTCATTCCGTCCCTATATTTTTCTTTTTCTGAGTTTCTTCAATTTACATTGCTTTCTCTTGTCTCTAATAATTAGTCAAAAAGAATGTAACTAGGGGGCCTGCCTGGTGGCATAGTGGTTAAGTTCATGCGCTCCGCTTTGGTGGCCTGGGGTTCGCAGGTTCAGATCCTGGGCGTGGACCTACACACTGCCCATCAAGCCAGGTTGTGGTGGCGTCCCACATACAAAATAGAGGAAGATTGGCACAGATGTTAGCTCGGGGCCGGTCTTCCTCACCAAATAAAAAAAATTAAAAAAAAGGATGTAACTAACTAAAATTCCAGAGATTCTTTACCTTCTGTTGTTTTCCCTTCTTCTGTAAAGTAAAGGCAATCTGAACAACGTTTGGACCCTCAGCCTTGCTATTTTGCTGTCATCCACTGACCTAATCGTAAATCAATTTTCAAATTTTCAGCATTCTTTTGATACTCTTTTGCATAAAACATTTTAATGTGTGTTAATTCTATTTTTAAAAACATGTAAGAATCAGCACATAGATCCTTCTACTCTAGGTTTATAACTATAAGCAAAACAAGCCCTGTTAATTATAAGTTACTTGTAAAAGTAAATAATGAGTCCAAACTTTCTAACCTTGATGGTGGTTGGGGTTGTAGAAAAGCTGATGAAAATAAAACTCCTTCCATTGCTTTTGTCACTCCCAGGTTTGCATATGTGAGTGAAAGGAAGATTAAAAGGAGGTTAGGAAAACTAGTATTTACCGAGTGTTTACCACAACCCTGGCACTGTGGTGAGCATTGCACACACATTGCCTTATTCAGAGGCATGTGCCATCCACAGCACCAGCTAGGATCCTCTGCTGAGCCAGACCCATGAAAAAGGCTGTAAATGGGGCATAATGAGAGGAGGTCGGTGGCGACACAAAAATAATTTGCTCATGATTTTGTGGTGCATTCTTTCATATCCCAGCAGAAGGTGTTTCAGTTGCTGCAGTAAATGTCTAAGGCCACAGTCATTTTTGCAAGGTTTCATCTGATGCGGTGTGCAAGAATTATGCACCAAGTAGCAGGCATAGATACCATGGTTAGGAATACAGGCTTTACAGATAAACAAGACCAGGGGGACTAAAGTCTGCCATTTTCTGATTGTGGGACTTGAAATACATCAGGCTTTCTGAGGCTGGCTTTTTCTGTAAAATGAGGCTAATTATGAGAGAGTTGTTGCGAGTTTAAAAGAGAAAACGTAGAGTTCTTGGCATATATAAGTGCTCAAAAGGCTGTAATTTATGTTTTTATTATTATTACTAATTTGACAAACACTGCACTTTGTTTTACAATATTTTGGAGCAGATTGTTTGTCTTTATTGTCAGGACTTTTATAGACTGTGGGCTGCATTCAAAGTTGACTAGCCAGAAAGACTTAGTTTGGAAAATAAATATTGTTTTATCCCACATTAGCAAGCACTATTTAGAAATACTTAAAATGAAACTGTACAACCATTCCAAACTGAAAGAATTTCCACTCTAGTTACACTGTTTCTAATAATTTAAATTACGCTATCACTTGGCTCACCCAATTCTTGACTATATTTCAAAATTCAAAAGAAAAGCCAGGAGGAGTGCAAATGAAAGAAATGAAGGAAATAAGGAATAAATATGATGATAAGAGAAGGAAGGAAGAGACTAATAATAATAATGTTCTCTCAAAAGACTATTAAAATATAGAATTTTGAAACTTCAGTTTCAGGAATTTCTGTTCATCTATCGGGAAAATTGTGTTACTAATTTTAATGATTGTAGTGTCTCAATTCTGAATAAAAAGTATCTTAACCTTTAGAGACAAGAAGTTAGCATACTCAACTGGAAGTATACATTTAATGTGCATTTTATTTTATTAATTGTGCCCTCTGAAAAAAATTTTGCAGGCAAAGGACAAGAAAATACACAAAACTAAAACTGACTGCCATAAGCAATTTATGATCTCCACTAATTGTTAGTGAATGGACAGATGCCAAAGTGTCCCATATTCATAAGAGTAAAAGCAAGAAGCATAAATCATGGGAAAAACTGAGGATCACATGTCGCTGCAGAGAACAAAAATATTGTTCTCCAAAGCATAGAGATATGCCTTGCTTTTGAAAGACTTCCCCAGAATCTCCTGTAACCCAAGCTGAGGAAGAATAGGTATACTATTTAAATTGAGGCAAATTGCTTTCAAATTTTTTAAATATAGAAAAAAATAGCCATTGAGCCATTTCTATTAAAATGTGTTTCTTTTGGTCTGCTGGAAATACTTTTGTGTGCAGAACAGGAAAAGAGCATAGGAAATGTGGCGAGCTATCATTCTGGAAGAGTATGCATGTGTCAGAGGTTTGTATTGCCTGCTAAGGAACTTCCCTTCATTCTACAATTAGAGAGCAGTCATTGAAAAATAATGTTCAAGTAAGTCTAAATGGTAAGTCAGAATGGTGTTTTAGAATGATAGAATGGTTTTGATAGCATCTTGGAGAATAAATTGGGGTTAGGACCATCGGGAAGACACAGAGGATATTTTACGGTTGATGGGGGAGGGACTGCACTAAGAGCACAGAGAAGTAACACGAGCACTTACAGAAGGTCAAAGAACGACAAAGATTGATAAAAAATATAGAGAGTAATAGATTCAGAGATTATTAATAATTATTGAAAGAAATACGAGTGTCACAGAAACTTTGGATGAAATTGGAAAAGCAACATATCTTGGCCCATGAAAATTAAGATTAAACACATTTCAGGCGTTTGTTCATATCAAATAAAAAGAGAAGATTTGGAAAATGGTAGTCAAAGAGACTCCCGTAAATTAAATACAAGCAAGATACTGAAAAAGTATTAGATTGGGCTAGAAAAAATTCAATTTAAGAAACATAACTGTGCAATCCCTGAACAGGGAAAGATGAATGTTGACAAATTGGGTGCTATTTGATGTGACCAAAGACTACACTGAATTTATTATAGTGCTCAAAAAGTTAAAAGAAATAAAGTACATAAGATAAATAAAAGGAAATTCAATAATCATGACTTTAAATTTCAAGAGGGAAATATATTTAGCGAAAATTATTAGTTTATATAATTGCCACACACAAAGATTATCTTACATTAAAACATGTTTTGATGTAAAAAATGATTTAACTATCAATATTCGATGTTTTAAAAAATGGTGGAGTAGAAATACAATAAGACACTCACCAATGTCGACATTTATACACTTTTAATCCAGCAATAATCTATCTGGTATGAAATTTAACAAGTAAGAAACGAGATGGCTTTTAAGACTACGGAAGAAGAAAGAGCCTCGAGGAGGAGGAGGAGGGGAAGGAGGAGGAAAGAAAGAGAAAAAAACTTCTATCATGTAAGAGAATCGTGTTTGGAGAATTTTTCCTTACTTGTATTGACACAGCACAAGACTATTGAGACAAAAGAGAAGAAAAATGTCTTTTATATTCCAGGATGTTAGAGTCAGTGGAATACCGCAAATGTATATTAAACTCTCATTATTAACTTAGGATAATTTGGATTTAAAAATTGCAAAATGTAAAGTTCTATATGAACTATACTATTCTTAGGAATAACAACTGTGATAATTATTATATGTCCTGCATTATGCTAAGAATAAAGAGATATACTGAAATCATAAAAGAACAGAGCCTTCTACCTTCTGAACATGGAATTTGAGAACAGCTTTCTACAGAAAAACCTAAGAGCCCTTTCTTCCAGCATTTTAAACCTCAACTTGTTAAAAAGCCAGAGAAATGTGGCACTAGAGGGTAACGTTAGACCAGAGAGGGATGGATAAATCTGTTTGGTAGACTTTCCAACTCTTTGTGGATCATCAACGGCTTCTACGAAAGGATAGAGGCCTAGCTGTGTAAATGCCATGTGAATGATGAACTTTGTTAAAGCTTTTCTCTCCTTCTCTAGATCAGTGGCTTTCTCCCCCTCTTCCACAAGTGGTGTACTGATTTTTTATTTATTTTTTGGCCTGAGAATGGTCAAATTAGATTGACCTAAATATTACGTGACTGTAGTTTATTTTATCCAGAAACACAGGCATGGTTTGTAATTACCCTTATGTTCTGAATAAAAATTGCAAATGCATGGTTCCAGCATTACCTTAGCTAATTTTTGCCTGTTTTGCTTAATGTGCACTGTTTTTTTTTGCAATTACTTGTATATGCAAATAAACACCTTGTGAAATTAATGTGTATGTTCACTTTTCCTCTTTTATTTTGTTTTTTTTTTTTGTTCTCATTGTTGCACTCTCAGTCAATAAGGTGACAGGGAATAAATGAATCCAAGATTTTCTTGTCTCTTCAATGCAAGAACTTGTTTGGACAGATTTTTTTCCTATCGTGTAAGAAATTAAACCAATTATTTGGTTCAATTTAAACACAGCTTTAGGCATGAATATATTGTACAAGCACTGAAAAAATATAACTCAGAAAGCATAAGTAAAGATAATTATTCAGTGCTTCCTTTGTGGCAGAAATTTGCCTTACAGCATCTTAAATTCTCACAACGATCCTGTAATGGAGTCACCATTATTCTTAATGTCCCATAGGTAGGAAATAGGGATAGTGAGGAATTTTTTTACCCAATTATGTAGATTCCAAGAATACTTGTGGAAACTGGCAACATGTCAAATTTTAGTAGGGATTTTTTTTTTATTGGTGGATGAGGGATGTTTTGCAAAAATGGTCTCACAATATATTGGCATATTTTGTGTTAAGCATTTAACATTGGCAAAAATCTCCCACAGAATGGGGTCCACCGGGTGGCGTAGTGGTTAAGTTCGCTCACTCTGCTTCAGAACCCGGGGTTTGCAGGTTTGGGTCCCAGACACAGACCTACACATCGCTCATCAAGCCATGCTGTGGTGGCATCCCACGTACAAAATAGAGGAAGACTGGCACAGATGTTAGCTCAGTGAGAATCTTCCTCCAGCAAAAAGAGGAGGATTGGCAACAGTTGTTAGCTCAGGGCCAATCCTCCTCACCAAAAAAAAAAAAAGAAGAAAAGAAAGGAAAGAAAAGAAAAAAATGCACAAAAAACAAACTACGTGCTACTCCGAATAGAGAACAAAGGACTTTTCCCATTGTAATCAGTATTATCAGATCCTGTGCATCTCTTTCCAGTTCAGGAGTCTAACAGTTAAGATAGTACTGGGAAAAGAAGGGCACAGAAGTTCTTCAAGAGGGGCGAGGTCAAAAGCTCACAGGAAAACAACCATGGTTTAGATTGGGGAAAAAAAAAATCCAAACAAGTGACATAACCGAGAGCTTTCAGCTTGAATGAAAGGGTAACAGGCAGCTATTCTGTACTTCCAATGGCATAGAACAAGGAGTAAGGGCTAAGCTACAGTATAATGGATTTAGGTTGCAGATAAACTGGCTGTAGGTTAAATATAAAATGGCTGTGGAAATAATTTACCTGAAGAAGATATTTAACTCTTTTTCCTGGATATATTTTAAAACAGTGAAGATTCTCTCACCTGTTTGAAATGGTTTAGGTATTAGTTACCATGCTTAAAAGTAGCAGTGAATAGGAAGAGTTAATGAAATTCATATTCAAGCTCACCTTTTTTTTTTCAGACAATTTCAAGCAATTTTTTTTTTTTTGAAGAAGAAGATCAGCCCTGAGCTAACATCCATGCCAATCCTCCTCTTTTTGCTGAGGAAGACCGGCCCTGAGCTAACATCTATTGCCAATCCTCCTCTTTTTTTTTTTCCTTTTTCTCCCCAAAGCCCCAGTAGATAGTTGTATGTCATAGTTGCACATCCTTCTAGTTGCTGTTTGTGGGACGCGGCCTCAGCATGGCCGGACTAGCGATGCGTCAGTGCACGCCCAGGATGCGAACCTGGGGCTGCCAGTAGCGGAGCGCGCGCACTCAACTGCTAAGCCATGGGGCTGGCCCCCAAGCAATTTTTAAAGACTGAAATTTAGAAAAGAAAAAACCTGTAATGATTCATTGTCAATTTAGAGACTAAAGAAATAGTTAAGCTGAAGTGGGTTTATTTGCGTCTGGATACCAGAATTTATAACAGGCTATGTAGGTAGGACAGGCTTTATAACCTAAAATTACAGTAGAAATTGATTCAGAATAACTAAGTCTGATTCAAACTTATGGTTCTTTCGTGGCAGAAATTTTGAAGGTGACAATAAAAAAATACCAATACTAAAATTTTGACATAATCCTACATCTTAATAGAAGCAGAATCAGGTATTATTTACTTTGTGCTTGATGTCAATTAATGTAGTTTGGGAAAATTATAAAAGTAGATTAAGTAAAACACTCAGGATAGCATTCTGCACAGTATTGGGTGGAGCCATTTTATTTGATGGATACATTAGGATGGCATTGACTAACCCTAAATTCACACTCTAACTCCCATGTTAGAGCAATTCTTACATCTAATAATCAGTTCTAGCGTTGACAGTACCAATTTTCCGTTAATATTATAAAGAGTGCTTATACACACACACACACACATACACACAATTTCTTCCTTTTTTTTCACTATGTTTCCTAACTCTTATTTCTAATCTTGGCCCAGTTCAGATGAGACTTCGATTCACTCCATTGACAACCCAAGGGAACAATTAAGTTGGACCATGAGCTCCCTCTGTCACCCTGACAGTTTCCTCATTCTGGTCAGAATACCATTTGTGGCAGACATTTAGGTTTCGTTTCAATCTAATGAAGGTTCCATTAACTTAACTAGGCTAAACATATTTGCTTTCTGTTACAATCAACCTTTAGACCAGCGTTTTCAATAATTATCATATATTTCTGAATTTTTCTTAACAAAGTTTCCAACTACCCTCTCCTTCAACAACTTGACAAAACACTCCTCTTATGGAATAGAACAACAACAACAACAACAAAAATCCATGTAATCAAATTGCATTCATCGATGGGCAAATGTGTCTCAGTCACTCAATCAGATGCTCGGGTCCCCAAGATAAGCCTCTGCTCTCTGGAGCTCACCTCGTAGGGGGTGATATTGACAAGTGGATCAGAGCTGAGTATTAACTGTTACCATGTGGAACTGTACTCCAAGTACTGTGGAATCACATGGGAGGAACAACTAATGTAGCCTGTGCAATCACGGAAGGCTCACTGAAAGAGGAGAGGACTATAGTGAATGTGGAAGTTCAAGTAGGGATTGCCATATAAAGAAAGAGGAGAGGGATATTTCAGGAAGGAAGGTATTTATTATAATACATTCAGAAAAGTGCATTCTTTCTACAAGACTCACCCTATGGTCACTAATGGAGGAAGAACAGAGAGAGATGAGGCAAGATCTTGAATGGCCCAAGTGGAAGGATTAAAAATGGAGAAGATCATGATCAGGCTGGCATTTAAGAACTAGCATTCAGGCCCAAATATGGACAGTAGGTTGGTGAGGGCAAAATTAGAAGTTAAGATAATAATTAGGAGACTGTTGCAGTGATCCAGTTGAGAAACAGTGAGGATCAGCTAAGACAATGATGATGGGATGGAAGAAAACAGAAAAATAAGGAGGTAGAATTGACAGGATTCAAATGTGGATGGTAGAGAAGATTTAAATGCAAAGGATGGCACCCAAAGTTCAGATTTACCCAAATGTTTAAATGGTGGTTCCACTGGGTAAGCTATACAATTAGAGAAGTAGACTCATAGACCTCTTGGCTTTGAAATGGCCATGGGATAATTAGTGTCCACAGCTGGTTGGCAGATGCACACCTAATCTGGAGATAAAGATATAAATATGAGTTAAAGTTTCATGAATCACAGTAATGGATGAAACCACCAGGGTCTAAAAAAGTGAATTATATCACCTAGGAAGATTTGATTAGGAGATTTACATTAATAATTTAAGCACATACAATAGAATGTTCAGAAAAGAGTGGTTGTATTACTTAATCCATGAGCTATATATATTAGCTTGCAAGAGGGTTCAGGCTGGTAGTAATTTTTTTCTAAAGAAACAACTTTGGAAATACTTTATTTTACTTACCAACTCACTGGAATTAATGATACACTGGTTATAGAAATGTAGCCAGAGTCAGGTAGCTCTGAATCCCATTCCCTGAAAATCATGAAAAGACATACAAACATTGGCAATAGCTTTTAATTCCTTTACCATAAGGTATATAACATAGGTCTGGCATCATTTTTTGTAAAATTAAAGACATATAAACTGTGAATCATGAAGAGAACAAGGGCATAATCAGGACTTCTCTCGTGAATTTGCAATGCCTTTGAGCTTCTAATGAAGTTTGTATTTTTGAATAAGTCCACTTACATAGACATTCTCATCCACATAACTGTGACAATAATGTTTTCTGCCACATGCAGCTATTACTGGAAAAATTTAAGGCTAAAGTTTAAGATTGATCAAAATAATTGGTGTGTATGCAATATATATGGATTTCTTATCAGCATAAGAATATTTTCTGTTATGGTTATACAACAGAATTGCTTAAAAGAATTTTAAAAATCCTCAGTAATAAATAGTGATGACTTTTTAATATAATAATAAATAAATAATATTAGATGTACATAATAGTTTAAGGCCTAGTAGATTCTCAGTGTATGTCAGTGGTAAGCATAGAATGCAAGACAGAATAATTGTGTGAAATGATTATATTAAGGTTCTAGGGTATCTCTCTACTAAGTAGGTTTGTTAACCTCTCAAGTTCAGTATTCTTGTCTCTAAAATGAAGACGGCAGATACACTAGACATCTGTTTGTCCCACCAGATCCACTCTCCACCATTGACCAGTCTGCTGTGGGAGGTGGAGACAAAACATCTACTCTAAGCTTTATCTCAGCGAGGTCCTTACCCATTTTGGTCAGGCGAATGTTTGCCTCAGGGGAAGATGAGAAGGAGGAAGGAGCCTATGGTTAGGGTCATTCCTTGTTTCCCATCCTATGATATTGCCTTGTCCTGGCTGGGTCCTCAACAGACCTTTGATCTTTCAAAGGAGACCTCTCTGGAACTTTTTCTCTTTCTCGCCCTCTCCTTCCCCTTGTCATTTTGGGTGTTGGTTGTGGGACAAACTAAGATCCTGCTAGCCCTCAGCTTTTACACTATCCCTCGTGGTATCCTTACACTTTGCCCACAATTGTCCCTTTGTAAATAAAGCATCCCCACATTGTCTCAATTTGAGTGCCATCTATATCCTGTCAGATCCAGATTGATACAGTAGGCTCTAGAATTCTATCCAGGAAAATTATTTTTTGTTTCCTTAGGTTTTGAGAACCATTGTCATCAGAGTAAAGCCATTAGCAATTTTGTTCAGGAGAACAGTTATTATAGGCACTTCTTTGCATCTCAATGGAGCAATACCTCTTATCAATTTCATTTTAAATATTGATCAGCGCATGCTTTAAATGGTTCATCTATGGTCTTTTATACAATCTGAGAAGTTTTCTGTTTTAGGTAAAGAAAAACAAAGAGTCAGTGATTTACTATGAAAAATCTTCATGAACTGACACCTAGCACAGCTCGTCTGTTATTTGTGCTGCTTTTGTATAACAGTATGGGACAATTGTTGTTTCAATAGTTACTGGCAGCATGCAGTGTTCATATCTCTACCTCTGTTTTGGTTGCTCAAAATCACAATTTTTAGCTGAGATACCTCATTCAAATTAAGCAGAGCAATATTTATATAGGTCTTGTCCTCATGGGAATCTACTTTTCTGAAAGAAATATATGTAAACTCTAATGTGTACCAGTTTTGCCGATATCCCATGTAGCTTGTCATTTCATACGTCATCTGCATCTGTCACCTGTTTTTGACTTTTGGGAAGCCAGTCTTCCTAACTGAGGGGGGCAGTAGCATGGAGCTGGTTCTCTGTAACCCAAACAAGACCTGCGGCCTCCCAGGAGCTCAGCTCTGTCAGTGTGCTGTGTAGGAGAGGGAGTGAGTTCATCTTGAACAAGTAAATGTTTTCCATAAGATTTTCTTCTAAGATTGGTCCACAGAAACGTAACTTGGCCTTCTTTATAATTTTCATCATCTGCTAGGGAGTAAAACAACAAACAAACAAAACTCAATGTTTGGTTCATAGTAAGTCACTTTTGTGCAGAAAAATAATCACAAATATGACTACAGATTAGTCAATTGTTTGGTTCGTTTATTCATTCAATAAATTTTACTGAGCCAGACAGTGAGTATACTATAATGATTAAAACATATATACTTGTTGTTCACATAATAATTACAGTAAATATAGGCAACATTCAATTAAATGAATAATTAAAATCAAAGAATAGAGCTTTTAGAGGCATATATGCCATCTAACTCAAAATTAGGTTCCTAAATAAAGTGCCATAAAGAAGAGCTAAAGGATGAGTTATATTTCTGACACAGTCTATTCAATTGGAAAATCTGTGCCTCAGTCAATTAATGGGAATTGCTGATAAATTTTAAGTGATCAGACCAAACATCACACTCTTAAAAGACGATTCAAACAGGTAATATTATTAGTGAGGGAGGTCCAGATGTGGCTAGACTCAAGCTGCTCCTGGAGTTAGAAAAGGAATAGAGTTTACAGGTGGAGGTTGGGGGCAATTAAAGTTTTGTACAGGTCCAAAATATTGATCAGATTAACAAAAACATCAATCAATTACTCAGGCTGTTTCTTCACCTGGATGTTGGTGTATAAATCTCTTCAGGCTTGTGTAATACTGCTTCTGCTCCAGGTGTATATACTTTCATATAGCACCTTGTTTTGCCTTAGCATGATTAATGTGGGAAAGATTCGCTGAATTATAAATGAACTTTCTTTTTTTTAGAGATATCTCTGGTTCCAAAAATATACAAATGAAATTAGATATTGTGCATAATAATGTTAGAATAGACAATATCGGTTGTTCTTCCTCTTGCGTAAGAAATTTGCAGTATAATCACAAGTAAAAAGTGAGCTGCAAATCCACCATAAATTTAATAAATATTTGACATTTCTGCTCTGTTCTAGTTTATGCAACTGGTAAAATAGTTAGCAAGTATTGATTAACTAATTCAATAAATGAGCACGTAAATTGTAATGGGCAATATACTAAATGCTAGGACTATAAAGATGAAAAAAATCTTGGTCTTCTTCCTACAAGAAATCACATCCCATCATAGAAGGTATTGCAAAAGAGGTATTTTTTTTTTAGCTTTATTGAGACATAACTGACATATAACATTGTGTGTTTAAGCTGTACAATGTGGTGAGTTGTTAACACATATATTGCAAAATGATTACCATGATAAAGTTAGTTAACATTCTTCACCTCATGTAATTACCATTTTTTTGTTGTCATTAGGGTAAGAACATTTAAGATCTACTCTCTTAGCAATTTTCCAGTATACAATAAAGTGTAGTTAACTATAGTCACTATGCTGTACATTAGATCTCCAGAGCTTATTCATCTTGTAGCTGGAAATTTGTATCCTTTGAGCAGCATCTTCTCACTTCTCCCACCCCCCAGCCCCTGCAGCCACCAATCTACTCTGTTTCTATGAGTTTGGCTTTTTTAGATCCCACATGTAAGTGAGGTTATACAGTATTTGTCTTTCTTTGTCTGACATACTTCACTTAACACAATGCCCTCAAGGTTCATCAATGTTGTTGCAAATGCCAGTATTTCTTATGGCTGAATAATGTTCCATTGTGTATATATACCACATTTTCTTCATCTATTTATCTGTTGATGGACACTTAGGATGTTTCCATGTCTTGGCTATTGTGAATAAGGCTGCAATGAGCAAGGGGGTGCAGATATCTCTACGAGATGGTGATTTCATTTTCTTCAGATAAATACACCGAAGTAGAATTGCTGGATCACATGGTAGTTCTATTTTTAATTTTTTGAGGAACTTTTATACTGTTTTCCGTAGTGGCTATACTAACTTACATTTCCACCAACAGTGCACAAATGTTCCCTTTTCTCCACATCTTCACCAGCGTTTGTTATCTCTTGTATTTTTGATACTAGCCATCCTAACAGGAGAATTTGTATGTCTGCTCAGGTCCTTTGCCCATTTTTTAATGGGTTATTTCGTTTTTTGCTATCAAGTTGTATGAGTGCTTTATAAATTTTAGATATTAACCCCTTATCAGATATATGGTTTGCAAATAATCTCTCTCATTCTGTAGGTTGCCTTTTCATTCTGTGGGTCGTTTCTTTTGCTGTGCAGGAGCTTTTTAGTTTCATGTAGTCCCACTTGTTGATTTCTGCTTTTGTTGCTTGTGCATTTGGTGTCACATCCAAAAAATCATTGCCAAGACTAATGTCAAGGAAATTTTTCCCTATGTTTTCTTCTAGGAGTTTTATGGTTTCAGATCTTATGTTTAAGTCCTGAATCTACTTTCAGTTAATTTTGTCATTGATGTCAGATAGGGGTCCAATTTCATTCTTTTGCATGTGACTGTCAGGTTTTCCCAACACCATTTCTCAAAGAGAGTATCCTTTCTCCATTGATTATTCTTGACTCCCTTTGTCAAATGTTAGTTGACTGTATTTACATGTGTTTATTTCTGAACTCTCAATTCTATTCCATTAATCTATGTCTGTTTTTATGCCAATGCCATACTGTTTTGATTGTAATCAACTGTAGGTTGATACAAACCTGCAAACTGTAGGTTTGTAATATAGTCTGAAATCAGAAAGTGTGACGCTGCCAGCTTGTTCTTCCTCAAGTGTGCTTTGGCTATTTGAGTTCTTTTGTGGTTCCATACATATTTAGGATTGTTTGTTCTACTTCTGTGAAAAATGCCACTGGAATTTTGATAGGGCTTGTTGCCTTGAATCTATAGATGGCTTGAGATAGTACGGCTATTTTAATAATATTAACTCTTTCAATCCACAAACACAGGATATTTTTCTGCAAAAGGGTTTTAATGTCAGTTTGAGGCCCATGTAAAATGGTTACATAGTAATAGACATCATTGCCTAGCACTTTATAGAAATTAAAACTCTTTTCAAATAGTTAGCTCATTGATACTTTCAACACTCTGAGAAATAACGGTCCTTTGTTATTATTCTCATATTACAAATCTGCAAGTGGACGTTGAACGGAGTCAGGACTTTCCTCCAAGGCAGGGAAAAATTGTGCTAGATGTTAGTGTTGGATGTAAGTAAAAACTTTGAATAAGAGGAGAAACTTGAATAAAAGTCAAAATATTGAGATGGGTGGGGAGTAGGAGATATGGAAATTAAGAGGAAAAAATGAAGAAAGAACGTAAAATACAAATGGTTAAAGATTGTAAATGTAAGTAGTAAGCAAAGTTGAGAATGGCTAACTGCCAGGAATTTTCAAATTTAAGAACAATTTGCATAGAGCATTGCCAAAAACGAAATGTTGCTCCAATAACAACAGCAACAACAAAAACAACAAAAATTGTAAATTCAGGGAAAAACATATGTTTTGGATATAGAAAACAAAGTAATAATAGCACATTTTGCATGGAAATAAAAAATAATTCTGCATTAACTTTAGTAAGTACAACTTTGTTTTCCAAAGGGCTTAAGACCATGAATCATGCTTTAAATTTTATAGCAGAAGGTGTCCAACTTCCAGGTCCCAGAATGAAATGGAAAAGAAGTATTGAATTGTTAGTATCTGCTTCATAAATAAAAGTAAATTACTTGAGGTTTTAGGAAAAGGTGGAAAGAGACTAAGAGAAGGAATTCAAAAGGCAGCTTGAAAGGATTAATTAAATCATACAAGCTTGGAGAGATCTCAGTGTCATGTATGAGAATATCCATATAAAACCTAGTGTAAAAGGCAGAATAGTAAAGAATTGGATTTTAATATGCTGGAAATCAATGTTCTTTCATCAGCTATGAATGGTTTGGCTAAGAGGCAGTGTGGAGAAGGGAAGAATATCTCAAGGGAAGAAGTAGGTGAGTCTCCTTCACCCTTCTCATTACAAGCAGAAAGGCACAGGGAAACATATTAACTTTGGAAAGCCACTAGATCTGATTTTGAAACAATATCATCATGTATGTGAATCAGAGAATATGAAGTATCTAACCTGTAGCTGTATTTTCCCTCAATGAGTTATGGAAATGAAAATTTCTCAAAGATATACCATTCCACTTATAGCACTGAAGGTAATATTAGAGATGGACTTCTCTGGTTCAGAGCAAACATTGGCAAGGTGGTAATAGCCTAAAGAGTAAATCATAAACTCAAATATTTGAGTCAATTCTATAACAAAGCAGGTGCGAAGATGTTCATCCTTATTTAGATCAATATGATAAGACGATGGAATATATAGCAGAAAAATGAAAGAAGGTCAGTGAGATTTATGTATGAAAAAGCATAGAGGTGTGAAAATATTGCATCTGTCTGCAATAATTCAGCCAAAATACTCCAAACATGAAATAATGAGGTTCATATAAATCTTACTGACCGAAAGAAGAAAGAAGCAGCAGAACTTGATAACATATTGTCTGTAAAGAACGTACAATTAGGGACAGTTAAATAGTAATACTATTTTTTTTTTGTAAAAATAATTGATACTGGAAAAATGTGACAGTTTGTGGCTAAACACATAGATTTAGGAGGTGACAGTTGGATAGTGAAAGCTGAAGCTCTTGAGAGCCATTGACTGTTTAAAAAGAATCCCTGAGAACAGGATGCTGGACAGAGCGCTTGCTGATCCTGGAGAATGAGAGGGAAGAGAAGGAAGAGGATTCAGCAAGAGTGGAGAGGGAGTTTAGAGTTTATGGCCTCCATCTCCTGCCTGTGCAGAAAACCTGTGCTTGAACCTTCTAGAAATAGGGAGTTCACTCCTCCACTAAAATATCCCATTCCTGTCTTAACTGTGGCCTGAAATCTGCCTTCATCCAAGTCCCACTATTGATTCTGGTCTACTGTCACGAGTCGCACCAGTTCCAACTCCTCTTCCACATTCAGGACTTTACAGTGTGCGTTCACCAGTCATATCCCTTGTTGAGTATTCAGTCCAACTAGTCCAATATTCCAATTCCTTTAGCCACTCCTCTCTTGATATCGCTTTAACATTCCACTCTCCTGATTTTCCTCCTCTGGGCACACTTTAATTAAGTTCCTTCTTAAAATCTGATGCCCAGATTTAAGCATGATGCTCCAAACACATTCCACACACCAAGGAATAGAGAGAGAGACATGTTTCCTTTGTTCTGAATCCTGTGTTTCTGTTCATGCAGCCTAAGTGTGCAGGAGAGTTGTGGCAGCCAAGTCTCTCTGTTCACTCCTGTTAAACAGGCAGTCGCCCTAAAAGCCCTGAGTGTCTTTAACAAGTCTTTTATTTATCTAGATCTCCTTCATCTTGGGATTGGAATCAATTCTTTAAGACTTAAAATGTGCAATTTAAGTCTATCTTATTAAATTTTTTTTTAATTCATCAGAAAATAAATTAGCAGAGAATTTGAACAAGACAAAAAATAAGTATAATGTCATATCACAGAGCCATAAGAAGAACATTTCTGGGAATATGTTGGAAAAATAGGTTTACCAATTTTTTTAAGCATATACATTACATAAAATCTATATAATATATTAAGAACCTTTTGAAGTTTATTTTCTGCCATTTCTTTGATATCTCTCTTTTGCTTTCTTTCCTATAACTTACATAAAATTAAATTTCTATTCTTGAAGACTTTGGCGGATGCATCTCCCTTTCTTTGCAGCTCTTTCCCATAGAGTGATAGCACTCAAGAACCAAACTTTTAGCCCTACCGCTTACTAGCTGTGTGTCTAGGGCAAATTTTAAACTTTCTCTTAACCTTAGTTTCCTTATCTTTAAAATGGGGACAATAATAATATCTTCCTCATAAGGATACCATGACAATCATACAAGATACCTTATGTAATGTGTCAGACAAATTGCCAGATAGAGAAAGGCATCAGTAAATGTTAGCTATTTTTATTGGGCCACCACTGAATCTGGAAACATTTTATATTTCAGCACTTACATCAAAGCACATTTCAAGTGTATGTTTACATTTTTGTCTGTCCTAAACTCTATCATGTCCTTAAGGGAACTGACTGTTTCCTACTAACTTTGTATCCTTAAGATCTATCGTGGTTCCTGGCATACAGTATGTAGTCAATATAATGCTTGTGAAATTAATGTAATAAATGGATTGATAAATTAAGATATGATTCAGTCTAATAGCTCATGGGTAAGACTTGACAATTGTTTGATGGTAGTGTTCATCATGATATAATGCTGGTATAAGCCCATGGACTGTGTTATGTGTTAATGACTATATTACTGTTTTACTAAAAGTTTACCATGTGCCAGAACTGGTTATGTACAATTTCTCATTTAATCCTCACTATAACCCTGTGAGATAGTTCAATCACTAGCCTCTTTTTATAGATGAGGAAACTGAGGAGCAGAGAGGATAAGACTCTTACCCAAGGTCACTCAGCTGGTGAGTGATGGAGACAGGATTAGGACCCAAGCTATCTGACTCCAGAGCCGAGATAATCCATCAATGCCCTCTGTTGCCTACCACTCTGCTGAGTTGCTCAAGTTTAATGTTTCTAATGATAACAATGATTAAAAAAAAAATACCTTTGCCCCAGACTTAGGTCGATTTGTACATTTGTTTTGTTCTCTCCTGACTGCTTTCAGGAGCTGTAGCTGATGGGCCACGGCATTTCCTTCTTCCCTCTGGCTGCCAAGGCCAGCAAGTCGTAGAGTTGACATGTGAGAAAAGCAAGGTTGACTGTCACTTTAGGACAATTTTACTGTCACTGTTACTAAGATACCACCATTGAGCTGTCAGAGGCCAAGTGGGCAAGAGCCAACCTGCTATGGCAGCCTGGCTGGGTCATTTCCTAACTAACCTCAGAGATACTGCTCAGCCTGTTCAAACCTCAGTTTCCTTATCTTTGAAATGGTGAATATACTTTCCATATTGTTGTAAAGAATAAATGAAATGACATGCGAGAGCATCCAAAACATTGTCTAGAGTAGAGCTTTGCGTTTCTCGCCCAAATGAAATTGACAAGCCAATGGGAGACATAAGAATTTACATCAATAACTGTAGTATGATGCAATCTCTAGATATGTTGTACTAGACATGTACATAATGTATAAATAATATATATATTAATGTGTATAGAGATATCAGGGAGGAAAGATCTCTCTTGACTCTGAAATGAGGGAGAAAGGTCCGTAAAAATTGGGATTTCTGGCTGGTCCTTGAAGAAAATTTTCAGCTGAAGTCTGTTCCCATAGACTCCATGAGGGTACAGACAAGCACGGTTTTCCCCATACTCCATCTTCACTGCCTAGCAGCAAAGCCTTACATACAGTAGGAATTCAATAAATATCTGTTAGATGAATTAATAAACAATAGAGAATGTAATAACCAAAGTGACATGCTTTATCTTAGGTCAGAAGTATCTTCAACTCCATTTCACTGATGAAAAATTTAGGCTCAGAAAGGTGGTAACTTGGCCAAAATAGTTCATCTGGTCAGGAAAAGAGAAAGGAACATAGCATTTCTTACTGCAAAGTCTGTGACTATAGTTTCTTAGGGGTTTTGTCCTTTTAATTTGGAGATAAATGCCAGAATAAAATCAAGTGTTCATATCGTTTTTGGAATCCAGTGGTGACTGCTTGTGAACTTCATTTTCCTAACTGATTTAAAAGTCTATGGAATCTGTTGCGAGTCTCTAAAAGAACAGGAGATGCTGCTAATATCTGCAAACCATTCAGCAAAATGTGTGACATGACGTACCAAATTAGGGCTCTGTCACTCAGGTATGCACATAAACACAAATACACACATTTAAATTGACTCAGAATTCCTGCTATCATAAGAAGCCTTCTTAAATATGCTGGAAATGTCAAGAGAAATGATCGAAGTAAGTGACTGCTCTTCTTGTATTCTCTAAGGGGTAAATATTTTAGCTCAGTATCTGTAGCATAGTAGACACTCAATTAATGGTTGATGCATAGAAGCATAACAGGCTGAATTAACTAATTAATTTAATAATGAACTGTTTAAAATACTTGAAATTGATCATTTAAGGGTAAAAAACTGTCTTTGGTAGAATTGAAAACATAAAATGACCTTTACAACCTAGTTGATCTTAAACTCATACAAAATAGTGACACGTTATTATTAAATGATAAGGAAATAAAACTTAAAACACAAACATGTTTTTATTAACTACAAGAGAAATGTCTTGAAGGATAATTTTTGTTTTGTTTCAGAGAATTTATTGAGAAATGGAGGGTATAATTAAGACAAGGACAAAAAATCAATTCCCTGAAATTATTTTATAGAATTCTTAGTTTGTTCACCTATTGGCAAAGTAATCATAAGATTGTTTTATTAATAACTTCAAGGTATAGCCATATAGCAGCTTTAAACAAAGACATTAGTCTGTAGTCAGCATTATTTTTAAGCTAGCTTGTATGAGTGTGATTTATAATCCTGAGCTATGATTTATCATGTATGTCAAGATAGTTTAACAATTTTTAGTGCTATCTTTGTTTCAGCTCATGTTTCTTATGAGAATATTGAAAATAATCCATCCAGGTGGAATATGAACAAGCTGGAATATGTCAAAGCCTGAGAATAAAATACAGATCACAAGTCAAATAGCTTCTGCAGACTCATGGCCAATATACTGTTTACTGTAATTAAGAACTAGTACTTTCATTTTATCCTTTGATGAAATTGTGCTCTTTAAAAGTAGAACTGTGAATTTTTCATCCTAAATTACTTGTGCTTAGCAAAGTACATTCTAGATACTCATTTAATATTCATTAAGTAAAGCAAACATAACATATAAGAAAGCTTTTTTAATGTAATAGGTAAAAAAGATCAATCCTGAAATTTTCCATTCCATAAAATGTAAATATTAATTTTTAACTGCGAACAATCACAAAGGGTAGAGATTTTGTATATAATTTTTAAATATCACATTTTTAAAAATGTGTTCTGTAGAACACTGCTTTCAGAGGGTGTTAACAGGTGTTTCTCTCACATTGGAACCCAAGCTCTCAGAGCTTTCGTTATAATAGGCTAATATATAAGGCCGTGACCCAAGAAGAGATAGAGTTACTGTGTTCCCCACGATTATTTCACCACAGAGTTCTTTTTTCATTGGATATATTTTAGGAAAGGCTGCTGTAAATGATGCTGCAAATTTCAGGTTAGTTAATTTGTCCTTTGCTGACATATTTCCTACATCGTTAATAAAGGATTTTTTTCACATAACATTTCATATAGCTCCTCAAAGGCCTCACTGAACTTCTTTCAGATTGAAGTTATCTCAGAAAATGGAGACAAACTGACTGTATTCCTTGTGCCAGGACAGGAGTTTTTTCCACATTGAGTATGGAAACTCTCCAGAGTGCATAATGGGATCAGCCAAATGGTCTTGCTACCTCAATATTCTTTTACATTCACTACTAATATATAGAAATATAGTATATATATACACGTACGCCTTTAAAGAAAATAGCTATAGTATATGTGTATGTATATATCTATATTTATATATATAATAGCCTCCAATCCACTTGAGAGCCATTATGTTATATATTAATCATGATTATAATCATAGAATTTCTAAAATCTGTTTATATGTTTAATTGCAAAACATTTTAAAAATTGAAATCCAAGTACTTATCATAAGCTAACAAATACTTTATATTAACATATAGTCTCAAACCAATCTAGAAATTTGGGCTTTGGAAACATACAGAAAGCAAAATGAAAAGTTGTGCTTGGGCCGGCCTGGTGGCGCAAGCGGTTAAGTGCGAGGGCTCCGCTGCGGCAGCCCAGGGTTCGCTGGTTCAGATCCCCGGCACGCACCAATGCATTACTTGGCAAGCCATGCTGTGGCGGCATTCCATATAAAGTGGAGGAAGATGGGCATGGATGTTAGCCACAGCCAGTCTTCCTCAGCAAAAAGAGGAAGATTGGCAGATGTTAGCTCACGGCCGATCTTCCTCACAAAAAAAAAATAAAAAGGTGTGCTAATTTTATATTTTGGTTAGTTTTTTTTTTAACTTTAATAACTAACGTAATTCACACCTAAACTGCAAGGTAAAATTAAGTACATTTTCAAATGAAATCGTTTTATACCCCTTTGAAAAAAAAACATACACATCAAGTGATTTTATTTAAGATGCTAAACTCCAACTCCCTTATTCCTCAGAAGGAAGATGACAAATGACTACAAGTACTGCTAAAGGTCAAAGAAAATTTAGGCCAAAACCAAGAACGCAACAAAAGAATTGCTGGAAGCAAAAAAGCCACAGTGAAAAAGGAAGACAGCAAGTTCTTTAAAAGGGTAAGAGAGGTGCTGGCCCGGTGGTGCAAGCGGTTAAGTGCGTGCGCTCCGCTGTGGTGGCCCGGGGTTCGCAGGTTCGGATCCTGGGCATTCTGGGACACACAGCTTGCTAAGCCATGCTGTGGTGGCGTCCCATATAAAGTGGAGGAGGAGGGGCATGGATGTTAGCGCAGGGCCAGTCTTTCTCAAGAAAAAAGAGGAGGATTGGCATCGGATGTTAGCTCAGGGCTAGTCCTCCTCACAAAAAAAAAAATAAAGGGAAGAGAAAAATGAAAGTGTAGGTCATTAAAGATTTAACTGACTAGTCAAAGTCAGAGAGAACGAAGCCATCAAATGAAATTTTACAATGGTCCCATTGAGATTTCACCCTAGCCGTTAACTTATCTTCCTAATTACACTGGGCAACTCTCAGGCAGGCAGTTGGTAAACCCTGCACTTCTGAGAAACATAATTAGATAATGGCTTGAAAATGATTAGAAGGATCATTGGATAAGAGTCTGTAATTTTTACTTGTGAAACCGTGGTACTTTGAAGTCTATTTCAGAAGTTAAAGCCCAGTTATAGATGCTTATGAAAAATGTCTTTCCTTAAGATATAGAACTCTTCTTGAATAATGAACTAGAGTTACTATTCTATATATCTATGGATAATTTACTACACATAAATAATATTAAATAACTTTCACATTTAAAACTTTAGGCATAAAAAACCTGTATCACATATAGAGTTGACCTCAACCCCTCATCAATACTTAACAAAGCAAGACTAAATGGATCATGAGACGTAAACAACTTCCCTCTGAATTTTAGTCAGCTCCAAACAACAGAAATAATCAAAAGAATGTCTTAGGTAACTCTAGCTATTGTTGGAGATTATCACAATTATAGAACAACTGAAGTAGATTTTGAAGTTTGAGATATTTGGAGGGTCTACATTGATGAAATTTTCCAAGTCGTAACCATAGCCTGCTACAGTTTAGGCTCAGGAGCAGGAATTCAGCTGTGTCCATACACAGCCATTGATCTAGTAGCCCTGTTCTTAGTAAATGCTTTCTGGAGATCTCAATTAGCAGAAAAAAATAAGTCTCGATAATTTTGTTCACATCCTAAATGTTTTTGAAACTACTGTGTAGTATTAATTTTTTGTGCCCCTTGATGTTTGGATATTTCCCTAGATTATCCCTAATCCTGAAAAGAATTCCCAGTAACAAGTAGGTATGTTTGTTTTTATTCCGTAGAAGAAAAGACAAGAATCACAGTAGCACAATAACTTGCCACAATCATACAGTATTTAACTATCAAAGCCATAATTTTATAAATTAACTATTATCCATTAATGAGTGCTTCCTGTAGGCTAGATACTATTCAAAAATGTGTAGATGTAATGGCTAATTTCATTCTCAAACTAATCCTATAAGGTATGTGTCGTTGACCCAGTTTTCAGTTATGGAAACTGAGAGTCAAATAAGAGAAATAATTTGTTCAAAGACACAGAACTCTTAAGTGACAGACTGGAGATTTGCACTCAGATCCATCTGCCTCCCTCCTCTCCTGCTTTTGCCCTCTCTGTGGATTAAGTCCCTCGGAGCATTCTCTCCAATGACTGCCCAGCAGTGATTCCTGGGGGTCCTTGCTTTCTCTATGTCTCTGTCATTAATACATGTCTCCCCGTTCTCATATAAAAACATGAAAATGAGTAAAGCACTCTGTAAAGATTTAGTAATGCCTTAAAGTATATACTAGAGCAGGATATGTTATCATATATAAACAGAGGAAAGTTCTGTTATAACCAGGGCATGATGGGGTTTTATATATGTAAATACACACACACACACACACACACACACACACATACACACAATATGATTTACGGGAAATGACCTTTAGCAGCACTCATACAACTCTTACCTTATTACGTGAAAGCACATGATACAGTTGATAATATTCTCCCTAACTTTAAGGTACTAATGTGATTCTAAGATACTTCTCAGAAGAAATGTAATTGTCCCTAATTGATATATGTAGATATATGACCTCCTAGGATATTCTGATATGGACCACGAAACTAAATCCTTATAAGCCCTTCTAGAGCATTTTAGGACACTGGATTAGCATTTGTTAACCAGTTCTTGCTACAGAACACTAATACAGGGCTAGAATCCACCTCTGCTGCCCAATTATACATGAATGTACAAAAGAAAGAAGGAATCCTGGGCCCTAGACTTCACTTCATCCGGCCCTGGAGGCAAGTAGCAGGAAGTGACAAGCCATTTATGCATCCAGTCACAAAGAACAATGTGACTTTAACTTTAGAAAAACCACCATAGAAGGTCATGTGGTGTGGATTTCCATCTTGTTACTTTGTTTCTGTGCGTATGTGACATTCATTTTGTTTCTGTGAGAGACAAGCACACCATGGGCTATTTCTGCTTCACTTTCTGCTGGTGAATCTCTTTCCCTATATTTTCTTCCTCTTCTGTTGCATTTTCACTCTGACTCTCTTACTCCCCTCCATCCCCATTTCTAATTCTTTCTGTTGTCAGTTGCCTGCTTCCTTTAGCCATAATATAAAATAAAATTATAAAAAATAACTCTGAGTTGCTTTTGGGCTCTTTCTGTAATATGAAAATAAAAATTAATTTGCTTTTATTTCTGTAGCTATCAGTCGACGCTTTTTATGGATCAAATGCCAGTCAAACAAAGAATGGGGCATGAGTTCACAGTCTATGCCTTTCCATGACTGTTTTGAATCGAATGCATGAAATACACATAAGATAATATGAAATTTAGAAGTTTTGTTACATTCAGTTTATTTTAATGGAATTTGTCTTATATTTTATGTTGAATCAGCACTCTTTGAATGTTGCTTTAACACAAAAGTATGTTTATAATATGAGAGGGTATTTTCCTTATATTTTACATATACAGATATAAATCCTCTTATAGCCTGATAATAATTCTAAAATATCCTGTTTGAAACTTAACCCATCTGCTTAAATCTGTATTGATTATACATATCATTAACCCAGCCAATATTTGAGACAACTAATTTGCTCCAGACTTCAATAAGTATTTCTCTTATAATTATTAATGCTAATAGATCTGCATTTCAATTTGTTTTGTAGTAAAATTTCACTTGAAAGAAAATTTAGTGACCTAATCATAGATTTTCTTTGTCTGATTTTCACTTGATTTAAAAAGAAAATGTTTTGGTAGCACATTGTTATTTGCTAAGCCATTGTTTGCTTTAGTTTGGTGTCTAATATAAAGGATGTCTATTTTATTTACTTGCTCACTAGGGATGATTCAGAGTCATCTTACTAACATTGCCCTCAGTGAGATTGACTAAGGTTCTCAGGTGACCATTAGCCACAGTCCCCTCGTGTGTGAAGGGAATGGTACTGCAAAAAACAAGACTCATTACAGCTGCACCGAGATCTGCAATTACACCCACCTCCTAACTCAACATGAAGGATAATCACCAAATGTAAACAGTGGTGGCCTCTGATGGAGCTATTACGGATGATCTTGCTCTTCTTTGTGGTTTTTATTTTTACAATGAGCAAAGAAAAAAGAGCAGCTAAAATATAGCTATTTTTAAAAAAGAGAGCAATGTGACCTAGATAAAGAGGAATTTAAAACAGCTAGCTGATTAGACTCTGAAGGATGTGATTTGTCATAGACATGATATGTTGCTCAAATATTTATAAAGGTTGAATAATAGGTACTCCATAAATATTCCATTCCTTTTAAAACCCCCAAAATCTAGATAATATTTATTAGTTTAAATATTTATTAATTTAATAGGTTTAAATAACTAAGATATTATATCAGGACTATTCAGTGAGACCAAGTTTTATAAATGATGCAAGCAAGATATCTATTTTTATCTATTATGAATATAAAGAGTTAAAATCTATTCTTGAATACACACACACATACATTTATATACATACACACATAATTGGAACTAAATAAGTAAATATTATGTTAATGGGCTTGCAAGTTTCTGTGCTAAGCTCTAATAACTAATCAAGATAAGATGGTACTTCAGTATGCCATTACTTCAATAACCAAGCTATACGGTCCCATCTACATGAACCTAATACTGAGGCTTGAAGTTTTGTTGTTGGATAAATAAATATTTTAAGGAAAAAGTTAGAAACCCTATTGGACTGGATTCATTCAGAACAGATTCTGATGATATCTCTTTGAAAATGGGTATTTATGGCTTGTTAAACACTTGCAGTACAACAAAAATCTGTACACTGTAATTAATGCAACAAAGCTGAAAAAATTAAGAAAGTTGTGAGATTTCAGTATCTCCTCTTCTGAGTTGTTTGTGAGTGTGGTTGCAGGGATTTCTGTGATATTCTAATCCTAGTAACATATTTTCTTTCCACTCAGTTGTGACTCTCATTTAGAGAAGTGGCAAATATATATACTGGTACTGCTTTCAGTGGGTAAGGAACAGCTCTTGTTTTAAAGAGCTCTTATTAAGGATGCAGTGATTTGCACTGACTTGAAAAGAAGGAACTGGATGTCCTCCATGCGTAAGCTACTCCCAAGTTGTAAGATAAATCACTTTATAATCTGTATTGGTTCTTTCAGTCCAGTGGCTGGAAAATTACCAATCAAACATAGCTCTCCAAAGGGCTTGACTTGAGATCATGTCATTGGTCTTAGCACAGAGGATATTTTGCTGGAGGAATTGTAAACTCCACTAAAGTAAGTCCCAATCCATCACTGGGTACTTTGCACTGTTTTCACTGATTTTAGGGATCTTGGTCATCTGATGAATATTTTTGTGATAGAAGAGGTTTCTTGGTATTAGCTATTATGCTTTACATGTTTGACAACACAGAATGGCCATTTTGACATAATCACAGTAAATTTTAGGTGCTTTCTCTCTGTAGACAGATAGATAGATAAGGATATAGACATAGACATAGATATATAGATATATTTATATATTTTTTTAATATATATAATATTGTGTATATATTATGTCAATTATAGAATACATATTATGTCAATTACAAGTCAATGACAGAAATCATAAGCTATTTCTAAGTTTTCTAGTAATATCTATTTTCTGCTTTTTTACATTAATGTTGTTTGTTTCAGACAAGCAGAAACAGGCCACAGAGCTTTAACAAATATTTTTGAAGGAAACTTAAAATGGAACAATCCTATCTACTATTTTTCTCCGTGTTGAACTGGGAAGGCCTGCTTTTTTTTTGTTTTTTTTAGTATGGAAAACTTCAGTATAGATCCCAGATGTTCTGAAAGTACATAATTTGAGAACCAGTGATTTAGTCTGAAGAAAATAATAACAGGACAACTAAATAACTATTTTAAGTCTATAAGTGGACTTTATATGGAGGATGGCATTTGTGATACTTCATTTACTGGAGTTGCTATTTTTATCCATTGAGGTCTGATTGGTGACTAATTCTTACGGGAGGAGGTGGTTTAAGAGCCCTTGAGCTGGTTAGCTCCTACTTGTGTACATATTGATTTTCTCATTTTTATCATTTCTTTTGTATTATGTTTAGATTTTACAAAATATACGAAATGATTTCAATGATTTGTTAGACGCCAGAAAAAAAGATGAATTCATTTTTCTTTCTTTAAGCTAAAATTTAAGGCCTATTAGAAAAAGAAGTATCAAAACAGATATACTCATTGTTATTCCTTGCAGTATCCACTAAGGCTGATATCTAGAGGTTGGGAAATCTGTACTCATTTTGCTTATCTCAATTCTGTCTCTGAAAACCTCATGATATTTTCTTCTTTCCCCTTAGATAAAATCAAAACTCCTTAAGAAAATTTACGACTTTATTTTATTTCAATAATTATTTTATTTTTAATTGTGGTAAAAAACACAACATAAAATTTACCTTCTTAGCCATTTTTAAGTGTACAGTTCAGTAGTGTCAAGTATATCCACATTGCTGTGCAACAGATCTCCAGAATTTTTTCAAAACTTCCTTGCAAAATTGAAACTCTGTACCCTTTAGACAACAACTCCCTAATCCCCCACTCTACCCAGCCCCTGACAACTACCATTCTATAAGTCTGTCTTGATCTGACTTCGGCCTATGCTGTTTGATTTTTCTCTAACACATCTCAAAACCTGCTCTACAGACACACACAGTCTTCCCATTCCCCATTCAGGCTCACCTTTCAGGTCCTTCATCCACATTCTTCCCATTGGTTGAAAGTCAAGTGTATAGTTAACTTCCAACTCAAGTTTCAGGTGTAAACTTAACAAGGATCTCCTAGAGTGGTAGATATACACCGACTATGTGCTCTTATATGCACCTTATATTTCCAACTATCACAATAATTAGCTTTTAACTTTTTTTTCTGATAGAATGTGAGCCCTTTAAAACTAAAACCAATAGCTTACATAAATAAGAACATCCAATCTCTCCCTTCATTGTATTCCTGGCACTATAGCATACACTAAATAAATACTTGTTGACTGAATAAATGGGTCCGTGCTCAAAATATCTAAATTTGAATCTTATTTTCTTACCTACTGGTTGCATGCCCTGGGGTACATAAAGATAATGATGATAACAATAATAATAATAATTACAACAATTATGAGAGTGGTAGCAAGCAGCCGTCACTGACATTTACGGAGAACTTATTTTGTACTAGGCATTTTTAACCCTTACTTATATTAACTCATTTAATCTTCATAATAGCTCTATGCAGTAGGTGCTGATTATGCCCATTGTCAGATAAGTAAAGAGGATAGTGATGTTAAGTGATTTGCCCAAGGTCACACAGCTCAAAAGAATAGAACTATCCCTGGAATCAGGCACTTTGAATCTGAAGTCATGTTCAGAAATATTATTGTTTGATGTGTTGGCCCCCATTTCCTTATTCGTAATAAGGGTCATTATAACCATTTCAAATATGGGTGATGAGCACTGAGTGTTCTAATCTATGCAAGCTGCTTAGCACAGTGGCTGGTATGTTGTGAAAACTCAGTAAATGACAGCCATTACTGTCATAATATATGTCAAGTGCCTTGCTCAGTGCTTATAATGATGTAGGCTTTCAATAAACGTTAGCTCCTTTCTTCTCTCTCTTCCCCTTAATTAGAGCAAGTCAGAGGCAACTACTAGTGCAAAAGAATTAGGTCAGGAGTATATTGCAATGGCCACCAAGAAAATGAGTTATAATTGGTACTAGCTGCAGAAGAAAAAATAGCACACATTTAAGAAGAAAATAGTATCCTGTAACTAAGTGCTAATACATTGCTGGGATTATGATAGAAACGTCTGGCACCTGAATAATACTTATAACTTTGAAAGAATGTTCACATTTCTCATGTCATTTTTATTTCATAGCTGACCTTGAGAGAAAGGATAGACTATCACAATTCTCATTTTACAAAGGAACCTCAATGACTTGCTGAAGATAAGAGCAGTTTGGGTACAAAGAGGAACTAGAAATTGTATTTCTAGATTAGTTGTTCTGTAAAATTCATCATCTGTGTAATTCATCATCAAACCAGGACGTTTTTGAGAGTGGAAGGAGAGACTTAACAATTAAGTTAGTATAACAGGCATAAACTGGGACTGCCCAGGGCCAACCAGGAGATATGGTGCCCCTTCCTTCTACTCATATTTTCCCTCATCTTGTTCACCTTTTCTTTTCTCTTGCCCAACAAGCATCACACTGATTTTAAATATTCCTCTTCCTTGATCTTCAGACAATGAATTAGTCCTCCTCTTCAGGGCTTCTGTAGTTCCATTTGCTATGCACTCATATATGTATGAAAATCAAAAGTATCTAATTGAAAAAAGTGAGGTTTACTTTGGTACAATGACTACATATACATATATGTATATGTCTACACATATACAAATATACTTGAGACAAAGGCTGAAAGGCTAGCATACTTGACATGGTTTGCTTCTATGACTGAACTATTCTTTGCTCTATTCGACCTCCTTTTATGAACTGTATTAAATCATATATTAGTTTTCTAATTCTGTTGTAACAAAGTACCACAAACTAGATGGCTGAAAACAACTGTCTCACAGTTCGGAAGGCTAGAAGTCCAAAATCAAGTTGTTTGCAGGATTGATTCTTTCTGAGGGCTCCGAGGGAGAATCTGTTCAATCTCTCTCCGGGCTTCTGGTAGCCTCACATGTTCCTTGGCTTGCAGATGCATCACTCCAGTCTTCACATGGCATTGTCCCTGTGGGTCTGTGTCTTTGCATGGCCATCTTCTCCAGTCATATTGGATTAGGGACCCACCCTACTCTAGTATAACCTCATCTTGACATTACATTTGCGGTGACTCTATTTCTGAATAAGGTCACATTGTGAGGTACTGAGGTTAGGAGTTCAACATACCTTTTTGTGAAAGGGGACAATTCAACCCACAACAAATAGTAACAACAGTCAAACCCAATTATACTGTAGGAAGATTTGCCGATTTGACACAGTCGGTATAGATCTCTCTTTTGTGTTAATTTGTGTTTTAGTAAAGCAAAAAAATATAAGAATTAATTGTGTCTGCTGAAAATATAACCTTATAGTGGCCCTCCCTTTTCGTTGATGGAAGATGGTGATGGGATTCAATTTTATAGACAGCAATTATAAACAGTTACTACAAAATGAACATTTTGCTTAAATTATTTTCTCCACTTGCTGTGTTTAAAAATATGAAAATTATTTCCCTTTTTAAGTTTACAGAATTATATTAGTGTTTTATTGATAATTTTATGTTGATTGTATTCATTTTATATTTCTATCTTAGTCACGAATAGTTGTGATTGGAATGGGAATTTAGCATTTTAGTAGAATTATAGTTTATTACTAAATAGACACTTCACAGTCTAGAATGTTGAATATGACAAAGAAGTTATTATTGTAACCTGATCTAGTTTCACATAAACTAAACAGCACAGTGGTATCTGGATGGACTCCTCATTCCCAGCAGAACGCAGCTGGAGAAAAGGGACAATAGGATTGAGCAAAAGCATTCTGATAAGAATGATAGATCTTCTGAGAAGAGATCAGTAATTCCAAACAATTAAGTCCCAAAGAGAGGCGCAAAGTAAATGCCATGTGAAGGTAGCTAATTGAGGCTCCAAACAGAGAGGATGGATAGAGATACTGAGCAGGTAGGGCAGAGAAAACACAGGTAGAATGCTGGCTAATGGATACTGTAAAAGTTGAAGGCCTGGGATTGGCACCTAATCTAGCAGGCACTGGCTAAACCAGACAGTCCCCTTGGACTAGTAGGAATATGGGTCTGGACTCCTGAGAACCAGATTCATGTGCAAGAAATCAGAGGTTCACATAGACCCATTTCCTCTACCCATTTCTACCAAGATAAAGTGATATCCTTTAAAGACTGTTGTGGCTAATTTTCCCAACCTTGCATTATGCCATTTCTTCTTAAGCCATTGACTCGTTGAAATAAGAGGACAGTCTATTACAAAACCCACAAGCACCTTTCATACCACTGCTCTGAGGTCTTCATGGTTCCCCACCAGGCCACTAACACCATTTGTGTACATCATTGTCATCCTCTCTTAGACTAGATAATCTAACATGGCTTTGTAGAGTCTTGCAATTTGAATGTAGGGTTTTGGGTTTTGTTGTTCTTTGAAATCTGTTTTGAGATCCTAAATTTTAAATTCCATACTTAAACTTTTTTTTTTCCATTATTCGTGAAAAGTTACTTTCAACATGTGTTTTGGGGAAAGCCAAAAGTAAGACAAGTATGACACACTTTTTATTGACTCGGCTAATGAGTTGCAATAAGATAGTGAATGTGCTTTTATATAAAATTTAAAACTGAATATTTGATACATTTGATGGTTTGAGATTTATGAATAGGTTGGTGTCAATACATTAATGGAAAAATATTTATTCTTGAGATTTTCAGTTTTTTCAGCATAAAACCCGCACCTATTTAATAATAGTAGTGCAGAGAGGAATAACATATATAAGCAGGTACACTTGAATTCAAAATCCAATCGAAGTTCTTTTGATCTTTTTAACCCATTTCTCAATCGGGTATTTTGCTTGCATTGCCTAAATAACACAAGAGAGTGGCTGCATTTTGATGTTACTTCTTTTTTTTGTTTTTGTAGGGTGGTGATGGGAAGATGCTCTTATCAGTGGATATATAAATGAAATAGCCAAATAAAGAGAAAATTGACTTATCTCCCTAATCAGTTTCTGAACAATTCATAGTGGAATAAGATTTAATACCATTTGTAATGTTCAAAATAAGAAGTTATTCATGAGCTATTATCATTAAGAATGACATATCGCAAACTCAAGATGATTTTAAATAATTTGTCAAACTGTTTAAATCATTTAAGCATCCAGCTTGGAAAAGTTCAAAATAGTCAAGTGATTCATTGGACAGATGCTTTATTTTACTAATTGGCAAATAAAACTCCTAAAAGTTCATCTTAAGGTCTTAGAACAGGTCTGTCCATCAGTGACAAAACCAAGGATTTAATCAATTATGTAAGGGGAAAATATGTGTGTATATGTGTGTTTGTGTGGGTGTGTACATGTGCACATAAACATATATTTACCTAGTTTTTCAAAATAATTGAAAGAGGTACTTTGGGAGTAATGATATAGACAACTGTTTATGTCTACAATGACTCCTTGTCTATTAAACGAAATTAAAAGTTTTTCAGAGTTAGGGCCTGCATTTTTACAGATCTCTAGCTCCTTACTGTTTAAATAGACTTTAAACAGTATCCATTGAATGAACAAAAACCAAGGCCAATGTTGTTAGCTGGAATGTGAAGCTGTCCAAAATATTCCTCTTCATCTCCCCCAAACTGCTATTTCTCCCGAAGGAAGCCTCTGTTACAGTTATGCCCATTCTCTCCACAAATCTCCCACCCTTCCTCCCACCGCAGTAACATTCATAGAATGTCTTCCTTCTTTACTGCTAGTACACAGATGATCTCACATTACCAGCTGGATCCTGCAGATTTCATACCTTCCTGTGTTTATCTCTATTGCTCTACACTGGCACATACTGCCTCATCATGGCCTTGTTCCTTGTTTAAAGGCCTGGACTATGTCTTGAATCGCTTCAAAGCTTATATAGGGCAAGGCTTTTGTGTTAACATAAGTCTTTACTCCAGAGTCACATCTGCATATAATTTTTTCCTTTACAAAGTGTCTTTGAATATTTATAATAAGGGACAACTGGAAGTTAAGACATACATGTCAATTTGTAGCCTTTAATATGAACTTATTAAATGAAATGTATGACAATAAGGCATCAAAGAATTCATGAGACTAATTGTGAAGGTTTGTGTGACAAGTATATCTAATGTCCTTACAACGAAATCAGATCCTTAAACCTTTATACGTGATGGACCAATTAATTTCACAAGGCAGTGAGTCTTCTGTCCTTGTTTATTGTGTGTAAGAGAAAGTGCGGCTCTTCTTTCTGAGGTTAATTGTTACCTGCACTGCTCACACACGCTCTTTTCTTGCACTCTTTTAGGATTGCCTTTGGCCCACGACGTACTTGTGGAAATTGATATTCATGGTTTATGGGCCACGGGGATTAATTTAAACGGTGGCAAATCCCTGGGGGTATTCAATATAGTTAAGAATGCATGTGGGATAAATGATACAAATTTTAAAATGACAGTTGTGAGGATACAAAAGCTGTGTCAGGCATGGCTGGGCTAACATTTATTTTATTTTATTTTATGTTAAAATGTGGACCCTCCATCATGACTTATGTATTTTGTATATGCATCTCTGTATTTATGCTTATATACATTGACATTACTTTAATATTTGGCTATGATGGGTTCAAATACAAGTTTACACTCTACATTTTTGCTCCTCAAAGTACAGTCCACGCACCAGCAACATTGGCATCTCCTGAGAGAGCTTGTTAAAAATGCAGAGTTCAGGGGCCACCCTAAACTACTAAGTCAACATTGAATTTTAACAAGAACACCCTTCCCAATGTTTCCTATGCACGTCAAAGTTTGAGCTCTGTTCAACAATCTCTATGAAATGTCATCTTTGTAGATGTGAATTAGTATTTGGTTTTGAAACATTGCCGTTGCTTTTTGGAAGTTAAGAGCCCCTAGAAAAAATAATTTAATGTTTTTCGTGAAAAACGTCTTCTCTTCTAGCTCCTGCCTAGCAGATGAAGATTTTACTTGAGAGTCACACGAATGAAATATTACAAAGAAACATTGGGCACAATGTCTTTAGCAAAGTAAAAAGCAAGATTTATTAGACACTCTGTGTATAACAGGCCAAAATATCATTGAAAGTGATATTTCTCATTAGTGACCCATTTGTCCATAGTTGTCACATCTATATTTTATGTAGAAATCCATAGGACTGTCATAGAATTGTATATAAATAAAAATTTTGGCCAAATGAGTTTGCTGGATCTGATTTCTGTTGCTCCTTACGTATCAGGGCTCCTGGTCCTACTGCTCAAGATTTTAGTTCTGAGACATGCTACCAGCTGAAACTTTGTGTCAATTCTAAGTCTGCAGTAGATTGTAACTTTCCCCTACATGTATATGCTTATGAGTGCAGACACACGTGCACTCAAGCATATTTAGAATTAATTTTGAGCAGCTCGAGTAGTTTTGTCTATCAACCTAAGTTCATTACAGGATCTGTGGCAGTGGCAGAGTTAAGTAGAGAGCAATTCCTGCCTCCTGGGCGTTTATAGTCTAGTATGCAAAATAAACTGAACAGAAATCACTTGGTATGAAACGCAACAAAGAGCTCCTGATTACTTTTGGAGGGGGTATCAAAAAGACATTTTTTGATAAACTGGTATTTAATTGAACCTTGAAAGATACATGGAACTTCAACAGGTAGAAAAAAGCAAGAGCATTTTAACTGGAAGCAACAGTGTGAAGAAAGACAAGAAAACCAAAAATGTTGAAGCAGAGAGAGAAAAGGAAAAAAATTCCAGAAAAAAAATTTTAAGTTAAAAGAATACCAAAAATTGAGGAAAGAGAACTCTTCTTGCCACTACTCCACAACATGTACAACTTCTCACCTTCCTAATAGCTTAGGTATATAAAGGCATTATTCTTGTTACTACTGATAGATGAAAATGCTCAAGTGAATTTAAAAGACAAATGTGAAAAAACACTTCTTAAAATAGTGAACTTCAAAATCATGTGGTCTCAGAATGAAAACATCGTTGAGAGCCATCTTCTCCAACTTTCATGTAAAAGATACAAATACTTTCTCTCTTCTTTCTGTTTTTTATTCAGGTTTTGTTTAAATTCACTTGTTGACATATTTCTTCACTGAAATTTTCAAGATAGCTTTTGGAAACCTCTTTTCTCTTGAGATGGTAGTCGGAGGAAAACCATCCAGTGACCTACTTGTTTGCCCATCCCTGACCCCAAATTAGGAAACTGGGAACACATTCTTTCTTTCTGCTTAGACCTTTGGTATTTTTCTAAGTTAAACACACTCAGATTCTTCAAATGTTCCATATGAGATAATATATATACACACGCATGTGTCTGTATGTGTCTTTGTGTGTGTGTGTACAAAATTCCTAAGCACCCTGGTATCTTTTTTGGGGGGCTAGTTTCCAGGCTTGTGAATCTAATGAACCAGAAATTCAAATCAGATCAAAGGTTTGTCAAATAATTGCATTTAAAAAAATCACTATCGTATATCTAATTTCACCTTTATTGTGTAAATAAAAATATAAATTTTACTTAAAAAGTAGGAAGAAAATAATCTCAAAATAAAACAGAGCCTGATAATGACTTAATTTTATCATACATAGCAAAACTCTGAAAAACATAGTCCTTATTTTTCTCATTTTTTCCCATTGATTAGAGAAAAATCTCTTCATGGTCACCAGGCCAACAGTTTGAAAGCTCTCTTCTATGTGACCTCTATTTTGTCAATATCTCTTTTTAAAATGTCATATCGGAATCGAACACAGTACTCCCAGATGTAGTCTTATCATGTTTGGACATGTTCCTTGTGGTAAGTTGTTATGAGAGGTTCGGGGATTCGATCGGAGACGTAAAAGACACTTTCCACTCCAAACAAATGGACTGAAGGTATATTTTATTATATAGAGGATAGTAAAGGTGACAGTCTGCAAACAGATCCAAATAGGTCAAATATTAAGAGGGAAAAAACATCAGCCCGACTGGAAAGGGAAAACACCCACATCGGCTGAAGAGAAATGACACAAATCAACCAGAAAGAGAAACACCAGGTTAACCGAAAAGAGAACACACCAAATCAATTACTTCATATCAAATCAATTACTTCATATCAAATCAGTTACTCACAACATCCACGCCCCACTGCCGGGAGAGCCCTGTCAATCGACGCGGCTGGGCAAGGATCACACGTCCTGGGTAAGGCGTCCCTTCCACAGGTGGAACTCTCACCGGGTCTCAGTTTCCAGCAGTTTTTATACCATCAGTAATTTTCAGAGTAAGCAATTACAGAGTTTGCAGAGCAAGCATTTAGTGTTCCCATGCACAAAATGGTTATCAGTGGCGTACGTGCACTGAGCCCCCTGGCTAACATCCCGGCCCAGTAGTTGTGTACGTGCATTGTTCTCTTTGGTTATCGTCCCAGCCCGGCACAGATGGCCAGTCCATCCCGTGCTACGACGCTCCAAGAGCCTTGAAATGTTACAACTTGCAACTCCCTCCGTGAGAGAAGGGCCAGTTCCCACCACGCAGAAAGCAGCTTTTATATTTCTTTTTGTGCTGGTGGCTGTAGGTCAATGGAGCGGCCAAACATGGCTGTACTCATGTCAAGACATAAGTGCAGCCAAATACTGCCTTAGGTATGTTTGTCAGCATTATCATTGTGTTTGCTGATCTTGCACTCAAAGGAAACTCTCAGACATGCCACTCCACATCTTTATTTGTGCAATTAACTTTTTGAACCTAAAGACAACACTTTATCCTTGTTCAACAACCATATCTTCTTGGTTTTGGCCCAGTATTGCATGCTTTTGGGAACTTTAAAAATAATGGTGATGTATAGCTATAAATTTTACTTTCAGTGTCTTCAGACTGTCAAAAAAATTGAGCAGGAAAATTATATAAAACTCCTCACAGAATGTATTCTGTGTATCAATAGTATGTCATATTTCTTTTGCCTTGACATAAATAAAAATTGAATCAGTTTTATGTACTTTAAAAAATTCTTCCAGATTGAAGTTTTGGCAAACACAGCTTTGTATTTCTTCATCATCTGCTCAACATTTTTTTATAATGAGTTTTTTAAAATAAAAATTGTATATATTTAAGGTATACAATGTGATGATTTGATGTACATTACATAGTGAAATGATTACTACAGTCGAGTTGATTAACATATCATCTCCTCACAGTTACCATTTTTTTGGTGTGTGATGAGTGCACCCGAAAGCTACTCGCTTAGCTGGTTTCCAGTGCTCGGTACAGTATTAAGTATAGTCATCATGCCTGTACTTTGGATACCTAGACTTATTCATCCTTCATAACTGCAAATTTGTACTCTTTGGCCAACATCTCCGATTCCTCTCCCTCACCCAGTCCTTGGTAACCACTCCTTCTATGAGTTCTTCTATGAGTTTGATTTTTTTTTTTATTTCACATGTAAGTGGGATCATACAGTATTTGTCTTTCTCTGTCTGACTTATTTCACTTTGCAGAATGTCATCCCGGTCCATCCTTGATATCAAACATGGAAGTGCAGATATGTCTTTGAGACACTGATTTTGTTTCCTTTGGATATAGCCAAAGTGGGATTGCTAGATCATATGCTAATTCTTTTTTTAATTTTTTGAGGAATCTCCATGCAGCTTTCCATAATGGCTGCATCAATTTACATTCCCACCAATAGTCTACCAGGATTCCCTTTTCTTCACATCCTCACCAACATTTATCTTTTGTCTTTTTCATAATAGCCATCCTAACAGATTTGAAGTGATATTTCATTGTGGTTTTGATTTGCATTTCTCTGATAAATATTGATACTGAGCACCTTTTCAAATATCTGGTGACCATTTGTGTGTATTCTTTTGAGAAATGTCTATTCAAGGTCTTTGTCCATTTTTTAATCGGGTTGTTTTCTTGCTTTTGAGTTGTTTGAGTTCCTTGTATATTTTGGATATTAATCCCTTACCAGATGTATGGCTTGCAAATATTTTCTCCCATTCTGTAGGTTGTCTCTTCACTCTGTTGATTGTTTCCTTTGCTGTGCAGAAGCTTGATGCAATACCATTTGTCTATTTTTGTTTTGTTGCCTATGCTTTTGGTGTTATATCCAAAAAGTGATTGCCCAAACCAATGCCAAGAAGCTTTTTCCCTATGCTTTCTTCCAATAGTTTTATGGTTTCAGGTTTTACATTTAAGTCTTTCATCCATTTTGAGTTGATTTTTGTTTATAGAGTGAGACATTCTTCTGTATGTGGAAAACCAATTTTCCCCACATCATTTATTGAAGAGACTTGTCCATTCCCCATTGTGTGTACTTGGCGCCTTTGTTGAAGATCAGCTGACCATAAATGCATGAATTTTTGAAGTTTTGGGAAACACACCCTTGTATTTCTTCATCATCTGTTCAACATTTTCAAGAAATGGCTGCGTTGTTTTTTCGTGATCAAACACATTGTTTAAATTAAAACAACAACATGAAAGAAGATTTATTATTTTGCTGCCAAGAAATTCAACAACTAATTTGCAGTTAGGAAGAACCAGGAGCTAAAGTTCATTGGTAATCTCAGAAAATCTGAATGGATTGAAGCCCTATTGCAAAATGAATTAAAGAACCTGTAAGCGCAAGCCAGTTAACAATAAGAAAAAATGGCTAGAAACACTTAGAAAAGTAATCACTTGAAGAAATTAGAAATATGTTAAGATACTAGGAAAGGCCTTGGATAAGAGGACAAATATCCAGTGAAGGGCAAATGGCCAAACAGAGACCCAGGGCTAGAAGGAGCATTATAGAAGAAAGCACTTTTGTTCTTGTGTTGACTGTTTCCTCAAAAGATGATGAGTTGTCTGTGAACAAATTGGGAAGAGTCTGAAATCTCTTTGGAAGGATTTAGAACATAACCTGATTGACTTTAGGAAAGCAACTACAAATCTCATAAAAATTTGTTTTCATCTTATTAACCATAATATTTATGTCATGGCCAAAGTCTAAATGTTGTCTAATATAATCGTGAGAGACAATTTGAAAATTAATAGACTGGCAATCTGGTGTAGAAGAAAGGAAAAAGATACTGTTGTGTAATTTGTGTAATAGATATAGCATTTGACAGGTAGTCGAAACATCTGACACACCATTAATTACTAAATTTAACTCATTTAATATTTTTCTTTTTGTACCAGACAGCTATGATTGAATCTTTTCTACATATATTAGTGTCTTAAAAAAAATCTGGCATTTGATAAAATAGTAAAAAGTGAATATACTTTGCAAAATTTAAAATTTATATTTTTATTACAATATGTAAAAATTCCAAGTGCCTTGATTATATGAATTTCATTTGATATTATTTTAAATTACAAATGTAAGTATATATAAATGTAGTTATAGAATATATAAATATATACTATATATGTATAATGTGCTTGTAGTCAGTAATAAAGCATCGATTAAGTTTGAGAGAGAAGGCACAAATAAGTAAAATCAGAAATGAAAGAGGAGAAATTACAACAGACAGCTCAGAAATACAAAAGATTATAAGAGAATACTATGAAAAGCTATATGCCCAGCAATTCGACAATCTGGAAGAAATGGATAAATTCTTAGAATCATACAACCTTCCAAAACTGGATCAAGAAGAAGTAGAGAATTTGAATAGATCAATCACCAGTAAGGAGATCGAAACAGTAATCAAAAACCTCCCCAAAAATAAAAGTCCAGGACCGGACGGCTTCCCTGTTGAATTATACCAAACATTCAAAGAAGACTTAATACCTATCCTTCTCAAACTCTTCCAAGAAATTGAGGAGGCGGGGAAGCTCCCTAACTCATTCTATGAAGCCAACATTACCCTGATACCAAAACCAGACAAGGACAACACACACAAAAAAAGAAAGTTACAGGCCATTATCACTGATGAACATCGATGCAAAAATCCTCAACAAAATACTAGCAAATCGCATACAACAATACGTTAAAAAGATTATACACCATGATCAAGTGGGATTTATTCCAGGGATGCAGGGATGGTTTAACATTGGCAAATCAATCAACGTGATACACCACATTAATAAAATGAAGAATAAAAATCACATGATCATCTCAATAGATGCAGAGAAAGCATTTGACAAGATACAGCATCCATTTATGATAAAAACTCTGAGTAAAATGGGTATAGAAGGAAAGTACCTCAACATAATAAAGACCATATATGAGAAACCCACAGCTAATATCATCCTCAATGGTGAAAAACGGAAAGCTATCCCTCTAAGAACAGGAACCAGACGAGGATGCCCACTGTCACCACTCCTATTTAACATAGTACTGGAAGTCCTAGCCAGAGCAATCAGGCAAGAGAAAGAAATAAAAGGGATCAAAATTGGAAAGGAAGAAGTGAAACTCTCACTATGTGCAGATGACATGAATCTAGAAAACTTTTAGAAGTAATAAACGAATACGGTAAAGTTGCAGGATACAAAATCAACGTACAAACATCAGTTGCATTTCTACACACTAACAACGAAGTAGCAGAAAGAGAAATTAAGAATACCATCCCATTTACAATTGCAACAAAAAGAATAAAATACCTAGGAATAAACCTAACCAAAGAGGTGAAAGAGCTGTACACCAAAAACTATAGAACATTGCTGAAAGAAATTGAAGAAGACACAAAGAAATGGAAAGATATTCCATGCTCTTGGATTGGAAGAATTAACATAGTTAAGATGTCCATACTTCCTAAAGCCATCTAAAGATTCAATGCAATCCCTATCAAAGTTCCAACAACATTTTTCACAGAAATAGAACAAAGAATCCTAAATTTTATATGGAACAACAAAAGACCCCGATTAGGTAAAGGAATCCTGAGAAAAAAGAACAAAGTTGGAGGTATCACACTCCCTGATTTCAAAATATGCTACAAAGCTATAGTAACCAAAACAGCATGGTACTGGCACAAAAACAGACACACAGATCAATGGAATAGAATCGAAAGCCCAGAAACAAACTCACACATCTATGGACAGCTAATCTTTGACAAAGGAGCCAAGAACATACAATGGAGAAAAGAAAGTGTCTTCAACAAATGGTGTTGGGAAAACTGGACAGCCACATGCAAAAAAATGAAAGTAGACCCTTACCTTACACCACACACAAAAATTAACTCCAAATGGATTAAAGACTTGAATGTAAGACCTGAAACTATGAAACTTCTAGAAGAAAACATAGGCAGTACGCTCTTCAACATCGGTCTTAGCAACATATTTTCAAGCACCATGTCTGACTGGGCAAGAGAAACAATAGAAAAAATAAACAAATGGGACTACATCAAACTAAAAAGCTTCTGCACAGCAAAGGCAACCATCAACAAAACGAAAAGACAACCTAACAGTTGGGAGAAGATATTTGCAAACCATACATCTGATAAGGGCTTAGTCTCCAAAATATATAAAGAACTCATGCATCTCAACAACAAAAAAACTACCAACCCAATTAAAAAATGGGCAAAAGACCTGAATAGACATTTCACCAAAGACGATATACAAATAGCCAACAGACACAAGAAAAGATGTTCAAAATCACTAACTATCAGGGAAATGCAATCAAAACTATAATGAGATATCACCTCACGCCCGTCAGAATGACTATAATTAACTAGTCAGGAAACAACATGTGTTGGAGAGGATGTGGAGAGAAGGGAACTCTCATACACTGCTGGTGGGAGTGCAAACTGGTGCAGCCACTATGGCAAACAGTATGGAGATTCCTCAAAAAATCAAGGATAGAACTACCATATGATCCAGCTATTCCACTGCTGGGTATTTATCCAAAGAACTTGAAAACATCAATGCATAAAGATACACACACCCCTGTGTTCATTGCAGCGTTATTCACAATAGCCAAGACTTGGAAGCAACCTAAGTTCCCATCAAGGGACAAATGGATAAAGAAGATGTGGTATATATACACAATGGAATACTACTCAGCCATAAGAAATGATTAAATCCAGCCATTTTTGACAATGTGGATGGACATTGAGGGTATTATGCAAAGTGAAATTAGTCAGAGGGAGAAGGTCAAATACCATATGATTTCCTTCATTAAGTAGTATATAATAACAACAATAAACAAACACATAGATACAGAGATTGGATTGGTGGTTACCAGAGGGGAAGAAGGGAGAGAGGAGAGTGAAAGGGATAATTCGGCACATGTGTGTGGTGATGGGTTGTAATTAGTATTTGGGTGGTGAACATGATGTAATCTATGCAGAAATAGAAGTATAATTATGTACACCTGAAATTTATACAATGTTATAAACTAGTGTTACTGCAATAAACAAAAATTAAAAAAAAATTAATTAGGTCTTTTTTAAAGAATAATTATTTATTTTAGTTCAATAAACTGTGCATGGATGAGATGAATTGATCTAACCTTGTAACTGACAAATAAATAGATGTTTTAAAAGCAAAACAGTCAAGACAGTCAGTTCTTTCTACTTAATCCAAACATCAGTTGTTTGGCAACATATAGCTATTATTTTTTAATCTAAATAATGTTGTCCAACTTTTTACAAAACAGAGATATTCTTCAAGGTCAGTTTCCCATTAGCTTTGCCTTGAAAAAAGGCCTCCATAGCATACAAATGCAGCTTCTCTCTTACCTCTACCGTGGGGAAACCAATGTGAAATGTTATTGGAAGATACTCGACTGTTTTGCTATGAGTCTTAAAGTGATTCATCCACTCCAGAAAGGTTAAGGCAAGCCATCCAACTGAAACCTCCTAAGCCTACAAAATAGGTTATTTTATGGTAAAGCAGCTTTCCTTTCTAAGTATGCGTTGCCCTGGAGGAAATGATGTTACCACTTCAGAGTGCTTAGTAACATCTTCCACTCAGCGTTGTAGCTCACAGAGATTAATCAATTTCTGCTCTGTTTTATCACTCAGTAAAGAGGCTTCCAATTTAAGGTTGCCCCCTGTCAGACTTTCAGCTGTACACTCTAGGATGTAGTCTTTAATGGAGGCTTTCTATGTTGCATTTTTTTTTTTTGTCTGTCCTGCATTATAGAACAGATTTAAAAAAACTAGTTATTTCAAATTTAACCCTTCTTAGCTTTCTAAATAAAAAAAATCCTTAAGAAAGTTTACTTTCTAATTTTTAATATTTTATTTTATGACACTTTAGTGTAAAGGACTTCCATGGTAACATTTAAGAAAATACCATTTAGGATCTGTGATTCTCTACAAGAATTGTCAAGTGCGTACAGTATAATTATTATTTTAGTGGAAAACTAATATCTGCTTAAAAGTATTCTTACCTGTTACTATAACATCACTATTTGTGGGTTCGTTTTATTTGTTGCTTTTGTTTGTTTTCTTTTCCTTTTTTTTTTCATGTTAAAGAAACCCAAAATTATGTTGTGGTGGCTAGGGATTTGCCCCAAAGAATAATTTTTATTTCCTTTTTTTTCCCTTTTCTTTCCTTTCCTTTTCCATTAAGGTAGGAATTCATAACACTAGTTTCATTCTAAAACACTTCCAGATATAAAAAGTAAATGGATTAAATTTATGATGAAACTTTTAAAAATGTGATGTTACTCATTTAGTATGAGTTAAATACTGGCTAAATAATTTCCTATATCCCTTTCTTGAGAAATTCGGTTCCCATGGTTACTTTATGCAAGACCTGGATAGACCCTCCTGTTGGACAGCTTGAAATTCTTCTTATATTTCTACTCTAGATGATGTCATTGTCGTGAGCTGGCTACATCTTCATGCGGATGGTGTGCTGAGCCTCTAGGCTACGCTCTCCAATATGGCAGCCGCGGGCCACATGTGGCTATGAAGCACTTAAATGTGGTGATCAAGACTGAGGGAATGCTTTTATACAATGATATTTAATTTCAATCAATGTAAATTTAAACAGTGATGCAGTGTAAATAAATTTACATTAAGCATATCTTTATTGTTTTGCTAAGACTATATTTGACCTTTGAAATTTTAGCATCTGATTAAGATGTACTGCCAATGTAAAACACTCACAAGATTTTGAACATATAGTATGAAAAAAGGAAGTAGAATAGCTCAGGAATGATTTTTATTTTGATTACATGCTGAAATGATAAGATTTTGGATATATTATGTTAAATAAAATGTATTATTAAAATTAATTTCATTTTATTTTTTTTTACTTTTTTGATGTAGCTACCAGAATAGTTAAAATTACTTACGTCGTTTGCATTACATTTCTGTTACACAGTGCAGCTCCGGCAGTTCAGACAGAGTGAGACAGTGGTAGGTCTCTACATAGAGGTGAACTTGGCAGTAAATTTCCACGCAGCTTAACATTTTCTCCATCATTACTGGTTCTTTCCTTTTTAATTTATTAAGGGAAAAATCATCTTAAAACATAGATTTCTCTTATTGACAATGTTAAAAAGATTTCCTAGGGTTTTAATATGCCACGTGCCATATATAAACATTATACCCTGGGGCATTTCCCAAATTGATTTCCAAGGAATAGCTCTCAAGAATAGCATTTTATGGGTCAGATGATCAGATCTTGGCAAGCATAATAATGGTTATGTGACTCACTGTGTTGGTCATCTTTTATTCTACTGTCACAAATGGCAGTACCTCACATAGCATCCCACGTGTATATACATATATATTTTATGTTATTTGACACTCTCCCCGTGGTTAAATGGCCTTTTCCATATGGTTGACTTTAGATTCCTCATATTCTTTCTCTCCCTCTTTCCCTCATTTTCACACCATCCTTTGTGGGTAAAAGAACAAATAATGTAAGTAAATCAGATAATGTGTGTGAAATCCCTACCCCAGTGTTAGCACATTAATTTTCATATGCTAAACATTTCTAATTCTTATCACTAGCTTCAGTTAAACATTGAAAACTTTAAGTTAAATACCAGAGGGCATTCAATGCTACTGATTCAAAAATTATTCCTGACTAATGAGTATTAATTAATTCTCAGGTCAGTTAACAAATATTTATTAAGAGTTTATGTTATGCAAGGAACTACGGTGTCAACAATGAGATTCAGCAGTAATAGACACACGTGGAATTTAATAATCTGACCTTGTGGAGAACAACTGTATCAGTAAACAAATGCCATATATGTAGGAAAAACATCCAGTGCTGATACAGTATAAAGTATATTCATTTATTATGTTGACATTTCCTTTTTGCCCCTCATGTTAAACAAGACGTAGAACTTGTTAAACAAGTGATGTGGAGCCCCAAAGCAACCATTTGCATATAATAAATGTAAAATAAAAGGGAGTTTTGTGTCTTATAAACCACAAACTGAATTTGAAATATTTTTATACACTTCAAATTAATAAAGAATATGAAATTACCTACTGAGAATCAGAGGGACCATTACTTGATAGAATTTCCCTGCTTTCATTTTCTCGAGCTTTTCCTCTTTTCAGAGTGATTTAACATAAAATATCCATCTGATCCCCCAAAATAAGTAGAGAAACTGGGAGCATTTGTCACCGTGCCGTAAAAGAGCAGTTAGGTTACTGCAGTTGAGGTTCGACTTTGTCATTTTGTTAGAAGTGAAACCAGTACTTACAGAAATAACACGAACTTTTTCAATTGATAACTGATTCGTTTACGATGTTCCTCATTAGTAATCAGAACAGGGAAAGTATTTGGTGAGACATAAAATCATTCTATGGATATACTTCTGATTGTATGCAGGAAACAAATCAGTAATAATTAAATTTAGAATTAAATATTTTACCTTAAAGATTTTTTTTTAATTTTAATTTTTTACAATCCCAGTAGGGAGTCATATATACATTTTAACAGTGAGTCAGTAGATTAAAAAAAAAAAATCCAAAACTCTTCTTGAAGAAACACAGCTCTCTTCTGAAGAGTTATTTTCCAGAAGAAGGGACTATTACATGACAGAATTTTAGTTATCTATGTCTAAAAAAGTGAAAGACATAAGTGTGGATTATAGAATATGGGCATATAAGACTCTCCACTAGTTCCCACAACTGCCTTTCAAATATTGAATTTACACCAGAATTTGGCCATCTTGCAAAAATGTGAGCCTATTTAAAAAATGTTTATTAAGCTAGGTGTTTGAGGAAATAGAGAAACAGAGTGGATAGAATTTGGAGATATATTCCTTTGGGTAAGCCAGCCCTGGTGGTCTAGGGGTTAAGGTTCCACACTCTCACCCAAGGCCGGGGTTTGTTTCCCAGTTACGGAACCACCTGTCTGGCAATTGTCATACTGTGGTGGCTGCATGTTGCTGTGATGCTGAAAGCTATGCCACCCATATTTCAAATACCAGCAGGGTCACCCATGGTGGACAGGTTTCAGTAGAGCTTTGAGACTAAGACAGACTAGGAAGAAGGACCTGGCGACCCACTTCCAAAAACCTTGGATATGAAAACCCTGTGAATTGCAGCGGAGCATTGTCTGATATAGCCACGGAAGGTGAGAGGAGGGCACAAATATTGTGCCTTTGGGTTTGGATCTTGGTATAGGTGTTTTCAAACATTTTGACAGAAAGTAGAAGCCACAGTAGTCTTTTAGCTACATTTCAGCTATATCACACAGCTAGTATAGCAATAGAACCTTGTTTTATCTCAGAATGATAGCCAAATGCCTACACGAAGAAAAGAACATTTAATCTTCATTCAATTTGATTTTTGGGAAATATATGAATGCTTGCTTGAAAGGCCCTGTTTAAAGAGTTATTACATCAAGCATTGAGAAGAAGCTTCAAAATTCTAGTGCATCTGCAGCAAAGTTGTAGAAAATAACTACTTAAGAATCAGACTTTTTGATAATAAAATTCCCAGGTAAGTAGAGAGTAATTCTGCTAATATGCAGTTGTGGATTAATCAAAGAACAATCCATCTCAAAAAGTCTATGCTAAAACAAAATGCTAAACCGAGAAAAATCAAGTTCTGTAATGGAATGTTTCCCATAAAATCTTGAAAAGAAACCTTATTTTTTCCCCCGAACAGAATATCTGTTTCCTTCAGACACAGATTAAGTCATCACTGTTTATTAAGCACCTTGGGGTGAGCCCAGGATCTGAATTATTACACTGCCTTGCTGGCTATAATAAATAATAAATATTGGTTCTATGTCTGAGAACAGGAATTCTCTGGTTTGAGGGTTTTTTTAAAATCAGAAAAATATACATATGTCATGATAAATATTTTATTATTTTTTTACAATTTATCTATGTGAACCCCATTATGAAATAAAAAGGGAGTGAGAAATAGGTTCAGATCTCTGACGGCTAAGAAGCAATAGCAGTTTCAGGGATTAGAACTTTAAGAGACTTTCATAGTCATCTAATCAAACAATCTCACAAACATTTATGGAAACTGGGTGCTGGCGAGCGTCTGCTGTTTGATTAACCTCACACAGCTAGTATAGGACAGAAGTGAGAGCACATTTCTCTCCTGGTTTCTTAACCCTCAATCAAGTGCTCTTCCCACTATATCAGAATACACCCTACCTTTACTCTTGTTTTGTGTAACTTTCTATAGATGAGAAGAAAACCTGCTTCAAAAGTTATAAAAAAAATAATAAAATCATAGGTTATCTTGTTTCTATTTCATCTGAGTTTTAGTTGCAATAAAAACCAATGTTGGTCTCCCTTTGCCTCTAGGTACATCTTGCTACAGTACTTCTCCATCATGGATTGGAGCATCAATAGTGTCGAGTTTGTTGAGAGACTTTTATTGAAGTTGATAATGACTTCAACTTACTTGTTGCAGCTAATTGTGAATATAAATGAAATAGAATGAAAAAAGCTGTACAGTTGAATCATTCATTTAGGCCTGTTGAGGACTACCATATGCCACACACTGTGAGAGGAATGAAATATATAAATAAACAGATACTTTTTACTAAGTTCTTCTCAGCCTAGAGTTTAATCTTAAGGTTTCTGCTCTTATAAACTTGCATATGTCTTGATATTGAGAGTGTAATCATGTTAAACCATGTCATAAGAGACTATGTATAATTTTCAAATGAGAATTTATTAAACTTCAGTAAAAATATCACTTTCACAGAAAGCAGATTCCTCCAGTTGGCATAGCCAGCATTTTGTGTTATTGTTACCACACCAGGTCCGTTTTTGCCCACCACCCAGAAAGCCAATCACCGAGATGACAAGATTGCAGAGAGAAGGGTTTAATCACAAGGCAGTCAAGCGAGGAAAACGGGAGAACAAGTCTCAAATCCCCCTCCCCGAAAATAGGGACTCAGGAGTATTTATGGGGAAGGGGCAAGGTGGTCTGAAATGATTGGAGGTGAGGAGAGATGAGGTAATTAATGATCTGGGCAGGCATAGTCAGGCTTCATGTCTCTTCATAGGACACAAGTTCACAGAATGGTGGCATTGACATTCCCTGAGGGTGGAGTTCCAACCTCTTGCCGTCAAAAGGGCCCAGTTGACGGGTTGGTGGTCTCAATCCAGCCTGAAGTGGACAAGGGTTCAGTTACTGAAAAAAATAGCTCAAACACCCATTACCGTGGTAAACCAGGCTCCAGGGAGATGTCATCTACAGGAACCTAGTGGAAGTCAGATAGCGTATTGCCCAAACAGCACGGTTAACAATGGGTAAGTTTATCATGCAGATTTAAGTCTTTGCCTTCCATTCTGATAAGTTTCTAGGTAAGGCCATCCCCTCCCCCCCCTTCTTCCTGGTACAGGGAAGAAAATACCTTTACAAATGGAGATTTTCTTTACAAATGTAAATGTCTCCTATAAAGGATATCCAGAACTAAGAATGGGCTTAGCACTACCCACCCAGGTACCCAGAGATGTCTATGGTGATGTCCTTTTCTGGGGGAAGGCCTCCCATCCCAAACTCATTTGGTCAGTTAGTGGGGGTGGGGGTCAAAATGTCATTCAGGCAGAGACATATTTTGAGTTGGCAAATTCCAATCCCCCATAGTTACTAGATGCTTAATCATCGATGGCTGTTGGCTCGTTTCATTATTGTCATCAGACCTACAAGTGAAACCAAATATAATCTCACGGTTGTTTTGAGGTCACGGAAGAAGAGGAAGAAGCGTAAATTGCATGGTTCACAGAGAAGAATGCACTGGACCCTTCTGTAGGGATGCGCCTGTCTGCCTTTGGCCCTCCTTTCTTGAATAATTAACTCTAGGCTGATAAACTGCACCCCTCTTCTGACTGGTAAATTTTCATTGGTTTATTTTGACGTATTAATGTGTTTGGCCAAGTTTTGGCCTTGGGGATCTCATTTTTTAAAGACTTTACTTACTTACTTATACTTTAACAACAATTTATGCTTTAGCGACAATTACTGCCATCAATGAATCGCATGCCTAATATTCTTCAGGCATTTTGCTGAACTTTAAATGCATAATCTGCTTCAAATCTCACAAGCCTATGGGATGTGTCTTCTTCCCTTTTTTGTAAATGAAAATGTTCACATCTCAGAGGGCTGAAAGAGCCTGCAAGATCTCACACTGGATTAAACCCAAGTCTGTCTGACTCAAAGCCTTCTCTGTGCTTCATTTTTACAGTCACATCCCTGCCTTACAGCCAACCGGGCTGCACCTGATACATACCTCTGTCTTTTCTTTTCCATTCCCTCTGTTGTAACCTTAATTCTAGGCATCATTAGCTGCTACCTAAAATACTGGACAAGCCTTCTACAAGGATTTTACAACTCCCCTTTGTTACCGCACAAAGGGCATGATCTGCTCGCCATGAGACAAAAGCCAATTGTCAAGAGGCAAGATAGTGGCAGAGAAAGGGCAATTTATTAAAGCTTGCTAGCAAGGGGGAAGATGGCCGACTAATGTCTAAAAGAACTATCTTAAGGGGACACAAAATCTTACAGCAGTTATATAGGCCAGTGGGTTATAGGGGAGGGGGTTAGGAACGTTGATCCTCTGGTGTTACAGACTGAGAGTGCCACAGCAGTTCTTTCAGTTTTCATTGATGATGGCTATCACCATAGACTCTGCCTGGGGGTCATCACATTCCTAAGGAACTCAAAAGAGCAAAGTTATCATCTTGTTATAGCTGGGAGGTACATGCACAAGCAGGGGTCGTAAAATCTACAGGGCAGTTAGATCTCCTGGAGAGTGCAGACCCAGCTGGGTTAGTTTGTCAGAGGTCATTCAAAGTTACAACAGGGTTTCTTTTCTACAATATAGCTTCCCTCATGTCAACCTTGTCTTGAGCTGGTATTACCTTTCCCAATTCTAATCTATTTTACACAATTAAAAGATCAATTTTCCTAAGCCACATTCTGATCATGTCACTTACCTTTGAGAAAAATCATTGACGCTCCTCATCATCTGCATGAAATACTCAAAATTCCTGGTCAGACATTCAGTGCACTCCATGTCTAGCCTCAGAGTCTCTTTCCAATCCATCCTCCCACTCACTCCCTTCACCCAGCGGATGGTCCAGCCAAATGCAAACACTCACTGTGCTCTCCATACAAATCTGCTGTATGACCTCCGTATGTTTCTCATTCCTTTTACTCTGTTAGGAACATCTTCAGTTTCTTCATGTCTATATCCTAACCATCACTCTTGACTTAAATCAAATGAGGTTTAGCCTATAGCAATGGATTTGGTATATAACCCATGGTTCTTTTCTTCTTTAAATGCCATCTCAACTGATTATCCCAGGTACATTCCCTCCCATGAGCTTCCATAGCACTTGATCTGCACTTCCATTATGACTCTATTGCTTTTAATGTTATACCGGAGTGATTTAAGTGTGCCTTTTCCTCCCAGAATGTAAGTTCCTTGTCCCAGAAGTTGAGATTGAAACAAGGATTTGAGTGCAAGCAATTTATTTTGGAGTTGATATTAGGAAGCACTTGTAGGAGAATGGGAAGGGTGAGACAGGGAAGGGAAGGATATATATTAATAAGCAGGTTATTGCTCTGAGATTCAGTCCTCTGGGAATCTGTAAGATCTCCTAGTGTGTCCCTGCCAGGGAGGAAGAAGCTGGAGTATTTATATGCCAAGTTCCCTTTGGCAATGGCTGAGGGCCACACCCAGGTAAAGTTAACTCCCCAGCTCTCCCAGCCTGGCCAGCGCAGACTGAGCCAGTCAAGCAACCAGAGAAAGCACTCAGAGAGAACACCACATGGTGTGCCTAAGGAAGGGGTGTACTGAAGGAAACGTGTGGGGAAGACTAACAGTGTCTGCCCTACACCTGCAGGGCAAAGCCTTGTGAATTTATCTCTACATTCTCCATCGTGTCCATAACTCTTAACATGATGTCATTCATTCATTTGCCCGTTCATTTAAAACTATCTACCTAGTGTCTGTTAGATGCCAGGCCTCAGGCCAAGGGTTGTGGATATATCCATGAACAAGATGGATATCAGTACTGCTCACATAGAGTTTACACACCCTGAGAAAGGGGCAGTAAATAAGGAAAGAAATAAACAGAGGGATAACCTCTGTAGACACTGCTTAAGGGACACCTGTAAGCAAAATTTTGTTTGCCCACAGCTAAGCTAAAGAAGAAAAAACTACATCAAGAGCATTTTTTTTTAATCCAGGTAGCTCAGCTAAAGGGTTGAGAAATGTGCCAGTGGGCATGATTTAATATGGCTGTCTTCATATATTAAAAGAAAAATAAAAATTATCCTAAGTTATTTATTTATGGCATTTTTTTCAATTATATAATGTTTTCGGTAATATGAAGCCAATAAGATTGCCTCTCAAGAATACTGTATAAAAGCTGTTAAGATAGGTGCTTAATAGCTGTTTCTCATGAATGATGAAAGCATTTGTCTTTTTTCATATCTTCACTTTATCCACAAAACAATGCCTAATTTAATAATAAATTGATCATTTCCTTGACCAATTTGTTTTTGCAAATATTTTTCCTAGGAGAGGTTAAATTATTTCCCAATGTATAATTACTATTTAGTAAGGTTTCTCTGTGAAATAGATAGAAAATATTCTTTGCTATATTTGCAATTTGGGAAAGCAACACTCAGAGAAAGTCACAATAGTTAGTGGAATTCCAACATCCAATTAGCACCATAATCTAATGTAAATAGTAGATCTTGGAATTGTATGTCAAATACACCATTGATGAGTCCATACATATTGTCATGAATAAATTTTCTTAATATCGATTTGATTTTGTTGTATTATAACTAGCAAAATGCTACTCAGACAGGAGAATCAATGTTATGCCTGGCATATAGTGGGAACACATTAATGTGTATTGAATGAATGAATGAACATTATGGTCATTGCCACTCTAGCTCCTGGACTTAATGATACTGAAGATGTTCTCCACTACCTTCATGTCCAACCCTTCTCCACTCTCACTCATTAACCCCCAGAAATAGTTCACTTTTTCTTCTTTACATTCCAAAGCATGTACTACTTAATCCTTTGCTATGAAGGGTCCAATGTGATCTTGTTTTCTGATCCCCAAGAAAACTGGCAGGAATTGGCAGAGTAGTCCACCCATTTGGCAAACCGTTCTTGGACCAGTGATGCATGCAAAATATTGGCTATTTATAAAATAATTGTGTGGACAAAGTGAGTACATTCACTAGTATTGGCAGGCACCTAGGTTACTAATAATTTGATTTATGGAAAAATAGGTGAAACTAATATGCAACCATTTTTAGCGTTATAATTATATATATTAATTTTATTATACTTTGCCTATGAAGCTGAAAGATTAATCATGATTAATAATCCAATGATAGATGCTATGTAATTTGAAGAAATTCAGTGTAAATTACATTTAATTGATTTTTAAGTAGTTCTACACTAAGTCCTCCAAGCCAAAAATAATAATTTGAAAGCTCCATCCTTTAATCTCTGAAGATAAAGAGAGTGGATATAATACTATCAACAGATACTTCATGGATTATATCTATGCTGATTCTATTCTATGTTTTTTTTTCCTATTCTTAATGGGATATTCTCATTCTGTATCTATCATTTCCAATGGGAAAATACATAGTTTTCTATATTCATAGGTAATTATTTTTTACCTGAGATTTATAAAAATATTATTTCTGGAATATAAATTATTCAAAGCATATATTAAGTCATACAGATTTGAATGCACTGTAGAGTTTAGTTCCTCTAGGTCTTAGTAAATAATACGGTTTACCTTGTACAATGAGGATGGCATTAGTCCAGTAATACATTAGATATTTATTTGTCACCATATGTTCCTGATGATTCGGTGAGGTTAGTATCAGCAGGTGAGACAGTTTGTCCAATGTATGACCAGAAAACCCCTGCAGCTAGATTTTTGAGCAAACATGCTCTTTGATTAGAAAATTTTACTTCAATTTTCTCTTCACAAAGTATACACAGCTATTTTAAAAATGATTGACTTCGTTTCTAACTGCATTTTTATTTACACATTCTGAAGTTGTAGAGGAAAAGCTCTTAATCTATTGTTGTTGAGCAAAGTGGTATTGTTGCTTCTCTGTGTATTCTCGAGTTACTATTTATTTGACCCATGTTGACTGCTAGGAGGATGAGAAAGAGATGGGGAAAAAGGAATGGGGAGAAGCAGGGAGATTGGCAAAGTGCAGGCCTATGATTAGACTCATGTAAGACTCATATAGTTACTGGGCACTTAGTCAAATGGAGGCTATCCATCAAGGTCATGAGTCTACAGAACTTATAAAAGCCAATCAGAATAGAAAATGGTGACCTCTTATCCAGACCAAACTTCTCATATGCAAAAATAAATGTCAATTGGAGGGGCTGGCCTGCTGGCGTAGTGGTTAAGTTCACACGTTCTGCTTTAGCGGCCCCAAGTTCGTCGGTTTGGATCCTGGGCGTGGACCTACTCACCACTCATCAAGCCATGTTGAGGCAGCATCCCACATACAGCAACTAGAGGGATGTACAACTATGACATACAACTATGTACTGGGGCTTTGGGGAGAAAAGGAAAAAAGGAGGAAGATTGGCAACAGATGTTAGCTCAGGGGCAATCTTCCTCAAAAAAAAGAGAAAAAAAATATCAATTGGAGAATATTCTAGAAAGTATTACAGTATCCTTTTCTGTGGCTGGACATAAAAGAAATGTATATACTATTAACAATTTTAATGAGAATGTTCTAAAGTATCACCAACTTACTCCTAGAAACCAACACTTGAATGAGATGGATGATAAGGAGGTGGTGGTGACTTATGTTTTCATTTCGTTGCCTTTCCACAGTAAAATGGTGCTGAGTGCAGAGACCTATATTTTTAAATGATTTATTGTTGTGCCTTAGTATGAAACTGACTAAATCAGATCCATTTTTACTGCTTCTTGTATGCTTGTATTTATGACTGTGAAGAAATTTTATATTTTCCAAATGACTTCACATGTTTTAATACCACTCTGCCCAAATCATGCATAGATGCATTTTGTAGTCTTCAGAAAGAATATTCTGACCTCTACATTAGAAGAGGAAGAACCAAATTGTTTCCATTTGGCATACAGACTCCCAGACAGCAGTGTATTCTACAGTAGGATGGTTCATTTTGCAATAGTTTTATAGATAACTGATGTCTTCATATAAAATGTAAAAAGAAATCTACAAATAGTTAGGAAATTTGTTTCAACTCTAGTTCCTTCAGCTCCTCTGAAAGTTATTTGTGCAAGAGTATACAGTAAAACCAGATAAAATGTAGCATTCTATTTTGGCTCCTTTTTCCAGCAACCAGCAAATTTTTTAGGGTTAAGATAAAATAATGATTATAATGCAGAATGTCTAAATGGCTAATAAACATGGAAAATGATCACCTATCATTATCAAAGTTATGTAAATTTTAATAATAGTGATCTTCTAATTTTCCCCATCAATAGTTTAAAAAATCAATTAGTTTTAAAATGAGAATATCTGGTCCTATTTAGGACTCAGTGAAGGGGAATTCTGTACCACACTGGAATGTTGATAAAACATATTTCAAAAATAATTTGGCTCAGTAAGCTTAAAAATATTTATCACTTTTGACCTAGGAATTTCATTTATTGTTTGCTATACTATAGAAGTAACAGAAATAAACCGCTGAGAAATGGTTTCATGAAATCATTAATAATAATCATGAGAACTGGAAATTGTGTAATGGCTAATAAAGAGGTTACTGGGTGCTGTTGTATGACATACTCTTATGCAGCTATTAGCAATGTTATTTACAAAGACTTAATAATAATGTTTTAATGTTCAGAATAAAGGAAGACCATGAAATGGTTGATGTGGTTCTCAGCTGGCTTCCAAACTGGTTGAACAGATAAAACACGAAGTTACAATTCATGGAAATATGTGTAATTAGAAATGCAGACCTGCTCCAATGGTTGGCAGGCCATCAGGATTTCCTCACTGCCTGGGAATGCCCTGCCAAGTTAGTCCAGGAAAAATGATGTTAATATGGCGGACTGGCTTTCCTTTTGTTTTGTTTTGAATTTTGGAGAAGAGTGTTGCTGGCCTCTACCCTGGCACTTCTTTCTTAGCCTGTTATTAGCTATGAGTCGAAATTAGCTATGAGTCTTTGATTCACTCTGGCTTTTCTCATAACTTGTTAACTAAAAGCAGTAACTTAAATGACTAGAATTTATAGGCAGCGGGACTGAGCTGAAAAAAAAAGAGAGACTGTTTAAAACCCATAACATTTGAATGTTGATCTAACACCCAAATGGAACAGTCGGGGTGTAAAATGTAACCTGGGCTGTGCTCTATCCTTTGGAGTTCTTTAGAGAACTAAGAGTAGGTACATTTTAAAAACATTCATAACTAAGCAGAAAGGAGTGGGTAGGTTTGCCGTTTATTTGTGTGGATTTATTCCCGCCTGCAAATTGCGGTATCTTATTTTCAGGGAAACCTACTGACAGCAGCAGTAGCAGGGGTGTAATCAACCTGCGTGAAGAATTCGACAAGCGAACTCCAACAAGGAAACATTACACCATCTTAGAAATGTGCTGCTACTGCACTCTGATGACGGTGTCCAAATTTCTTACAAACACAGTGCAACTGGTTAGATATAGCCGATTAGATGTGTGTGTTGAGGTATCTGTCTAGGTGCAATTGTCAGAGAAGCCATAAAATATCATCTTTGTCCTTTTACATTCCTTTGGGCTGTACGTCATGTCGTATAACCAGTCCAGTCGGCACACAGCTATTGTCAATATGGCGGGATTGTTCCTGCCCTCAGGGTCTTTATAGTCTAGGAAGGAACATAAGATTAACATAGAAATCATTTCAATACAAGATAAAATGAGATAAATGCCTGAGAGGGGCATACAAGTCAGAGTAGAGAAAAATCACTAAAAATGTCTCAGGCGTTCACGAATGCACTCTTCTTCTCCTTCTTAGGCAAGACTACATTATATAGCTTTTCTATTATCTGCGATGAAGCAGTCTTCAGATTCCAGTTGCGTTTCTGCATTATCCTCATGCCACACACAGTTTGTGGGTAAGAGGATGCTGGAAGAGAAGCCTGTCTTCTCTTCACAATAATTGCTAATGCTGTGAATTCAGATCTGGAAGGTTTCAGCTATTTGTACAATATCTATTGTTTTTACTGACGTGATTAGATATTTTAGTCAAAAAAATGATTTTATGATCACGGCTTCTAAAGAGGTCTGTTTGAGGAAGTGCAGGTAATCCATTTTTTCTTTCCTCCTCTGCCACTCACCCCGCTCCCAGCTTAATCTAAGAGTAAAGAAAAATTAAACATATGTGCATTCGGATGGGGAATTTGGAGAGGCGAGCTTTTCTGATTTTACAGTATCTTCCTGGATAAGGCCAGCTAGTCAGCATTCGAAAGCCAGGAGAGAAAGGCAAGTTGCCAAGACTCAAATATTGGCTGAAAACATTTGGCCATTCTTTCCAAATTAATTATTTTATTCATCCAACCATGTAATATTCCTGATCACTTGAAATCTAGAAATGCCCATTATTTAGTCTGCCACAAAGCATATTGGCTCAGTATGCCTTTATTGCCTAGGTCTAGTTGTCATATGTGGAGCTAAAACTTAGTAAAAGCAAAATGTATTATTATAATCCTCTTTCTCTGGGACTCTGATGAGACTATGTGGTCTGGGTTACTATTTCCCACCAGGGGTCTATGCAACTGGATCAAGTCTCTATCAGTGTTTCTGAGCTCTCAACCCACCAGGTTTGCTGGTGGATAATCGTTTTCACCATGGGCAGGCAGGCTCTCCTGTCTGCATCTGTAGATTTTTCTCCCAGGACTGATAGCCTTTGATCCCACAGACAGCCAGATGAGGTTTAGTTCACCGGTCAGCTGCTATCTTACTTCCCCGTGTGGAGGGGGATTCATAGCAGTGTCTAAACTTTGGTCCATAATGGTGCCTAGAGTGTAGTGGGGGAGAAGAAGCAGAAGGAAACTGTCATCTGGAGGATCTAATGTAATATTATTTATACAAATCACTAGCGTACAGTGAGAGTACCTTCAATAGTAGTTCTCATCATCATTAGTAACGTGAGCACATTATATCTTATTTTATATCATCCTAATAATATTCTTATGTGATAAGCATTGTTATCTGTATCATATGAATGAGAAAACTGAGGCTCAAAGAGATCAGCATTTTATCCAAGTCACCCATCTATTGGCAGGAGGAGCTAGAACTGCATCTGTCTGGATCCAGAGTTTGTTTTCATTAGGCCACAGATTTTACTATGAACCGCAGCTTAAAAAAAAACATTATAAGTATTTTTTTTCTGTGTGTGTGAGGAAGATCAGCCCTGAGCTAACAACCATGGCAATCCTCCTCCTTCTTTTTTTCCCTTTTTCTCTCCAAAGCCCCAGTAGATAGTTGTATGTCATAGTTGCACATCCTTCTAGTTGCTGTATGTGGCACGCCGCTCAGCATGGCCCGACAAGCGGTGCGTCGGTGCATGCCCTGGATCCGAACCCCGGGCTGCCAGTAGCGGAGCGCATGCACTTAACCGCTAAGCCATGGGGCTGGCCCCTATAAGGATTTTTTTAAGACCACTGGTACTGCAGTAGAAAAGTTAATAAATTTGCTCTATCCTGCAGCTAGCCCTTGGCTCCTTCCTTAATTCCACTGTAATGCTTTTTAAGACACAAAAAAGATCTATGTGTTTTCTCCTGCCTCACAGTGCAACAGCATAGATGCTCCGGAGTGATGACCTTCCCCCAAGTCAAATTGTAGGGTCATCAGTGGCTGATACTACTTCATATACTAGCATAACTAAGTGACCTGGTAGGAAGACCACATTCGTCTTCATATATCTTCTGTTCTTTTGCCTCCCTCTTCTCGGAGGTAGGTACAAATTGTATCCTAGGAACAACTTTGATGTAACATGCTATCTAAAGGTAACTATATACATTAAGCTTCACTAATGACCCTAGTGGCTTTTAATGTCATGATATTTCTGCTAGTTTTTTATGGCATTGATTTTCATTATGTAAATTAGAAATTAGTAAAACTTCTTTCCTTAGTTTTAAGGTAATACAAATATATCCCTATTTAGGCTAATACTAGTACATGCCTTTGCTTTTTAAAGCAGCAGTGGATCTAAGATGTATTACTGTCTGACTATTTATGTAATTTTGCTTTTTAAAGACACATCTAGATAAATTAAAATGTATAATCTTCCATGTGACTGAAATTCTGTCACTGCTTGTAGAAATTCAAGAAGAAGACAAAATAAGTAAGATTTAAACCATTCTAAATAAACAAAAGCCTTCAAAGTTGTTACAGTATGAAGTTACTGTCTTGACTAGGGTGATCCAGGAGTGTCTGCAGTAAACCGTAGGTGCGTTTTGGGAGGTGGGTGACAGGAGAGTGGTTCTCAACGTGCTGCTGTAACTTGTGCACCACACTCTGAGTCACTGAGGCTGAGAGAGATTCGGCATCTGTCTAATTTAAGAAATTGCCGTAAGGCATGAATGACTAATGGATTAGTGCTCCAGGCATTTTTGTATTCTAATAGAACTTGTTAACCCAAAGAAATGCCCAATATTTCTAGAGGACTCCAGTGAAGGTGCTTTTGATCCAGGAGTTCCTTCTCTTCTCTAGGGGCCTGCCTTACTTCATGAATCTCCATATTAACCCATTAAATTAGCACAGTGTATTTTAAGCAATGGTGCCTTTACACCCTACCCCTTACATTTCTCTGAACTCTAAAAATAACTTGGGGAAAACCAAGTTTCTACTGAATGGGTGAGCTATATACAAATTTGTATACACATGTCTTTATGGAGGAAGGAGGAAAGACGAAGCAAAGAATCAGTGGTTAGGACCCATTGCATATGTTATTCCATGTGTTGGCATGTTTTCTGTTATAGATTTATATTACTTTGCTTACCTACTTATCATGACAACGAAAGTAGGCAAAAGATGAGGGAAAGCCTCAAATCTCACTATCGAGAAAAGTAGGTTAGAATACACAAATACCAGGAGGCACAGATTCTCCTCTTTTCTCTAGTCCTATAAAAGACTTCAGAGGAGCCACTTGCACTTTTATGAAGGATGTGTCCTAGATATGTGGGTGAATAGTCATGTGGCAATCTTCTGAGGAAATGAGGGGAGAGTAGACCTATTCAGTAGCAGTTGGAGCACCAGCCTCGCTCTTGCACAGAAGAGAAGGAGACAGGAACACCAATTCTAAATCTGGGCAGCATGGCTTCCTGCGAGGCTGCCCCAGCCACTGGATGGTTTGGCTTCTAGGTAGCTAGTACATCTTTTCAAGTGCCCACATCGTTCAAAGCACTGCCAGCAAATGAAAATCTCTGTCCGTACTGCACACAATATGGACATAAAATCGAATGGAATTGAAGTCAATGCAAACCATCTATGTGTATGTATATATATATTATACATAGATACCATGTGTATACTGTTGTATATATGGATTCAGATTTATAGTATATATAGTATAATATATAGTACAGTGTTCAAAATCAAGTGAAAAGAATCTCGAAAAGCTTCACGAAGAAGGAAGAAAAAAGTTGCTCCCCAGGGAGCTAAGGAAGACTCAAGAATTGCTAGAAATATGGGGGATAACATGTGAGGAGTTAACCTATGAGGAATGTCAGTTTACAGCAGCAGTAAATTTCTAACTCTTATTTTCCCTTATTTGTTTGTTTTTCCTTATCATGCAGATTCTTACAGTTTCAAATCTAGATAGCTCTATGGATAATTCTGAAGGGCAAAGAAAGCTGGAGAGAAGGGTTTTTAGGAACTTTCCCGTTTTAAACTATAGCATAAATTAATATGTGGACCCTCAAGTACACTTTTCTCAACTATTAACCCCAAGGCATAACATTTTATTGAAAATTCACATATAAAATAAAGGTTGCTGTTGAGAATGAATCATGATATTGTTGTATTAACTTAGGGATAAAATTTTCTTACAGTACACAGGGGTTTAATTCATCTCCTTGTGAAGATACAGGATGCCTTCTACACCTTTGTGCAAAGATTCCTCCCACAGTTTGTTTTCTGGAAAGCTAGTCAGGGTACTAACGTCCTAAGAAAGACCACAGCAAAAATAATATTATGTAACGCTCTGATGATTCTCATTCCTGTAATGTGTACTGTAGGAATAGCTCTCATGATCTCCCAACATTTCCGGCATGCAAATCCCTCTCTCAGATCAGCATTCCATTAGCATACAGGTGGCGTGTGATGCTAAGCACTTCATCACTGGTCTGAGGCCGACAACCCAGAGGTAATTTGCAGTGTTTGTGTGTTGCAGTGTCCCTAATTGTGCACCGACTCTGAAACCAAGGATTTCCGTGCAAGCTAGCCTACAGAGATGAGTGTTGCTTTGTTCCTGCAGTATCGTGAGCACCTATTTTAGACTATATTACTCATTTGCTGACTTTCAATAAAAGTTAAATAAACAGTGGCAAGTCGCTCTGAGATGGTTACCTGATTTTATGTCATAGTGTCAGGTACCCCAAAGCATTAAAGAAATATGACATTTTTATTGAAAATGATTTTCATTTTTAAAATTGTTTCTGAGATATCATACATTAGTACAAGGTAATGCTGAATGTCTTTTAAGGAAAGTAAGTATTAGATGGGAATGCTAGGAATTATTAGAGACTCGCTTTCAACTCCAGCCAATGCATTAAATCAATGAACACAGAAATACTGGGAAAATTAAATCAAATTAAAGTCTCAAGTTGAATTTATGTCATGGCTAAAGGTAAAAAAAATACTCAGCAGCTAATATCAGTCACAACAAAAATGAAAACAAATTCAGAATCCAGAGTCCTGTTTAATTTTCATATTATGGAGGATATGGCTCAGTCATTAGATAGGAGAGTGTTGATTGAGCCTGAATCCTTCTGTGTTATGCAAAATTCATGTATCAGAAACATTTTCAATAACTCATTTGTGCTGACTTCTGTGAAAAGAAATCCCTTTATTTAAAGCAAAATAATAATAATGAGAAGAAGATTCTTAACGGTAGGTCTGTATGTAGAAGCTTACTTTATGAATGGGCTTTCTCATTTTTCCTGGAATAAACAGGTCTTTGATCTTCCCACAAATTTAGCAGCAGACTTAGAAAATAGATGCTGCAGAGATTACGTTGTTAATAGTCACTTGGAATGACTTTTGTTATATTGACCAAGAGTTTTATGGATCTGGGAAGTTTAATATATTTTGACTACATTGCATAGAGTAGACACTCAATAAGTACTGTGACAGACTAAGTCAGTTCTAGGCATGTGTCTCCTAAAGTCCATCCAGTGTATAACTATATGTGGCCAAAGGGAGCTGTGCAATTTCAGTTAGTTTGATCCATTTTAAACTAATTTATAAAATTAAAAATACATTAATACCTAACATGTTAAGAGCATCTTAATGCATTACATTTCCATATTTATTTTTTCTCAGTAGCAATGGAATTTATTACAAATAGTAGCATCCCATTACAATGAGGCAGAAAAAGAGATTTATGATCGGCCAGATAGGGGCTTAGGTCAGGGATTGGCAAACTCTTTTGTACAGGGCAAGATAGTAAATGTTTTAGGTTTTAGGTTTCACGGTCAATGTATAGTCTCCATCACACATTCTTCTTTGTGATATTTTTTTAACAACCATTTAAAAATGTAAAACTATTCTTAGATCATCACAGTACAAACAGATGCATTGGGATTTGGGGCTGTAGTTTGCCAGCTCAGTCAAATTCAGTGTGTAGTTAACGGCCCAAAGAGTAAATGCCTTCTTTTCAAAGGCTATTTGGTGCGTCTCTTAAGGGGAGTCATTTAAATTAGTATTCTCTGCCATGCTGAACAAACATGTCTGACATAGGCCATTTATTAATCTTGAGAAATTAGTCAGAATATCTTCCAACTACTGCATGTCCTTATGTTTTTCTCTTATTGTAGCCTGTTCAATGGATGTCTTTGATCCATCAGTTATAAACGCTTCCTTTGCCCTTGGACCTGACATCTCTGCTATGCCTCCTTCTGAAGAAGAGACCGGTTTCCCACTTTCAAACCAGTTCGTACAGTTCAAAGAGGAAAAACTCTTCTGTAATTTCCTCACAGCTGGGTTCTTCTTCCTCTCCAGGTTCACAAGCTGAAGAAATTGCAGGAACTGGTCCTGGAAGCAAGGACTGGAACAGATGCCTACTGCTGGACTCATGACAGCTTTTTGTCTTTCCCTGTTGTCCTCAGGGATGCTCCCAGGACCACAGAGTACTGGGGTATGAAGTCATGCAGGTCCTAAAGGGATGGATAGCAATTCCCAAGTTCTGAAAACCTTCAGTCTATGGAACTCTCATGAGAAGAGCCACAAGACCCAGAATATTGTTCATGGAGAGTTTTTGGAACAACCCATAGAAAGTCAACTAGAGATAGGGAAATAATGCATCTATTCATTTTAACTTTTTACAAGATTATTTTTGTTTGTTTCCTTATGTATATTATCACATTTGTGTGTGTGTGTGTGGAAAGCTGTGCCTCTATCCTCTTTTTTAGTAAAAGACACAATGGTCTCAAGTCTGTGGCTCAAAACATGCCATTATCATAGGCAGTCTTGTATCATTTTAAGATCTTCTTTTTTTCCTTTTTGTCAATTTTCTTCTCTGTCATGCTTGACAGAATTCTAGAGGATCTGAGGCAGAGGCAGAGGTGTTCCTCATATGCCTGGGCCTCTGTTTTGACCAAAGTCTAAACCTTCAGATATTAAAATCTTTCTATCTCTATTCTTTGAGGGAGCTATAGCTACACAGAATGCATCCATGAGAAGTTGCCTTTACATAATATAGGATCCAGGTAAATATGAAAGGCGGCACTTCCTCAAAACTTTAAAATTGTCTATACTCGAAGGCAACTGCATTCCTTTACAAAATATGACTTCATGTTGAAATTGAGCACTTGAATAGCATCTGGTATGAACTTTGTTTGGTCAAATATCAGAATGTTTCTTATTTGGTTTTGTAAGATAGCTTAATATGCTTTTCGTGGCTTCAAGGACATAATATGATATCTCAGATTAAGAAGGAAGAAGAGAAGAGACGCTGAAACACAAGTGCTCTGCCACGTATTTGGCTGCCGTGCTGGGTGAATATGACAGAGCCCACTTCTACTCACTCTTGGAAAAATGGAAATCATGAGTGAGCTGCATTTTTGTGCGTCAAGGACATAAAGATGAAAGAAAAATAAATAGAATGAAATGGAAAATGTCAATCTTTGTGTCTTCACGCTTTACATATTTACTAACATTAAGCAGCAGTAAAATGTAGATAGATGATAGAAAGATAGAGAAATGGATGGTAGATTGGTAGATGACAGATAGGTAGACATAGATGGGTATAGATATAGATATGTGTGAATATACGCTTCCATCCCTCCTGATATGTGTGTGCGTCAAATGGCACATGGAAAGTGCTAAATGCCTGGTTTATTGTCACTGTTGTCCCTTTAACATCAAAATCTTTATGATCAAAGAAACTTAGCTGAATGGGTTTCCCAAGTGATGCCCAGCAATATGGAAAAATAACTACAAAATCAACTGTTTAATTTACTCCCAATCTGGAATTTTACGATCACTAATATTGGGTTGAACAAAAAGTGCACCAAGTACTTTACTTTTGGTCTACTTAGTAAAGATCATGGTTCTCGGGCCCCTAGTTGCAGTACATTAATGGGCAGCTATGAGTTGAGATGAGGATGTTTACTTCACTTTTTCTACTCTTAACAAATGTCCCCTTGGCAAGAGTAAAAATATTGACATTTCTCTCATAATTCAAAGCATATTATAGACATATTTCTAATTTCTGGGCAATTAGAAACTAAAACAACAAAGAAAGTCTCTGCGGGTTAAAATGCAGTCCACAAAACATTAATGTGTTTAGGGAATTGATCCTGAAAATAAAAATTTCTCTAAAAAGAGAAATATAGACAGAGCAATTTGGAGGACATATGTATTAAGTTATTGAGTGAGTTGTACTTTATACAGAAGTAAATCTGATTGTCATGAGGCCAAGGAAACAATTATTTTAAAAGTGAAAAAAAATTTTAATTTTAGTTATACTTGTTTTCATCCAGACGCAAAAAAATTACCAACAGTCATCAATAAATTATCTATTACCTTCCATTTCTGGATGATACCTTAAGAATGAACCCTTTAAAATTGGAATGAGAATGGTCAACAAAATAAACTTCTGAATTATAGTGTAAATAGTGTAGGAAAAGCCCTTCCTAGAAAATGCACATTTTTTGTGCAATGTTTTTTCTTTTTGATCAAAATCTTGAAGCTGGAAAACTGAGAAGCTAATATCACTGCATAAATGAAAAATAATCAGTTTTATCAAGATACTGGCTACATTAAAAAGAAAAAAAAATAAAAATCAAGATTGTGTATTTTCCTTCCGGAAGATGATTTCTTGTTTTGTGTTAAGGGAAATTTTAGGAACGTGTAGTTGATACCATGAGGAAGGCGTGAATCTGAAACTTGGAAAAATAAAAATGAAGAATTGATAAAAGCACAAAATGCCAAACCTTGATAATAACAGCTCTTGGAGTGGAAAAGCAACAGACACAGAACTCTTGGGAAACTGGGCATACAAAATAGTCTTGAGTTTCTCCTTAAAGAAAAAAATTCATGAAACATACCTCATATATTCATCTTCAATTTCCTGCGAGTGTTTTCTTTGTAAGCAATAGTACGTCTTCGCAAATTAATTTGCAACCATCTGTTCTCCTATGTAAAAAGAATCACTTATTCTTCAACTTAAATTATTCAGCTTAAAATTTAACTTTGAATATATCTTTATCAATAAAATATTCAAATGGACAGGTAAGTGATATTGATAAATACAGTAATAAATAACAGCGTTTTGACTCTTTATACAGTTTTTCATATTAAATTTAGACGAAACAGTAAAAGTTGTGACTAGGGAACATGTATCAAAGATAAAATATGAAAAAGGACAGAAGAATTTCTGATCCAGGTAAGAAATATCTGTGCCTTTCTGAAGCCCAACTGAAATGGAAGTGCACTGAGGGAAACAAAAGAAAAATCGCAGCCCAGATGAGGGTCCACTTTATTTTAAAGATCCTTCTGTGCAGGCCAGTTGGATATTTGGAATTGTTTTATGGGTAATTCAATAAATGAAGCCACTAAACTAATTCCACTTAGTGCCTGATTACTTCAGGTGGAATTTTTATCTTAAAATCACACAATTGACGTTCTTTTCAGTTTCACTCTGCTGTTTAACCAGCCTTCTTATATCTGCGTTGGGCCAATTTTTTTCTTCCTTCTCCTTAAGTTTATTCTATTTTTATGTGAGCTGCAAGGGACCATTTAAAAAAAAAAATTCATTGGGCCCTGTTGATTTTGAAGTCTGAGTGTATTTGTGGCTAATGTGTAATTAAAACATGCATTTCTGGTAGACAGTGAAAAGCCTCAACTTTTGGATAATCTATAAGAAATTAGCAAGAAACATTATTTTATATGATAAATATTAATACAGTAAATTATATAGTATGTATTTACACTAGTATAATATGTATGCATACAGTATATTATTTAATGTATAACTACAGCCATGTGTCATATGTAGTATATATTATATATTTATACACTATTTTATACATATGCTATATATATTACATATTTAACTATAGTAATTTAAATTAGTAACAAATTGTTAGGTTCTAATTATTTAATTTAAATTTTAAAAATGATGCACTCAACTCCAGTGGTCCAGTGTGTCTCTGCAGCTGTCACAGTTGATAAGTGCAAAACTCAATTTGCAAAACTTCCTTAGATTTGCTGAAGAAAATCCTATAAAGTAGACATTGTATATCTTTGGTGCCCTTCTGTTCTTGCTTGCCCACTGTCTCATCTATCTCTTTTTTGACTATCAACTGGGTATTATTTTCCAAGAGTTGGCTGAAAAGAGTTAACACTAGAGTATTTCTATTGCAATGGAGAGCTCTCGACATCCATACTAAAAATTAAACAGATAGTAGTGAGACTGTGGCATTTCTGGACAAATGGACCTGCCCAGTTCTCAACAGGTCTTAAAAAAACGGGGCTTTTGAGTCCACCTCATGTACATGTCCTCACAGTCCGAGATAGGGAACATCGAAGGCAAGGTATTTCAGTCTTACCTGTAGAGAACAGTAAGACTCCAATTAATTGATAGCTTCATACTTCCCAAACAGCAAAGGAACTTTTTAATAATAGCCGATTTTATGGAGGAGAGTTTACTTTGATACAAATGCAAATTGGATACAATTTTTGGCCATGGTTTTAAATAAAACCAATATAAAAAAAATAACATCTTATATATGTTGTTCTGTTTTCTATAATTTAACCACACCAAATTTGGACTTCTTTAAGAAAAGTAAAATGAGACCAACCGCCCCCCCCAAAATTCACAGAGGATGCTTGAGGTATATAACTAGGGGAATTGAACCAACATATTAAGTGTATGTTAACTACAATTTGACAATGTACGTAATGGTCTAGCCAGCATTTTAAGAGGGATTTTGCTCTGCTTTGGATGCCTACTATCAAATTTTAATGTATGTATATGTTAAAAATCCTTAATTAATTGCTCCTTTCCTAATGACCAAGAAACACATTATATTAGAAGTATATTGACATTGCACAATTTAAAATGAAATTTTGGGAGCCAGCCCCGTGGCTTAGTGGTTAAGTGCGTGCGCTCTGCTACGGGAGGCCCAGGTTTGGATCCCGGGCACGCACCGATGCACCACTTCTCCGGCCATGCTGAGGCCGCGTCCCACATACAGCAACTAGAAGGATGTGAAACTATGACATACAACTATACAACTCCTATAAATAGGAGGAGGATTGGCAATAGATGTTAGCTCAGAGCTGGTCTTCCTCAGCAAAAAGAGGAGGATTAGCATGGATGTTAGCTCAGGGCTGATCTTCCTCACACACACACAAAAAATAAATAAAAAAATAAAATGAAATTTTGGGATATGAAGGTAAGTGTGGTGGGAAGAGAAACACAATGTAGCTTTAGCATCATTGCCTGTATCTTCTATATTTAATGGACATTATCATTCAATTGGAACACTGATTAATTGAGAGTTTTTTGGTTTGAGATCTAATGAGCCAATGGTGTGGAGCTGAGAATTATAAGTCCTCATTTTAGACCCCTAAGATAGGACATCAGAAGAATAATGCAGGCCGACATTCTATTGCTTTAGGTGGTGTATACCACTAGAAGTTTTACTCTCTACTGGAAATCATATTTTGTAAACCTATGGTTTCTAATCCTGACTAGCTCTAGCTCTAACCTATAGAAAGAACATAATTCTGTAATTCTCCAGTATTTAGGGTAGCTAGTGGTTTCTCAGCTCTCCACAAATTAGAAATATCCTCTACAAGAATTTGGGGAGAGAGCACGTTGGTAAGGACAGTTAGGATAAGAAAGATTGTCCTAAATTTCAATTCTAAAGTAGATGACATTTACTACTTTTTAATTAATTAATCAAGTCATTAATTAGCTATTTCTGATACGTGCATGAGCTGTAGGGAAGAGAAGGTTGGGGAGGCATTTCATGACAGGAACCAACGAAATGATGAAAGATGGGTACCTGAATTCAGAAATGCACTTCACAGGTAAGACCTCAAGCTTGATGGCTGAAAGTCTCTTTCTTTTTTGAAAGTAAGCGAGTTGAAATGCTTTGCAGAATTTAAAAGGGCAGCAGGCACCCTACTGAATGAATAGCACTATGAATCTTTAGCTTTCAGATGTGATTTCCTTCTATGCTTTCATTAGGATTCTTCCCTTTCAAGTCACAATCCAGTCTATAATGCTGACAGTCATATTTAATCCCTAGAGAAAATTCTAGAGTTTTCCACTTGGAAAACATTGAAAATGTGCTTTTTGTTTCGATTGTTGATTGAGTAACTCAAGGAAATGCATTTTCTGCCTCGTATATTTACGTTTGGCTTATCTTTTATTGTGCAGTTAAGACCCGGCAAGCTCACAGGTTGACCAGCCCAGTCTAACTCACGTTCTTATAATCATGTAACCCTTTATTCTTATTGCAAAATTTATGTGTGTGTGTATATATATATACACACATATACAGAGTTCAGAGATTGTGTCTCTTCTACCTGTTACATATTAGGCATTCAATAATTATTTGTTGAATGAATGAATGCACATGATATTTAAAGAGTGTTTTAAACCAAGTGTAAGAGATTACCACACTAAACTTGGGTGTTAAAGAGGAAGGAAAAGAAAGTGAGAAAGAAACTCATGAAGAGAAAACACCAAGGTACTGTGTCATAGAGAAGATGAAAAAGAAATGATACTCACTTCACAAGTCAAAATTCGTGTTTGTAGACTTAAGTTCATCTTAACTCTCATCCTGCCACCAGGTCACATATTATTTGCTTTGATTTGTACATGATCCACCTTGAGAAAAGTTTCAAAGCAGGTCATTGAGAGTTAGTTACGTGGAGCAGGGAGCATATTCTAGTTGCCTGTATCCCCACAGCTGCCAACAAAACACCTTGCACATAGGAGATATACAGGATCCCTTAAGTTTTGTATTTGCATCTTTCACAGCTTTATTTTTTCCAGCTTTGAGGTCATGTCTAAGGAATTTAATGCTTAATATATTTTAAGAGCTTACAGAAAAATGGATTTTTTGAGCTCTTTGAGCTCTTTTTGAGCTCCATGGATAGTAATGCAGTTTTCTGAGGGAGGAATCCATCCCAAGTTGGAACAGTCTGACCTGACTAGGCTGAATGCTTTAAATAAAGTATTTGAGTTTGTTATAGGAAACCTGAAAGTGGCATTTTATTACTTCCATTTTACAGATGAAAATAAGGATTAGCGAGGTTTAGTGACCTGCCTGGTAGATGTGGCTGGATATACCCGGGTTTTATCTCAGAACTATCTGGATGCAAAGCCTTTCTCCCATGCTCTGCTACTAGAGCTACAGGCAGACATTCTAAGGGACATATTGGTGTTGTGAGGGGAACTGCAGGAAGGCTCCACAGGAAGAGGCTCCATGGAGGAGCAGACTCACAGCTTCAGTCCTGCGTCAGATGGTGCCCCTTCCGCCCCTTCGGTTCTGGAATACTGAAGTCAGGTAGCCAGAGCCAGAAAGGACGTGACTGAGCTTCCTTCTGAATTCCTGTTACATGAACCATCAAATCATCCAGTTCCAGGGGCTGTTTCTCCTTCTTTCCCTCAGTTTGGGCTCCGTAAATGCAGAAAGGATATGGGCACCACGCTTCACTTTACGACAGGACCCTGTAATGAATTCTATGAAGTTCTCTCTCTCTCCCTCGCCATCTCTCTCCCTTCCTGTCTCTGTCTCTCTCTGTCTCTGTCTCTCTCTAAGTCATAGGACACATGTAATTCCGCCAGAATGTCTTCATTTCTCAGCCTGCTGAATGCTTCATTTTGAGTTTATGAAGGCCTTAAATCTCAAAGGTTGAAAAAAAATCTCTCAATGATGGCTTCTTTAATTTATCATTCCCCAGAGTGTGTGGATAAACGGAGTATGCCAAAAGCCTTGTGAATGCATATGTGGTTCGAGAAAGTTTAAAAATATTCCTGAGACGATGGCAGGAATGTACATGAGAGATCCGCAGTCACCAGAACGCCTCTTCCCACTGTGGTTCCCCTCTCTTCCAGGAGAGAACAAGGAGGATTTTATACATTCTGCTTGCCACCATGAGGCAGGAAGATTGGTATAATGAGAAGCAAAAATGCAGATTGAGGCTATCCCAGGCGTCCATCACTCCCTGGGAGTTAGATGTTTGGATTCTGCGAGAGAAGCAGTCGGCGGACATTCTGGGCAGAGGCCAGCAGTGAGAAATGCCTTCCCAGGGGACGGATGAGCCTGCCTGCAATTTCCCGCAGCACGGGCTGTGCAGGGACCTGGCCGTGGTTTCTCCCATGCGTGTGGAGAGAGAAGTCGAATGTGCAGCACACTGGAAAGAGCTGTATTCTGCGTATTTTTGCAGGACCACATGGAACTTGAAATATTAAACCTGCTCTATTTGAAACGCACTCTAGCATTAAAAATCAGCAAGTCTGTAAGTGTGGACTCGGCCTGCTTGCACTGCTTACTTCTCTAAATATGCAACCGTTTGTGTTTTCACTGTGTTCCCGGGGGCCTGTCAGGGCCTCTGGGCTGGACTGTGGAGGACCATATTTTTCTTTAGTCCTGGGTGCTGGTGGAAGATGATGAGGGACCAGCTCACTTGTTGAGATGGCAGGAGAAAGAAGCAGACGTGCCAGTAAAGCTATCTTCATTGTAGACGGTATCCCCCAAGAAGCTCTAGCATTTTCATATGTGTTACCTTTATTTCATACAATTTGGTGCATGATTTCCAGAGCCTTCACAATCCTGCCTTTGATAACTATTCCAGAAATGAAAATTATGATTATTTTATTATATGTTCCTTTATATATTTTCAAATCCAATGAAAAACTAGTCTTAAACTAATGCTGCTTCAGAGTAAATAACGCACTTCTCAAATTCCAACATAACATTCACATTATGCACGTGAAATGTCCACAAGGAGCTCTAGCATTCATATGGATACAAGTAGATTTAGAAAGTAATGTCTCCTGTTATCTCAGTGTTCAGTTCAGATTTCACTGTAAACGAATAGGATTTTGCTGGATTATTCTCCCAGTATGAAAAAAAAATGGTATAGGCAACCTTTGGTGTAAACAGATGTGTTTCAACCTGTGTCTACCCAGAAAGTGGGAGGAATTACTACCCCTGACCTAGCAGGAGTTTACTCTGAAGTGATCAGTCATTAAAAGGACGTGGATTAGGGGCCAGCCCCTTGGCTTAGCAGTTAAGTGCACGCGCTCTGCTACTGGCAGCCCGGGTTCGGATCCCGGGCGCGCACCAACGCACCGCTTCTCCAGCCACACTGAGGCCACGTCCCACATACAGCAACTAGAAGGATGTGCAACTACGATGTACAACTATCTACTGGGGCTTTGCGGGACAAAAAGGAGGAGGATTGGCAATAGATGTTAGCTCAGAGACAGTCTTCCTCAGCAAAAAGAGGAGGATTAGCATGGATGTTAGCTCAGGGCTGATCTTCCTCACCAAAAAGAAAAAAAAAAAGGACATGGATTAGAACTGCAGTGCAGGCAGATGGGTTATGCTTGGGAAAATAACAAACTCTCTCTGGTTCCCCAGCCAAGTTTCTTCCATCATTTGATTTGGCTAATTTGCTACTGCAATCTTTTAGGTAGTAAAATGCAGAACTTAAAATTCAATTCAACAGGCATTACTGGACTCTTAATACTTATAGGTATTATGCTTGGAGCTGTGGCTGTCATAAAAGCAATCAGAGCACATGATTGTCTTCAAGGAGATTTAATAAGGCAGATAAGCCTCGTACAGGCCTAATGAGTGGCAAGTTCATGGGGTGGAGATAATCAGAGTGCTCTGGGTTAAAAATGATGTCTAGTTGGAGGTGAGCAGAAGAGGCTCCCTAGAGGTGGTGAGAAATGAGAGAAACCACAAAGGTGGGATGAGTTTGGGGTAGGGACACAGTGGGTGGGGATGAGGAAGGCATTCCAAACAAAGAGAGAGACATGAGCACAGGAAGTGGGTAGATGGTGATCACTGGTGGGGAGGAGAGTGACATGATGCCACTGTTTTCAGGGAAATCAGCCATGCAGCTGTATTTGCAAAGAATTTGGGCGAGGGAAGCCCAGGAACATGCCCATAGAGAGCCATTTTATTAGAGGTTGGGTTAGAGGTGATGAAGGGCTGAATGGGGCAGAAGCATACAAGTAAATGTTGGGAAAAGGAGGAAGACGAGTACAGGCCTACCTGGTTTTATTGTGCTGCACAGATGTTGTGATTTTTACACCTTGAAGCTTTGTGGCAATCCTGTGTTGAATAAGTTTATTGGCGCAATTTTTCCAACAGCATTTGCTCACTTTGTGTCTGTGTGTCACATTTTGGTAATTCTCTCGATATTTCAAATTTTTTATTATTTGTTATGGTGATCTGTAAGCAGTGATCTGTGATGTTGCTATTGTCATTGTTTTGTGGCACCACGAGTGGCACTCATATAAGATGGCGAACTTAGATAAATGTGGTCTGTGTTCTGACTGCTCCACTGACTAGCTGTTCCCTGTCTCTCTCCCTATCCCCATGCCTCCCTATTCCCTCAGACACAACGATATTGAAATTAGGCTAATTAATAACTCTACAATGGCCTCTAAGTGTTCAAGTGAAAGGAAGAGTCATATGTCTCTCACTTTAAATCAAAAGCTAGAAATAATTAAGCTTAGTGAGGAAGGCATGTTGAAAGCCAATATAGGCTGAAAGCTAGGCCTCTTGCACCAAACAGCCAAGTTGTGCATGCAAAGGAAAAGTTCTTGAAGGAAATTAAAAGCGCTACTCCAGTGAACACGTGAATGATAAGAAAGTGAAACAGCCTTATTGCTGATATGGAGAAAGTTTTAGTGGTCTGGATAGAAGATCAAACCAGCCACAACATTCCCTTAAGTGAAAGCCTAATCCAGAGCAAGGCTCTAACTCTCTTCAATTCTGTGAAGGTTGAGAGAGGTGAGGAAGCCGCAGAAGAAAGGTTTAATGTTAACAGAGGTTGGTTCATGAGGTTTAAGGAAAGAAGCCATCTCCATAACATAAGTGTAAGATGAAGCAGCAAGTGCTGATGTAGAAGCTGCAGCAAGTTCTCCAGAAGATCTGGCTAAGATAATGAGGGTGGCTACACCAAAAAATTGATTTTCAGTGTTGATGAAACAGCCTTATATTGGAAGAAGATGCCATCTAGGACTTTCATAGCTAGAGAGGAGAAGTCAATGCCTCGCTTCAAAGTTTCAAAGGACAGGCTGACTCTCTTGTTAGGGGCTAATGCAGCTGGTGACTTTAAGTTGAAGCCAATGCTCATTTACCATTTTGAAAATCCTGGGGCCCTTAAGAGTTATGCTGAATCTGCTCTGCCTGTGCTCTATAAATGGAACAACAAAGCCTGGATGACAGCACATCTATTTACAGCATGGTTTACTGAATATTTTAAACCATTTTTGAAATCTGCACCTCAGAAAAAATGATTCTTTTCAAAATATCACTGCTCATTGTCAATTCACCTGGTCACCCAAGAGCTCTGATGGAGATATACAGTGAGATTAATGTTGTTTTCATGCCTGCTAACACGACATCCATTCTGCAGCCCATGAATCAAGGACAAGTTCTGACTTTCATATCTTATTATTTAAGAAAAACATTTTGTAAGGCTATAGCTGCCATACGTAGTGATTCCTCTGATCGATCTGGGCAAAGTAAATTGAAAACCTCCTGGAGAGGATTCACCATTCTAGATGCCTTTAAGAACATCTGTGATTCATGGGAAAAGGTCAAAATACCAACGTTAATAGAAGTTTGGCCAAAGTTGATTCCAACCCTCGTGGATGACTTTGAGGGATTCAAGACTTCAGTGGAGGAAGTAACTGCAGATGTGGTGGAACTAGTAAGAAAACCAGAATTAGAGGTGGAGCCTGAAGATGTGACTGAATTGCTTCAATCTCATGATAAAACTTTAATGGATGAGAGTTGCTTTTTATGAATGAACCAAGAAAGTGGTTTCTTGAGAAGGAATCTACCCTAGTGAAGGTGTTGTGAAGATTGTTGAAATGACAACAAAGGATTTAGAATATTATGTAAACCTAGTTGATAAAGCGGTGGCAGGGTTTGAGAAGATTGACTCCAATTTGAAAGAAGTTCTGCTGTGGGTAAAATGCTATCAAACAGCATCACATGCTACAGAGAAATCACCCATGAAAGAAAGACTCGAACAATACAGCAAACTTCATTGTTGTCTCATTTTAAGAAATTGCCACAGTCCCCCCCAGCCTTCAGCAACCTCCACTCTGATCAGTCAGCAGCCATCAACATCAAGGCAAGACTCTCCACCAGCAAAAAGATTACGACTCGCTGAAGGCTCAGATGATGGTTAGCACTTTTAGCAATAAAGTATATTTTAATTAAGATATGTAAATTGTTTTTTAGATATAATACCATTGTACACGTAATAGACTAAAGTATAGTGTAAATATAACTTTTTTATGCACTGGGAAACCAAAAAATTCATGTGACTCACTTTATTGTGATATTCGCTTTATTGTGGTGGTCTGGAACTGAACCCACAATATCTCCAAGTGATACCTGTAAAATACAACTATGGCCTTTCAAGTCTGGGTGCCCAGGAAACATTCCATTACCAGCAACGGAATATTCAGAAGAGGGGAGTTTTGATGGACGTGAGAGGAGAAGATCAGGAGCTGGATTTTAATCATGTTAGTGTGCGTTTGCTGGAACATCTGGCACGAATGTCTAGTAGGCAGGCAGAAATGTGGAATATGGAGCTGAGAAAAAGATCAGGATAGGATAAGTAGACTTTGAAAATTTCTCTAAAAAGTGATGGTCAAAGTGGTAAGCAGGATCATCACTGAAAAAGAGGACAATTGTAGAGGGAAGATGGTGAATGTTTACATTCATGGAAGATTAAAAAAAAAGAGAAACTTTAGACACATTGTGCAGGTGCAATTATGGGAGCAGCGGGCAAGCAGGGCAAGGCCTTGTTGAAACAGCTAAGAGGACATTTCGCGGAGATGAAAGGGCTCAGCAAGATTAAATATTAGAAAATGCAAGGAACTCTGCTAGTTTGAAAACTGAGAGGTTGTTGATAACTGTAGATGTGAGAAAATAGAAATAGCGCTTTCAAAATGTTTTTTGGTGGAAGAAAAAGGAAAATGGGTAACCTAAAAAGTGACTACGATAATACCATTTACTGAGTATCTGCTAGGGGCCAGGCACTATATGTAACTTATCTCATTTAATTCGAATGCAAACAGTATGACTGGTGATTTGGGGTAGAGAGAAGGAGATGAAGGCGTGGAGGGTATCACTTCACCCTCCCCCTGCTTTCAGCAATTTGAAAGATGATAGAGGCAGAAGATAGAACCTTGTTTTCTTTTTGAAAATCAGTCCTTTTCTGTCTGGATTCCGCCCCACCTGCCCTTGTCACTTCTTGGTTATAACTGCAGTGCCCTGGGCACTGGAAATGGCCTCCTACTCAACATCTCCCAGCTACCTCAGTGAACGCATTGTGCTCACTCCCGATTACACATCTCGTAAGTTTCCCGGATTCTCCTCTCCTTCCTTTTAAGGGTTTTCTAGCTCAGTTGTTCTCAAACCCTAGTGTGCATCAGAATCACCTGGAGAGTTTTTTAAACATGTGCTTCCTGGACCCCAGCTCCACTGTTTCTGATTCAGTAGGTTTATGGTGAGACCTGAGATTTTGTATTTCTAGTGAGTTCCGAGGTGATGCTTGTACTGCTGGTCAGGACACTGCACTTGGGGAATTTTGGAGGTTAAGAATATATTGGATTGGCTCTGGAGAGCATGCTAGACTGCTTCGAATATCTATCTGCTTGTCAGTTAGAAGAGGGATTTTGTTGATGTTTGGTCCCAGTGGATACAACTAGAATTAATGAGCAGAGGGTACAGGAAAATCCTACTGGCATAACATAAGGATGAACTGAGCTTAAAGAGAGGGCGCATCGACGTGATAGACACGGGCAACGTGGATGAGCTTCGAGGACACTGCCGTGGACACTGGAGCAGTTTCCCACGTGGATATGCAGTTGGAATAGATGATCTTTAAGCTTCCTCCCGAATCTAAGGTTCAGTGATTTTTATTCTCCGAAGTTCAACATTTTTATTCAGAGTTGCCTGGGCCTTCTTCCCCTTCCAGAACCCGCCTCCCCTCCCCACCATTAAAGCAAACAAACAGAAAAGGTGTAAAAAGGAGGTTTTCTTTTTACAACTCCACTCTTCCACCCACCGCTGTCAGTAATAGAGTTGATATCTGACCTGTCTTCCTGCCAAACTCAACATTCACAGCCCTCTGTGATGGGGCCTGTGACCTGTGTAAGGTCATAGCAACTGTTCGAGAAATTTCATCTGAAAACAAATCGATGTTTAGATATAGTCACATCTCCTGTCTCCACCAAAGCTGTCCACCGCATATCCACTTTTGGGAAGGAAGTATTTTCATCGTAATGTCCTGTAAAGGCTTTAAAATGTGTCACCTGCCTGTACAGGAAGTGAAGAGAAAGTGGGTTGCCTAAACAACTTGTCTGTAATTAAATGCAGTTTCTCACCACCCATGACCCTGGATGTACAGAAAGTGAGATTAGGAGGGGAAACTAATTAAGCTGTCCTCTCTCCTTGTGCTCAGCACTGAACACTGATAGTGCTTTTACAGGGAGGGCAAAGGAGGAAAACAAGGTGCAGTGAAGCAGAATATGCTGTGACTCTTTCCCTGGGGGAATTTTATACCTGGCTAAAATCAGGGAGCACTGCTCTGGAGAGATTGAACATTCTCTTTTCCACTGAATTTTGAACCTTTCAGTGCTCTCTTATCCTTGGTAATAACTCCAGCAAAGAAGTGCAAATGAGTCTGATGCCTTTGAGAACATCTGAATGATCTTGATGGAAGCATTGATAGGGCGAACTGGGATATTAATGTTGCCTTGAAGGGTGACATAACGGGTTTGAATTACTGCCTGAGATGAACACCCTAATTTTTACAGGTATCTTCAATCTTTTAGCTTCCCAAAGTTAACTGTATTCCATGCATTGAACTTGGCAAACTTTGATAAAGGAAAGTCAGATAAAACAGCTAACATGCTATACACTTTATGTATCCATTTACTTTCTTTTCTTTGGAGCAAACCTCATAATTACAGGAAAAAGTTCTGTCCCCTTGCAGGGAGCCCTGCATCCCAATCTTTTGAGATTTTGTTTTCATTTAAAAAGATCAGAGAAGGTCACTCACTGCTAATCCAGCCAACTGTGGCCAACCACAGTGGTAAGCAAAAGATAGTAGAGGCCTCCATGGCAGAAATGTGTGCTTTTATAGAGCTGTGATTTGCAGACTGTCTCAGCTGAAGGACTCACTGTTTTCCTTGCATCATAACGCGTGGTCGTCTGCTGCGTGTGGGCTTCATACAAAGCTCGTGCCATATGCAGCTCATTACCGAGTCCCAAAACACCCCAACTAGGCGATACCCTATTCAACACGGTGACTCCCCTCATCATGCACAGGAATGTCATGGCATTATCAAATTATTATAAAAATGTTTCAAAACACTCTCACTTCCTGTACTTACCTTGCTGTGGACCATAACTAATTATTGATAGCCATGCTTGGAGTAGCACTGCTGTTTATCAAAGAACCTGGTTAATTTTTGAGATATTTCATAATACGAAACATTCAGGCACAAAAACCATAGGCAAAGAATGTTGCCATGAACACCATCTCTGGATTCTTGGAATTTAAAGTAGGAAATAATATTGATACAGACACGTCTATATCAAACTCTTAGGAGGTAAACTCAGAATATCAAAGTCAGAACACAACTACACAAAAGAGATAGATGTTCTGTTCATATGAAGGAGCTGCCCAAATGTGTGAGGAAGGAATAATTTAGGGCAATTTCAGGGTGTCCACTCTCCTGGTGGAAAGAAGCTAGGAGAAGGAGCCAGCCAGAAGGTCCTGACGGGCAGCTTTGGACCTTGTCGATTCTAAGCTTTCCACAAATTTACTCATCATCATATCTTATAATCAATGATAAATGGCCATGAAATGGATTCTTTACATTACAATTTGTAATCACAGAATTAAAAGCTGCAAGAGGGTTTAGTGGTTAATTATTCTTTATGTGGTGACGTCAACTTAAATCAGTAGAGTTGAAGTAACTTGTGTCAGGCCCCACCGGGAACAAAAGCTAAAGGCAGGACCCTTGTCTTGGTCTTCTGACCGCAAATATGACATCTTTTTCTGTACGCTGTTCTCGCTCTCTCTCCATCTTGATTTTTACTATTTTCACTTAATTATTTAAAAACACTTTTCTCTTTTAGTTTGTACAGAATACTGCCCGTTCGGCAATTATGTTTTTCAATTTCAATAATCTCATTTCTTACTATGCAGGAAGGATTAGGTTATTGGGTCATGCTGTCATTTACCTTTTCTTTAAAAACACAGATACAGAAAAATTACTATATATATATATATAATACACATGTTGTATATTCTGGTTAATTTAAACTCTCCATTTTGTCGTGCTCTTGCCTCCATGCTATGTTGCTTACTAAGTAATTAGAGACTACACTGACCAGTTGAGGTAAGATTATGATAGCACAATGATAAGAATACCAGCTTATACAGCCCATTCTGAAATCTAGTGGTGTGACCTCAGATGATGCATTTAATCTCTTTAACCCTCCATTGCCTCATCTATAGAATGTAGATAATAAAAGTGTCTACTATACAACCCCATTGTGAGGATTATATGAGGTCATTCATTAAGGCACTTGGCACAGTGGCTAGCATACAGTGCATAAGCAATCAACATCACCCATGTCATTATAAGTTTATATCAATATATTCAATAGAAAAAAATCAGAGGCCTTAAAAGAGAATAGAGAGGGAAAATATCATGTAATGAATTAAGAAAGGAACAACGTCCAATTATACTGTTGTGCTCTCATAGAGTAAAAATCATTTGCTTGCATTCATTTCCCTCAAAGGATAATCAATATTTGAAATGCTCTGCTCTCTGAAGGAACAGGGAAATTAGAAGAATATAATGAAATTAAAAATGTATTTAAGAGTGCCATTTCTAGGGAACATTAGATGCTGCCTTGCAGTGGCTGTCGCTTTTCTGGTCATGGCCTGACCAGCAGATGTGGGTCAAGAAGGCGTTCCTGCAACTGCAGGGACACTGCAGTTCCGAATGCCCTGCTCGGGACAGAGGGCAAGGCTCACGCCTCAGCGCAGGTCAACGTGTTGGACAGGGCCCATCTCTACATGGAAGTGAAGCCTGGTGGACCTCAAGACTCAGTGTCTGTTTGGTTTATGGGTTAGCAAGCCAGCTTCCGTCTTTGATAGCATACAAGAGAAAGTCTTTTGAATTTAAGGACTCAAACCACTGCAGCTGTTATGAGGCAACAATCTGAAAAGCTTTTGTAGACTGTCTGCTGAAAGACAGCTCTGTACCTTTTCATACAAGCCTTTCACACTGCGTGACATTTTCAGTGCTTTCATTTTTTTTTTTTTTTTTTTATCCTTCTAGCACATGCCACAGTAAAATTACAAGTATAACAGTCCACCATCTGGCAAGACTCATTCTCCCTGAAATGAGGCTGGGGCTGTGGAAGATGCTCTGTGTTTTACGTTTCTGCTTTCCTACGTCTGTATCACTCAGTGTTGTCTCTTCTACTTGTTAATCAAATCTTGAAAAATAATCTTTGAAATTAATTTCTATGGCTCTCAAGGACTCAGTGCGTCATCGTGGATCTCAGCTTAATTCAGTATCTTAGAACTTAGCCTGTGTTTATGGCTCACATCTAACATATTTTGTAGGCTATGTGTTACTCTGGCCTCTGTTTTTATTGCTGTTATTGCCATCTGTTTGTTTGTTTAGGGTTCACGCCTTCTGGTTTTTTAATCCTTTTTGGGAATGTCACTGCTTGTAACCATCTCTTCTAAGGGAGAACAGAAGAAGGAAGAATACAGGCATCGAAAATTCTGTAAATTCAGATGTAAAAGTCTGAGTTTAATAAAGTCACCAATCCATTTGGATATTTTTTTTTTTGAATCCTTATTACCAAATTGAGGCACAATTTATAGCATATGTTTTTATTGTAGGATTAAAAGATATCTTAATTAAGACATGTATGGATTAAGATAATTTAATTGCGATGAAAATTCAAAAGGCATTTTCTTTTTAGTATGGAAGGGATTGATATAATTAGAGTCTTATATGTGTATTCTGGCTGTAGACTTTTTTATGTGACTTGAGGCAGTTCATATAAAACCCTGTTTCTCTTGCTCTGAAAACAATCTAAAATAGTCTCATATCAATATATTTTTATTTCAAGCAGCAAATGTATTGTTTTCATTAGAAATATTCTGTTGTTACCAAGCCACATGTTTCCTATTAACTGGGATAAAAACAAGATCAATAGTTATAGCCAAAACATGCTCCTTTAGCCTGTCTCCCTGTCTGTTTCCCTAGGAAGTAGTATTTAGAAGGACTCTTGATGATGCTGTTTGAAATTCCTGCTGAACACCCTGGGGTTTGTCATAGGTTAATAAGATATTTCTTCTTCTTTTTATAAAAGCCACCATACAAACCTTTATGGAGCATAGATATCCCAAGATGATAAAGAAAACCTTTGATAACATATTTGTAGATGTTTTCCTGTTTACTTATACAGCTGACTGCTTTTTCCTTCATGAATGCATATACTTCACACTAGGTTAAAGAGAACCCTATAAAAGAAGGATTATGAGTTTGGTATGGTATCACAATACAATACATAATTCAATTCCATAAACATTTCTGGAATATCTTCCGGAGAGAAGAGCACTCTTTTAGACCATGGAGGTAACACAATGATGTGCAAGATATAGCCTTTTCTCTCAAGTTGCTTATAATGTAGTCTGGAAATAAGGTAAATATGTAACTATTATAACATATGCCTGTGAATGGTAAGTGAGTTACTGAGCATTTGAGAAGAAAGAGAAATCACATTATTTAAAGGGATACAGTGTATAATAAATGTGTTACTTGAGGTGGTCTTTCATAAATTAATTACTAGGTGTTAGTAAACCTAGATTTAATCATTCCTAAGCAAACAAGACCTACAGAGATGTAAGAACTAAGAAAAACCTTTTTACAGACTACTATTCCACGTGAGATAGATACCAGAGGGAAGTATCTGTGCTGATTTTTATAGAACCACATTGATGCCATAAAGCTTAACTTTATACCAAAAAAATCAAACGTGGGCTGTCTACAAAGCGTCTTGGGATAACGGATTTCCTATCCTTCTCCTCTCCATTGGATGCCTATGTTTGCCTAATTTGACTAAATTGTTGAAGCCCAGTGAAGCTATCATCACAAGACTAGGCATCTCATTAACAATGAAGACTTCATATACATTTATAAATGTCCCTTTTTTTTTTTTTTTGGTGAGGAAGATTAGCCCTGAGCTAACATCCATTGCCAATCCTCCTCTTTTTGTTGAGGAAGATTGGCCCTGTGCTAACATCCATGCCCATCTTCCTCTACTTTATATGTGGGATACCTGCCACAGCATGGCTTGATGAGCAGTGTGTAGGTCCATGCCTGGGATACGAACCTGCGAACCCCAGGCTGCTGAAGTGGAGTGCTCAAACTTAACTACTACACCACTACCAGCCCCCCTTCTGTATTTTTTACATAAAACCAAATGGAATTAATTAATGGGGAAAAAACTCATTATCTGTTCATTTTCTGATGGTAACATTTTCAATTGCTTCATCATAAGAAAGAAATTTATAAAATAACCGTGTTATTTTTATACTAAACAACATGTTGAAAGAGTGGAAAATAATATAATGAGAAATAGTTTGTGACCCTCTCTAAAATTACCTTCTTAGCAATAGTCCACTAGACCTGCATTGTCCAATACAGCAGCCACTAACCATGTTTGGCTATTTCAATTTCAATTTAAATTAATTACAATTAAATAAATTAAATTTCACTTTCTAAGTTTTACTAGCCACATTTCAAGTGCTCAAAAGCCACGCGTAGGTAATGGTGTCCGTGTTGGGCAGTGCGAATATAGAACATTTCCATCATTGCGGCAAGTTCTATTGGACAGCACTGCACTTAAGTCCCTTTGAAGGCAGAGCCATGATTTTTCACTACTTTGGAGAATAAACAAGTATTGTTTGAATAATTAGTTGAAAGAGAACCCTAATCCAGAACTTTTGGTCTTCTAGGGACTCTTTTTGGCTTTGAAAATCTCCCTCTTTAGTTAAATACAGACAATAAGCTATGATGACTGTGGGTGAGGATAGGTGGAGTGGTGATAATGGTTAAAAGGTAATGATGACAGGACTTTTGACGATGATAATCAAATAAGACTGTCTTACCGAGGGTGAGCCAGTCTGAGGGTTTTGAATGTTTATTTGTTACCTAATGGGCAATTGTTGCCAGCTCTTTGAGGAGAGAATAGAGACAGAGGTTTGGTATGTCCATAATGTGGATACAGGTGCTTTTACTTACATCGAGTTCTTTCAGTCATATCTGAGGTCTGTTGAAAACTTCTGTTAGAAATGTTGTATATTTGTGTAGACAAAAATAATCAATAACCTATCTATACATGAGAGATATTTAATGAGCTAATATGAGGACTATCCCAGAAGCACTCCCTGATAAAGGGAGGAAAGCACTCCAGAGAAGCGTGGTTTACAGCATGGTTATATACCATTTCAGAACAAAGAACATACAGCAAGCATAACAGGAATACAACTGTTTTTCCAAAGTCACAAGGAGATGTTTTGCCACAGTTTAGCACATACATAGCGGGTCAGCTTGACCTTGGTTCTCTAGGAAGAAAGGCTTATCTTAAAAGACGTATTGGCATCAGAGAAAGGGAGACATTCATCCCTATCTTTAAACAGTGCATGCTTTGCTTGGGGAAAGTGTTTGAAGCAGATGTCCAATGCATATTTGGTGGGCCATAAGACAGGCTGCTCTGGGAAAAACAAGTTTTAGGCCAAATCAGATTTAAACCAGAATGGCCTCGATTTAAAACTCAGTGTGTGAAACCTTATGATTATTCTTATTATTTTCATCATTTGGGACTGAGCACTATGAAATAGACCTTGACTGTGTTGAAATGTGCCATGGTATACCACCAATACCTGACTGAGATCTTCATAGGCTGTGATTATTTTAAATAGTGGAGGGAAAGTGTTGCTGGATATTTAGTCTAGGCTTCTTAAAAGGTGAAATGGCTTAGAAGAGTTTCTAAAATCCACATGTAAGACTTGTGATCCAGTTCTACTTACTGACTAATGGAAACCAATTTCATAAGAGACTGATAGATAAACCAGAATTTTCACAAGGATTTTACTCTAAAAGAGACATCTTCTCAGTGACTACCGTGTCACATTTGCAATCTAGACTATCTCGTTCCCAGAATAAGTTACCTTAGGAAGCACATTTGTGGTCAGACTGCTGCTTGGTTAGCATGCAGTCAGAGTTGAAGGCTTTCAGACTCATTTGATTTGGAAGAGTGCCCAAGAATGTCATGAGTTATCTCCGTTCTCACTGCAGAGTACACCTCACCTGGTAACCAGAAGGCTTGCCCAGTTCCTGGGCCAGTGCTGGATGCATGTGAATGAATTCCCATGTCTCATCTCTCCTTCTGCCATATAAACGTCACTCATACTAACCGGTTTTATATTATGATATACACAAGTATATATCTCCGGAATTTAGTCGACATCCTATTCCAAATATAAAGAGACGCTGAGTCTCTGGAAGTGGCATTTGTAGACGCTACACTACTTTATTTTTAATATTTCATAAAACAAATGAGAGACTTCTCTTTCAGTACAGCTGAAACAGATCATCTAAAGTATTATAGGGCTTTTTGAATTTTGGTTTAGTTGTTTTTTTCACTTTAAAGTATCATCGATAGCATTATTGTTGCTGTTATTTGGGTTTTGTACCCAGTTTATTTTTATGTTGCCTCCGAAGCTCTGCTTGTTATGTACTTCTGGTAAATATAAATGAAAAAATGTGTTTGTTATTGATAAGTATATTTTATTTCTAAAACAAAAACTTTTCTAAAGTGAGGAACAAGAGAAAGAGGTATAAAATAAATGATTAGTGGTAAAATTGTTGAGTTACGTTGGTGGTTGAAATTGTTTCAATAATAGCATATTTCTAAACCAGCTCTTTGTCTAGAGTCATATCCTTCATGATTCCTTCTGTGAGTCCTCCAAACAGTGAGAGATTCTGTTGCTAAACTTCAATGACACTTCGCATATATGTCTCTTAAGATAATTAAAGCTTGTCTTTTAAAATTGTTTAATATTAATCCTACCCTGGAGATTATACCATAAGGTTCTTGAAGGTGAAGACTGTGACTTAGTTGTATTTCCTTCCCTTCAGCAGCTTATATGGTGTCTGTCATAGCCCATGCTCTTGACTGTGCATATGTTAGGGATAGAGGCTATTTCAGGAGATCAGGTAGAAGTAACTGAGGGAATACCCATAAAAGAGACTTTCAGCCGAAAAAGAAAGACTGTGACTTCAAGGGGTAGTTGTAGTCTCAAATAAGAATCACTCTTTTTCCCCAGCAAGAGTACCCTGATTCCAGATGTAATGGAGAAAAACGAAAGCAAAATATTTTTACCTGAGTGTAGACTATTCACTAGAAGCAAATTTTCTCATGACTTCCAAATGTCCCCATTATAATCTTGATATAAAAAAGCTATACAGGCATTTTCTAGATGGCAGCAAATTGACTCTATTCATCCTTTCTTTGCTGCAATACAGAAAACACATACACCTATCCTTGCAAACAATTTAGGGGAGATTATAATTATTTGTATTAAAATAACATACATTCCCCAAATCAGGGATCATCGCGTATCTTCTTGGTCTAGAAGTCCCAAAGCTGAAAATTTAGAGCAAACAGAAAACAGAGAGTATCCATCAGAGTTCTTATTTGCAAGCAACAGACGTTGGCCAATTGTGTGGCTAATTTAAGCATAAAAGTAAATTGCATTTAAGGCTGTTAGGTAGCTAACAGAAACTCCAAGAAAACCAGTTAACCACTTGAAAGCTATACAGCTCTGAACAATGCAGCTTGCCTTCTAAATATTTAGCCAGATAAAGATGGCACCATAACCATCTCAGAGATGGTGGACACTGCTGCCGCTGACAACTCTCACCTGAACCCATTCTGTGCGTTCCCTCCCGCTTTGCATTGTCAGCTTCCTGTTCAAAGTAGGAAGTGAGTGCTTGCGTTTGGCGGCCCGGAAGCCCTATGCCTATGGGGCAGGAGGGGAAAATGAGTATCTGGAATTTCCAATTCAGTGGTGAGAGTGAGCTCTGGCACAAGAGGTAGGGGATTTGTTGAACATGGAAAGGGGGTTCCAAAATGAAGCAAGTACAAATATTGAAAAAGCCCTATTATACATAAAATCTGGTTAAATCTCTTTATCATTGACATCAGATGCATCATTTTTATGACTCAAGAAAGCAAGGAAATTAAATTTTGCCAGATTATTAGATTTACTTCAGCCTACCTGAATGGCCAAGTGACAGGATATTCATATGAATATACTTAACCTAAAAACTGCCTGACAAAATTCTCTCCCCATGTATGTTAAACAGGTAAGCAAATGCATTCAACTACTGATGAGATGAAAACTATTAAGAGAGAAGCACTTTCTCCTTGATGTCTTAGGATAGAATATAGGAAATTTAAGGTCAAAGAACTGAAGACCATGAGCATATCCAATCATTGAACTAGCCTGAGGGCAGGCCCTCATTCTAGTACAGCCTGCTCTGTGTGAGTGGGGGCTGGGGTTATATTCTCTCCATTTAAAAAAGTATATATTTTTTCCGATAACAGTGTTTTGCTCAGGACTAACCCTGTTTTCAAGTTACAAATACAATACACTGCATTAAATGCTAATTTAAATTTGCATTGAGAAAGGCTCTTGGAGGGGTGCAGACTAGGCTTAAAGAAATAAACACGACAATGAAATCTTTTCAAGATAAAACTTATCTACTTCACAGGAATGCATGTGAGAAATCTAAGTATAATACGAACCCTTCCTAGACTTAATGAAGTGACTGCCAATATGATGTGTCTTGCAAAGCTGCTTGTCCTTATACTCTGCACACCGTGTATTGCTGGCAAAAGAAAGATAGGATGAAAGAAGAAATTTATGTTGTCTGGAAGGGAGCAGAATTCTGGCTACATTTCTGCCTAATAATTTGACTTTCTCTCCCTGGTGGAGGCTAGGGAGAAAGCATTTTCCAGGCATTTATTGCCACTATCGTTCTAGAATACTGCAGGCATCCAGTTTTCTCTGTCTCTGCAGTTTAGCAGGATATTGAGAATGTGTCCTTAAACTGAATAACTTGTCATGTATCCAGATGTCTACGTTATAGTCGTTGGTGTCGCTGGAGTTAAAACTCGGACTCCCTGTTGAGTTGAGCTTTTTGACAGCTCCTTCAGTGTTTCAGCCACTGCAGCACTAAACAGCCCCCCTCCCTCCTTCCCTTACATATCTGCAGTATGTATCAGCTGGAACTGTAACTAGCCAACTCCTTTCTCACTGCTACAAATCTATGATCAGATATTAGCTCCCAATGGAAAAAAAAAATAAAATAAAACAAAGCCTTGCAAGTTTAGCACAAACGTTTTCACTAAAGCATCTGTTTATGTTTTCTTATGCTGAAAGGCATCATTGTTTCTGTTTGTCCTCCGCAGAGGTTTGTAGCGAATTCAACTTTTTTATGTCAGAGCTTTGTCTTTGAAATAAATTATAAGGACAATTATATTACTTTCTTGCTTTGTTTCTTTCTAAGCCAGTGTTTTGCTTCTGTTTGATAATGTGCTCTTATTATGATCAATGCCAAATTCTGCGTTGTTTTATGCTTATGCATCCCTGTGTAAATTTGGTCCTATTTGGATTACGAATGTACATACACACACGCTCATATATATAGTTATGCTGCATAATGACGTTTCAGTCAATGATGGACTGCATATACAATGGTGGTCCTATAAGATTAGTACCAAAGAGCCTAGGTGTGTAGTAAGCTATACCATCTAGGTTTGTGTAAGTACATTCTATAATATTCGCACAACAATGAAATCGCCTAACAATGCATTTCTCAGAACGTATCCCTGTCATTAAGAATCGCGTGATTGAATATGCGTACACTTCTATCACCTTGTAGATTTGGCATATGAACTTTCTGCAACTCACTGCCTCAGGCTATGTAATCTGCCAATATTGCAAAAGCAAGTGTATTCTCCTATGTCACGTGCCCCTCTCACAAGCACTTTCCTGAGGCTAGCTGCAGGAAATGGTTTGAATTTATTTAAATTCAGTTTTCTTTAAAAAAAAAAAATCCAGGAGCAAGGACTGTGACATGCATTGGAAGCCCGTTATGGCAAGGCATATCTCATAACCTGCATGGAGGTTAATAGCATAAACTTCCTAGTTGGACAAAGCTGAATTTGAGTCTCACCACCACCATTTTACGTTGTCTCGACCTTGGGAATAGCTCTTTCCTTGCCTCTAAAAGGGAGTAACATGTACCTCTTTCACATGGCTGATATGAAGTTTAAATGACAGACACCTTAAAAAAGACAGAATTATTTTTTATCTCTCCTGTCAAAGTCAGGGCCACATTGAACTATAAAGAGGGCTGAGGAATGTAGTCCTTACTCTGAGTGCTCCTGTGCCTAACTAAAAATCCTAATCACTATGGATGAGGGGAGACAACTTATGGTCTTGAGCTCAGAGAACGATATTTTATATTTTTGGAAAGATTTTAATCATGAAGCAAATAAGTAAACATTTAGTAGGCAGTATATGCTGGTTTTTAAAATATATATATTTTGGGGCCGGCCTGGTGGCGTAGCAGTTAAGTGCGCACACTCGGCTTCAGAGGCCCAGGGTTCGCAGGTTTGGTTCCCGGAGGCACACCAACACACCGCTTGTCAAGCCATGCTGTGGCGATGTCCTATATAAAATAGAGGAAGATGGGCACAGATGTTAGCCGAGGGCGGGTCTTCCTCATTAAAAAGAGGAGGATTGGCATGGATGTTAGCTCAGGGCTGATCTTCCTCACACAAAAAATATTAAAAAATAAATAAAATATATATATTTTGGATACTGTAATGGTTTATACGGCAGTAGATGGGAGACAGCTCTGGGTAGAAGAAACAGTCTTTGAGAACAGAAAAATGACACTAGTTAGTACTATGGTGAGTGGTTTAGAGAATTTTCCCTAGCTGAACCAGGAAGCACAAGACAGAAGGTAGAGGAATGAAAGCTAAGTTGTCATTGCTGTTGGATTTGTAAATTGGCACAATCCCTTTGGAGGGTAATATGGCAGTATCTTCTGAATTTATATAGTATATATACTTTGACCAACAATTTGGACATACCAGCATATTTGAGAAATTATATATGTCCAAAGATATTTATTACATTATTATTTTTTTTGTAATAAGGAAAGATAGGAAACAGCCTAAATTTATATCATCAGGAGACTAGTTAAATAAATTATGATACATTTATATAATGGAATGGTAAGTAATTGCTATAAATAAAAGGAATGAAGATGGTCTTTATAAATTGACTTTAAGAGATTTCCAAAAGAAATTATTAAGAGAAACAAACAAAACCAAAAAACAAAATTCAAAACAGTGTGTGTGTGGCATTGGTACTATTTGTATAAAAAAGATGGAAATATATATATATAATTGGCTTGCATATGTATTATACACTGGAAACTGGGAAAATGGGTGGATGGGTTCAAAGTGGAGAGGCCTTTTCTCCATATGTTTTATATTTTGAGATTTTGAATTTACTACTATGTGAAAGGTAGTTTAGAGAAGAGTGGAGTTGTTTGGTAGAGAAGGTTCAAACAGTGTAAGTCACTAAGTGTTAGAGTCAAGAATAAAATGCAACCAAAGGAAAACAAGATTTCAATTCAAATGCTTTTTCAATTTGTAATAATTTGTAGCTAATGATTCTTTTTGCTTTCATATTTAAATATAGATATTGTGAAAAAATTGAAACCCCCCCCCTTTCTCCTTAGTAGACATTTTAGTGAGAGTTTACTTGATAAATAAAAGGCATTTACAACCAATAACATGTTTAGGACAAGGCAGAAGCAGTCAATTTTTAATTAAAAATATTTAACTAAAGCCTGAAAAATGGGTATGCTCAAGGTAAGAAAGTAATTATCAGTGAAAAACATGGCCCAATACTGAATAATACAAATAAACTTTTACTACATTAAGATATAAAGTTCAAAGTCAAATTATCAGTCTTAATCTATGAATGCAAGATTAAAAATTAATATTTCCAGTTAAAGTTCATTACAAGTCATTAATTACAGCTCTTGGAATTTTTTTTTTTCCATTTAAATGAGATACTTGGTAAATCAGTGTCTTCACATAAGGTATT